>NC_134369.1:12111000-12419166 GCF_035582795.1 Mycteria americana
ATACCAACAAATAGGTTGAAAACCTGTAGTCTGAAAATATTTGAGGATTGATGGACTGCTTTTCATGTCTACAAGACATACCACCAAAGGAAACAAGCTTATGCCAACAAGATGTAACTATTTAGGACCCAGACCATCACTGAAAAATATTCAGAGGTATGTACACCAAAAAAGTTTGAAAGTATTGTGTTAGGGTATTTTTCATCAAATAATGCTATTAGATACACAAATCACTGTATTTAAAGATATATCAGGTCTTGCTATTTTCATGCCAAATTTCATACTTAAATTTTTCTTGCTTGCTGTGTCACCAGAATTTTCCCTGCTATATTTTAACATCCAAATGCATTCAGAATGCATAGTAGATCCAGGTATTAGATACAATTTCACAGATCACTGAAAAATTATATGTATGATACTACAATGGAATTAGAGGAACAGCTGGAAGCTCCAACACTTACTTGAACGTACAGCTGAGTTGGAAAGGATATGGGAAGTTTCCTAAGTTGAGAAGAATGGTATTTTACCTAATAGTGGGAGGCAGTACCATCCTAAAGAGCTTTGCATCACATACCAACCACCACTGACTGCACAGGATACACAGCATCGGTTAGTTAAAACTCTGGCATGAAGTACATCTCTGCGACCTAAAAATTCCTTTGGCATGCCCTTATTTTCAGTATTGTTTTCCATCCTCTACCATCATCATACTATAATGAAAAAAAACGGTACATTCCATTCAGTTTTACTGCCAGTGTGCTCTCTATGCTTTCCTTTATCTTGATAACTTAATGCTGGCCCAAAAGAAAGAATGAATACTCAATCTTTCTTCCAAAATGAGAATGGAAGAAGGTGGGCACTGGGGGGTGTCTATCACAAGTTGCTTATATTCTGTGCCTTCTACATTTTGGAATATGTGTACCTTGAACTCCATGTCAGTCATTTACATCTCTTCATGGAGCTAGTCCTCAGTGGATTCAAACCGAGGCCACTTATACCAATCAACTCTCCTGGCTAGCTGCTGTGCATGTTCCACGGACATCCTTACATCCTAATGTATTCTTGCAGAGTCTACCAAATACAGAAATCACACACTGATAAATATATTAGAACTACGACTTAAGTCTTTAAGAAAGTATTTCTCACTTTCTTTTGTACAGCTAGATACCCAGTCACCAGCCAGGTAGGACATGGTCCTAAGTTTGCTTTCTACTGCACCTGGCTTAGCTCTTTGTGGTCTGGTCTTAAAATCAGCTAGAAAATAAATGTATTTGAAACTGCACAGGCAGAACTGGAACAATTCCATCAAGAATTCTTGAAGCAGGAAGTTTCATAGGGCATTCTGCAATCTGTCAGATTCTGAGAAAGGGAAAACAATAAAGTGTAAAACCAGAAGAATTTAGCATAAACTGTAATCTATATTTTAAAATGGAGTTCACAGTAGCTCATCTTCAGCCTTAATGGAAATGCTTGTATTCACTGTGCAAAGAATTCTACCTCAAATGAAATTTGTGCTATTGCCTAGTTCTTGCAGATAGTAGAGTCTACTAAACAGTGGCAACACTGCATTTATTTTTATGATTACAATAATAATGATGGTATTTCTACAGAGATGCAGCATGAAAAGACACAATATTAGACTATTTTCTCAACATTTTTACTCAATTACTACACTAGCTAAGGTCTGTGAGCTTTCTGTCTCAAGTCACAAATTGTAAAATAACATTCTCCTGTCTGGTCTCCCCATTTTCCTTCCCTGCATGTTTATTTTAAGGTGAAGATACATTCAAGTATATACATGATATATGTCATAGGCCATTAGAATGGTAAACTTTTAAACAACAGAAGCCAGGATGGTCCAACAATCTGCAAGTCAAAGTTATAACTTAGACCTCAGTGCTTATCAGCCTTACTATACCTTGAGCATCTAACTAGTCAGAACAACAATGGTCTGCCAAGTTTTATGGCATGATAATGACTAGAAAAAACAGCATTAGTTGGTGATCCTCTATTTTAGTTAACCGGTAAGTGGACTGATTAATTTATTATTGTTTATTTTATTGCACTAAGGTCACAACCAAGATGAGCATTGCCCTGTAGAAGGTACGTACTACATTAACACCTCGCAGAAGACACTCAGTCTCCTTAATTAGCAGAATCAGGCACAATGTAGAAAACAGAAGAGACTTACTGAAGCTAAACAGCAGATGAATGATTAAAAAGATCCCAAGACTCCTAAACTCTAATTCATCAGTGCGGCCCCCAGACTACAAGGTGCTGAAGGTATTTTTCTGTGACAATAAACTACCATCTCTAATCCCAGTACTAACATTAATAAGTAAAAACAAACAAACAAACAAAACCAACCACCTTCTAGAAATAAACTCTGAAAATGCATTGGGGAAATCTAGCAACATTTATTTACAAGCAGCCAAAGTAAATGCTTTATTTAGTTCAGTCTGCAGCAAAATTGTGTTGTCTTTTTCCACATAATAGTTTACACAGCTACAATAACACTTACAAAGTGAAATGTGAATTGCCTATGTACATTTAGGCTAATTTATTGCTGAGAAATGTGTGCTTTGTTTACTATGAATTCCATGCTATCCATGGGATTGCCAAATGCATTTCTTCTCAGGGAACTGTTTTATTTGATACCATGCTTTTGTTTGGTTAACAGACATGTCCTCATCCTGTCTCTTTTGATAAGCATGATAAATCACAATGTAATTAATGGATAAATACACAGTGAAGTTTGCGGACCTGTCCCAGGATGCCACAATGTAGAGATGCCAAAAGTTTTACTATATAATTACTTTGAATGCTACTGGAATCCTAAGAACACACTTCACAGATCCTCTGTTTGAACCTCCCTGAGTGGATAAACGGCTACAATTATCTTAAGACTAAAGATTTAAAGAAAAAACAACTTTGAAATAGATTTGTTTTCCTTCCTTAAAATTGGAAGGATCCCTCTGAAACCATCCCAATATACTTAAAAGGAAGCGGTGGATTCCTCCAGTCATTCTCATCTGAATACCTGCCAGTGTCCTGCAGCTTTGACAACCATGTATAGAAACAGAAGCATCTGTCAGTCCTTTCTGAAACACCAGTTTAGTAGCCTGTCATGAGGTACAATGATCTGTGAAATCTCAACATCTACCCTCGATTGTCACACAGCAGTATCTAAGATAACGTGAGGAAAGAGATACTACTGTGTACCAGCTGCAATCTCAGCAGGTTTTTTTATGGTGATAAAGCTAGTGAAAATCCCTGTAAGCAAATCCATATATGAGAAGGAAAAAGAAAAACAGAAGATGTGAGAGAGGGAGATTAGAGGAAGATTTGTAAGAAAAAAGTAGAGAAAATGGCAGCTGGAATAAATCTTGGAATGACAAGAGGAAGATAAAAAGCCAAATACAGAAAAAAGAAAGAAGGGGATTATGACAGATAGCTGGAGAAAGAGGCAGAGGCCAACAGAGGTTTAAGGGCTGGTCTGCAGATGGAGTATGTTACAGGAAGGAGGGTTTCTGTAGCCATACGCAGACAGTCATTATCAACAGGTTTGGAGTGGTAAACTCCCTAATGTTTACCTACCTCCACTGATTTAAAAAAAAAAAAAGGGCTTGTTCTCTTTCCTGGATGGAAGTAACCCTCCTGGGAAAAAGAACTTTTCTACTGTCTGCAGTGAGAGTGATGGGAAGTAAAGCTTTTGAGAGCGTACAAGACTTTGCATGTCATTTATCTCGTACTATTAGAGCTAAGGAATCTTACTTCCCTCAGAGGGATATGTAACTGTCCATTTTCCAGAAGTGAAAAGGAATCAGTAGAAGGATTTTCACTAAATGTGAGCTTTTACTGTGCATTTTCACCCATTGTCATCAGAATTCCTTCTTTTAAACAAGCAAGTGGTACAAAAAATAATCCTTATATGGTTTTCTAGGAACAAGAATATTAATTCCCAACATATTTTTAGCCCTGAAGTAGCAGGGCATAGAGTTGCAAAAGCCATATTGTGTAGTTACCAGGTTTTTATGTGTTTCTTTGTGCCATTGGCACCTGGTTGTCCTGCTCCTTCTCTCTTTGCCTTTCTCTCATCCTGTAATTACCATGTCATCTTTACTTTGACAAATCCATTACACAAAACGTCACTCAAAACAACAGAGGACAGACCTCTACTGTCTCCTGCTAAATATCTAAACAACTAGCTCTGACCATTCTTGAAACTTTGAAAAGAACATCAAAGAACTGAAAAGAACTGAAACTTTCCTCGCCATTTCATTTTAGGCATGTTGAATGTAGTTACTTACCTCAAAAATTATTAACTCTACAGTAGCTTATTGTTTTTACTGCAGGCTTTTAATTGATTCCGTTTGTTTTTTCATATTACTTAATTCTAAAGTGCTGTAAGCTACTGTCTTCATTAGCAGGCTTATTGGACTAAATTCAAAAGCTTATCAGGATAATGTTTAAAAAATGGCTACTTGTTTATGCTGTTTATCCTCCCCTGATCTTGGACTCTGCTATATTAATGCCTTTCTTATCAGCCATGGAGCGTTTTAGAGTAGCCAGTAATGGCCATCAAAGGACTTAAATATCTCATAAGGTGCATCCACATAACTAAGTGAGGTATTCAAAGAGGGAAGGATCAGAGTTCATTTTGCTGCAATCTATTACAATTCCAGGGCAAAGCGTCCACATTGCATCTTTACTAGCAATGAGTTTAGGCTGGATGCTGCCTGCCTGAGTGCACATCATGCGTGAGAGCTAACTGCTGGAGAACGCCACATCCACATTTCAAGTGGGTACTCCAGGTGGCAACCAGATACACAATTTCAATCTCAGTTCTACCAGGAATGAAACCACTTCGAGCACACCACTGACACAGCTGGGCGCATATCCCAGCACTGACACAACGCAAAGTTGTACCAAAAAATATCCCTACTTCACCCTGAGCTGCAAATATAGATGTACATATAGACTGCATGTACTCTCAGGTGTACACTTAGTCTGTGTAAACCCTTCTTCTAAAAACTATGGAATACATGGAATCATTACATTATTTGTTGGCTTCACATTGAAAACAGAGGTACTAAGTGGGATTACTCACAAATTCTCTCTCAAAAATTCTGCAGGTCTGGTTTCTCCAAACAGAACACAAATATGTTTCAGTTATGTGATCAAAATGTAAATAAATTATCACAGGTCTGTTGAGGAGGGGAGATGGGACACTGTTTTTCCTTCCTTCTGACCAGCTTTTGGACCAACACATATAAATTTGGGATTCAGTAAGGAATTCTGGAAGAGTCTAGTACATTAGGAACATTATCTTATCTATAGGGTGCATATCACTGGTGTATATTAATCATATTCTTTCAGTCTGTGCTGACTCAGCTGACATTCTGAATCACTTTCAGAAAATAGAAAGGATGCATTTTGCATCCATATATATGCACACACAAGCACCTATCAGATTTTCTTTACCTTCCACCAGCAACAAAACCAAAAAAATTTTTAAAAATCAGGATTTTTGTATAGTGTTACAAACAGTTAATCTACAACTAGTAATTTCTTTAAATGCCAAATATATTTCTATTTGGATATATAAATTAATTCACTGTTGTCTCCAATTATTTCCTCTGCCAGTTCACTTCCTTTTTTTTTAAACCCTGGAATAGTAAGAGATATCCCTGGTATGTCAAAAGGTTTAAACTAGGATCTTCAGAAAGATGTTTATATCCAGGACCCAGAATTTCAGAGGAGCTAAGCTCCCCTTGAAGAAACAAAGTAAAAGCAGGCAGATTGCCACATAAATTCACTGTCAAGACTCTGAGTACCTTGTAAGAACATCAGATGGTGAAAGATGGACTGGTTAATATTTAGCCTTTGAAAATCTGACCCTTTGGCCATAACATTGTTTGCTGTAGTGCAGGGCTTTCCAAAGTGTGCCATATATGCCACTAACTGTACGTGACCTACATCAAAAGTTATACACTGCCTAAGTATCCAAAGCCTGCTTCAACAGCCTACCGCTTTCCCCTGAGACTGCTCAGTAGCTAAGGCAGAGCTGAAAACCGGGATCTCAGTAGAAGGTAGGTAAAGGCTCACATGCCCTTTCTTGCTCCTGCTCATCATTCTTCCCAGTCACAACACTGAGGAGCTGACGTCAGAGCAGACAAAGTGCAGAAACCCCGATGAAATATGTTCTTAGAAAGTTTGCTAGTAAACAACTGAAAACACACTGGATTTTAACTTGTAACATGCCCAACAGAACTCTTAAATACACTAGTCTTCTACCTAATAGAAACCAAAAACTTCAGACATATCACAGTCAATCCACATATTGTTAGCCTCATCCACAGTACACATCAGGGCGACAACTGCTTCAAAGTTCATCAAAACACAAACTTATTTTTTCCTCAGTTTAGCTCTAAATGAGTTTTCAAAAATAGCATGCATTTCAAAATGCACACATTTACCTCTTATGTAAAATTATTCAAAAGTTTTCTGGGTGTCCAGCCTGTGGTACCTGAAAAAGGCCTAGTTTTCAGATCACGGTGTTAATACTGAGATCAATCACATTACTCAAAACTTAAAATACCAGTTTTGGAATCCAGTGATGGGAAGCTTTTATTATTTGAGGCCATCCCACATCTATAAGCAAAGATGCAAGAATCAGGATCATTATTATTTCTGTTACAGATATCTCTAGCTCTACTTTTTTCATTGCTATGATAGCTCACAGAATACCAGATCAGAACTTCTTGAAAAACATCTGTTCCCCTAGTAAGAAGTAGCAGCAAATATGCATTTCTGCCATTGCAGGGAAGACAAGAAGGCAATGGATCATGAAAAAAACAGTCTGGAATCGATTTCCAGAAGTCATCTAGACCATCTCTCTGCCTGAAGGCAAGGTCAGCTATGCAGAAGCCATTTCTGACATACTAGAATACCAGTATTGAATGCTGCTGGTTTAAACACTTCAGCTGACAAGGTTGCTCTTATAATTTTAACCATCGACACCTATCCAGAATATAGGCCTTAATTTTTACCATAAATATTTACCAAACCGCCTCTCAGGTTCAAAATAAACAATTACTGAAAGTGAAATCAAATATCTCCACTAAAAATGTCATGCCAGATATATGGGCCAAATCGTGATTTTAGTCAAAATTAACTCCAGTAGAATTATTCTGGACACATGCTGGTTACTGAAGACCAGGACGTATTCCTGCAGCTTGGGTTATATCTCCATTTAAAAATGCAATGGCATATGCACTAGTATGTGTAGCCTACAGTATGGGTTTCCCAACGTGTTCTCGTTCTGCACACCAGTCTGTCAAAAAAAAAAGCATGGAAAATGCACTTGTACAGCCTCTGATCTATTCTGTAAGCCATAACAGCTGCATCAGAAAAGAGGTGAAAAGTATAGAAGTACTACAGCATATTACTGTTCTATAAGATATATAACATTACTTAGGTTCTTTGTAACTGGAGTTTGATTTTGTCTGTGACTTTTTTTTTCAGGTCAGAAAAAAAACATCACCATTTGGTCTCTGCAAAAAGCAAAATAACTTGCTCAAAGCACATGGATTTGTCTGGCTCTCAGTTTATAAACTCTTCTGCTTTATGATTTTGTCATCGTCACTGCACTATTAACGTAATAGTAAATGTAAAATTGTATAATTATAATATTAATTCTGTGAGCACATTTCAAAGTAATATTCACCTCTTTTTTTCAGAGATCATTTAGTGACCACAAGTTATGAGTGTGGCAGTTCTGAATAACTGAGGTTTTAGTTTAAGCATAGTGCAAGAAATAACATTTCTGGTTTTCACTTTAGTATGCCTGAACAACAGGTTCTTGAGCAAAGGGCCAGATGCTGCCAGCCTTGGTAGCAGTCGCTTTGCTCTGCGCAGCTGTCTTTCATTGCTAGGCTGACAACGTGAATTTACATGAGCGGCCAGTGATTACTAAACCACTTCTGTGGAATAGTTTTGTATGCCAGAAGCATACCTGTTACACTAACTTACAAACTAGCGGCCTTCAATGCTGTTTCAGGACACTGCCATGTAGGCATACACGCATGATACAAGACAAACCTTAGCATGAAAAATGACTTTTCTGTATTAAAAAGGGACACAAGTACAACCGTACTCAACATATGTTACACTGTTCTGCTGTATTTTTATTACTTCCAAATATGCATATTTATTTTTAGTGAGAACATTTTTATTGTAAGAGTAATAAATATGTTTGCCTCACTAGAGAAGTCTTTTATTCCTATGAACAATGCAATTTACATATACTAATTGCTAAACCAAGAATAATAGAATAATAGAATATGGTGCTTGTCTTTCTTGCACAATTAGTTACAGATTATGAGAGGATGCTATGCATTCACAGTTAGGAAGGAACAACAAAGCTCATAAAGGAAGAAACAGCAAGTCTTTCAATAGACGTTCTCCATGTTGTGATAATGGAGATAAGTAGAGATGCAGATTGCATATCCAGAGAATGGAATAACTAACACATAAGCAAAAGTAAGGATTGGAAATTACTTGACCAAATTTAGATTAAATTCTTGCTGTATGTGTCAGAGGAACTGTAAGTTCTCTGATGGGATGGTCCTTCTCCCTGGCAATGATGATTCAGAAGTGATTCAGGGTGTCCAGCACCTAAGAACTGGCAATAACAGCATGCAGTGTCAGCGTAGCCAGCTGCATTTCAGAACACATGGCATATTTTTATGCTGCCATTCTGAACATTTTATACCTTTGGGCAGGTTTAACTGTTGAGGAACAGCTGGCGCCTTTTAAAAATCAATATCCTTTTAGATGAAATATCCTGGGTAAACCAACGAAATATGGAATCAAAATCTGGCTTCAAACTTGTAATGCTGTGAAATACGATCACCTGAATGGGACCTACATCACAAAAAGGAAGTGTGATCTATGTTACAAAAAGGCTCCTACATTGTTAAAGTGATGCTTCAGATTTGGTGCGAGAAATGCACCTGAGAATACCTTGTCATTTTGCAGGTTGCTGAACATCTACTCTCTGAGAATTTGACCTACAGTGGAACAATATAATGAAAGAAGCTTTTCTTTCCCATCACAACAGAGAAACAAGGTCATAGACATTTTTTTTTCTGATCCATCTTGTAACTCATAATGTGCTCCAATAAAGGGTGAGTCTATGGTTACAATATTGTCAATGAGTCAGCATGAAATCAGCTCCGTGGAAAGAGATAATTTGCTGACCTATCGTCCTTTTCTTAACATGATTCATGTTGCTTTCTTAACATGATTCATGTTGCTGGCATTGCAAACTATCTTTGGGCAAGCAATATTTCTGCTTTTATGACAACTTTTCCAAAAAGGTGGTGTTCAATTTTTTGTTGATTAGAATACCTATATAGTAAGGCAAGAGTCATTAAAAGAGGCAGAATCTTTTCTCATACCAATTGATAACTGCTGGAAAAAAAGCAATCAGATTTTCAGATACACACCCTTTCTCAGATGTGCTTCCTCACTATCTGTCATTTCATCATGCCACTTAGAAAAGCACTTCTGACTCCTGGCTACCATTAAAAACAACAAGCTTGATATACGGTGTCATATTTGCCCAGAGCCTGTTGACCAAACCAGGCTGTGAGCAACGCAAAGGAAGTAAAGCACACAAATGTGCTGACCCCTCCATACGTATGTTTATGTGGGAAAACTGCACCGAAGACCAATCCTTAGTGAGACTCTGTGAAGTCTTATTGCTAAGTCCAATGAAGATTTTCCATCTAAAACATTATTAGAGAATTGTCTTTGGTGCACACGGGGGCCTTTTGTTTCACAAAACAGAGTATCATTGTGCCAAATGCTGCACATATGAAAGAGGCAGACCCTACACTGAAACATTTGTAATGCATATGTGTGGAACAAACAAATTGTAAGAGAATCATTGTATCCCTTTCGTGGAAGAACATTGAGGCACACACAGATTAAAAGACTTGCCCGAGGTCATGTAAGAAATTTCTACTCTGGTTGAGAATTTAACCTCAAACATCTTGAGTCCTATGCTTGTGCTTTAATCACCATACCATTCTTCTGCTATACATTAGTAAGCAAAGCTCAAGATCCAGTGGTGAAGTGCTTCAGGACTGGTATTTATTTTTGGCATATTCTGACTCTTGCTTTTAGCTGTAGAATTTTGAGGGCTTGGTAACACAGGTGATATTCTTTGTTTAGAATACATTTATGGCTCCTGAGGTTAAATTCTTTCATTGCTACACAAACAATATTGTAACTGCGTTTACCACTACACAGAAGCGAGTGCTCAGTGCCCTTGTGGTAAATATTTCATTCACTTTAAGCTACCCACTGCCCTTATCTAGTATATATACTTGTGTAATTGTTCATATGTTATAATTTCTCATTATTTTGCACTCTGAGCACTTTATTTATCTACATACTTTTATTTTCCTGTCTAGAAAAATAACTAAAATAGACTAAAAATATGACCACTTATTACTTGCATCTTCAAAAAAAAATCTATCAAAGGAATCTTGAGATATGTCCTTATATCCTTGCAGAAGATATTTAAATGTATTTTTAGATCAACTCAGTCAAATGCTTCTTACAATTCACTGATTAAAATAATCACTGTCTCTAACCAATGCAGAAAATTAAAATTATTCACAACCTAAAGATTTTATTGTTTAGCATGATCATCTTTCAGCTATTCCAGGAAATCAGAAGCCTACTGCATGCTTATGTATAATTTGACTCAAACCAGGTGTCCTGCTGAAGAAATTGATATAGGAAGCTGGCATAGAAAATAAATTCCAACAAAGTAACAACAACAATAAAATAGATAACATCTGGGAAAAAAATTTGTGTCTGGAAAAACAGAGGAAGCTTCAAGCAAAGACAAACACATGCAGGAGCGGGCCCATTAGTCTCAATGCTCATGCAGCAAGAAAGGATACAGGATAGGCAAGATAGTTTTTTATATAGCATATCTGGGCCAAAAGCAAATGTGAAAAATTTGAGCCTCTGAAATAATTTAATGGTGGTAAAAAGTAACCGGTGAGGTTTAAGAAGAACAATGTATGTCATATATATATTTCTCTCACCTAAAAAGGAGCAACCCAGAGATGCGCATGTTTACCTGTTACGTTAGTCTTTAACCTTCAAATACTTATTCACCTCTTAGTTTCTAGTGGCACACTAGAAACGTGGTACACCAAATTTACATCCCACCTGAAGCATGCAGATTGTCCCACTGAAGTCAACAATCATCACTCAGCAACGCATGTATGTACTATGACCAGTTAGAAAATGGCACTTCCAGTCAGTCATGTTTTCTACATACAAATAATGTTCCAAGTCTGGATCTCTCAAAGATGCTTGAGTTGTATGTTATCCATTGTTTACTACCAATGACTTTAATAAAGCTTACCTGTTGGTAAGGTTTATGACACTTTCAGAAGAGCAAAGAGTTTGGAAATCATCGTTGTTAGCCTACATACCTCTCAGTTATAAATATATTTGAGGAAATTATTTCCATAAAATTTAAGAGAAATATTATTTGACATTGATGCATTTTAATTAACATTATTATTTGCCATCTTGCACAAAACAACTAATATAGCACGATTTCTGTAAAATTAGGTTATATCTATTCATTTTGAAACCACGTAACTCCTGCGTATTAAGTAGATACATTTTGGTGTTAACAGAAAGTAGTGTTATGCTATAGTCTTATAGATAAAGCTAATTATATGGAAAATTCATTCAACAAAGTTTGCATCGCTTGACTTGATTCAGAATTAGAAAGAATTGGCTTTATATTTAGTTTTCTAACTGAAATGAACAAGAAATGCACACACACATTATTTTTCTCTAAAGCTCTGAATCAAAGAAGTCTCTAGAGCTTGAGACTGTTGCTGTTCAATACATACAGAACCTCCATGAATCTTGGCGCAGGCATGAGGATCTCAGTGTGAAGAAACAACTGCAGAAATGGGGCTTTACTTCCCCATCCTGACTTTTACTTATCTGGCTATATTTCTAATTGAATTGCCATGTTTTTTGTGGGTCCTAATTAACAATATATGAACTTTTGGAAGCCCTGAAGTTACGTATTTTCTCTGTATCCTCCTGATACTGTAAGCATGAAAACTGACATACACTTGATGGTTTAGAGAGGATCTCTCAAGAAACTGCATGAACTTGATGGATGGGACGTGCTGTTTTTACCTCTCCTAACTTAAAGAGGTCTGCGTATGGATATTTTCCTCTTTCTTTAATGAAACAACACAGGTAAGATTGTGGAGAAGTCTACTCTCTCCCCTACTTTAGGAATTGAGACTGGTTACTTTATGAAAAGCATAACTGTTAAGAAATGTTCAAGCAAGCCTCAGAAAAGAAGATATGATAATTAGGATATTTGTATCAATGTTTTGATCCCTCCAAAGTTTGGAGGCAACATGTATTATATCATAGCCTTGCCAAAAGAAAAAAAAAAAAAAAAGAGCAATATTTTGGAGAACTGAGCCTCTCAAAATTAGCAAATTTAGACTCTTTTATTAGGGAGGAAAGACTAGGGGGGCATAAGCTCTATAGTGAACAATATCATGCTACCAGCAGTTCTCATGTCAGCTATCCATTAAGAAGATGTGAGATGTGATGACATCAATATGTTTACAGGGAAGAAATGAGAGATGACATATTCTCCGTACGTTATAATGCTTTGTAGAAAACTTGAATGAATGTAGTGAACGTGCCCAGGATACATCATAAGAATTACTCCAAGTGACTACATTGCAAAAGAATAAAGGAGGGTTCATTTGTGGCAGTGAACTTTAGGGAATGTCATCCTTCACGATGCACTTAAGTAAAACATGGTAAGATTAGTTTCACTATATCTGAAGTTACACTTGGGAAAAATGTCACACTCCCCGATTAAAACTTTCACAAGCATGCGCAGGTAAGCAGAAAAATCCCACAGTAATTAATTATTGAGTCAGGATACAAATGCACTGTCCAGAATCTTGAAAGAGAACAGAAAGGCAGCTTTGCCTCCTGCCATGTCTCGCGAGAACAATGGAAACAACAGGCGATGTAAATTTCTGAGGAGGCCAACGTACAGATATGAATTGCAGGTAGTAGTAAAGAACAGCTCTGAAGATGAGAAACAGAAATATAATGAAATTATTGGAATCTAATCAGTGATATAGTCAGAAGAACCACAGAGGAGACTACTGCAAGAATTTAAAGAAAAAAAAGAAGTGGGTACAGTTTAAGACTGACAAGAGAACTGAGTGTGAGCATACAGTCAGGCTGGCATGACCCCCTCAAAACAGAATTAGCCATGATCTGTTGCAGGTGTCAAACTACACAAAACAACAGTACAAAATATCACACAAAATCCAGCATTTTCATGACTTGTTGGAAAAAATGAAGTGTAAGAAGGAAAAATACTGTAAAGCATTATATAATGTACTAATATATGAAGAAAATTACACTGACTGAAAGGAAGACTGGTAGAGAATGGGGGGAAAACTTCAGGTTCAAAAAATACATGCCTAGAAAGCTCAATGTGTTCTTCAATGCTGAAATTACTACAGGGCAAGAACAAATGGCTGTTTTTCAATTAATTAGCTACAGGAAATGCAGCTTCAAAGAGATTCTAGAATGATCAGAAATAACAAAAGCATCCATTGTTGACAGTGTTTCCACTGGATTATTAAGAACAAAAATAAGTAGAAATAATATGTAGTAATAATGAGTAGTAATAGGTAAAAAAAATTACAAATTCATTCTGGTGCCCTACACTTCAGAAATCAGGCCCAATTAATGTAAAACTACAGAGGCATCCTCTCCTTACAGCAGCTTTTAAAATCCTAACTGAATAAATAGGGTATGCAGTAAAGACAGAGGCAATCTCAGTCTGGACTACAGACATATTAGTCCAGTCCTGAAAAAAATGTTTTAAATTCATGATGATTCAAGGAAGCAAAGGAACATGTCAGAATACACAGTTTTTCAGGAGGAAAAAAAACCCCTAATATATTGTGAAACAGTCCTTATATCACGGCAGGGTATTAAAGAATCATTATTATATATTACGACAGGACATATAAAGCAGTTTTATAAACTGCTTGTTTATAAAAATTGGTGTGTGAGAAAGTAAAAATTTGTCTCATTTAATACCAGTATGAAAATAATAAGAGATTCCCTATCCTTGATACTCTTTAACATGACCATGGGAAAAGTAATGCCTTCACTATGTCATTTTCAGAGTGGGGTGAATGCAAGTAGATTGAACCAATACTTGCTGATGAACTGCCTGCTTTAGGAATCTGAAAATACTATGCAGGCTCCAGGAAAGGGGGAAGAGAAGTAGGACTTAAGATCAAGAGTGTAGCTGTTGGCATGATAGAATAGAATAGAATAGAATAGAATAGAATAGAATAGAATAGAATAGAATAGAATAGAATAGAATAGAATAGAATAGAATAGAATATTCTCAGTTGGAAGGACCTACCACGATCATCTAGCCCAACCACCTGACAATTCAGGACTGACCAAAAGTTAAAGCATGTTGTTAAGGGCATTGTCCAAATGCCTCTTAAACACTGACAGGCTTGGGGCATTGACCACCTCTCTAGGAAGCCTCTTCCAGTGTTTGACCACCCTCTTGGTAAAGAAATGCTTCCTAATGTCCACTCTAAACCTCCCCTGATGCAGCTTTGAACCATTCCCACGCATCCTATCACTGGATACAGGGAGAAGAGATCAGCACCTCCCTCTCCACTCCCCCTCCTCAGGAAGCTGTAGAGAGCAATGGGGTCACCCCTCAGCCTCCTTTTCTCCAAACTAGACAGCCCAAAGTCCTTAGCCGCTCCTCGTAGGACATTCCTTCCAGCCCTTCACCAGCTTTGTTGCCCTCCTCCGGATGCATTCAAGGACCTTCACATCCTTCTTAAATTGCGGGGCCCAGGAGTGCACACAGTACTCAAGGTGAGGACGCACCAACACCGAATACAGCGGGATGATCACCTCTTTTGACCAGCTGGTTATGCTGTGTTTGATGCACCCCAGGATGTGGTTTGCCCTCTTGGCTGCCAGGGCACACTGCTGACTCACATTGAGCCTGCTGTCAACCAGCACCCCCAGATCCCTTTCTGCAGGGCTGCTCTCCAGCCACTCCTCTCCCAATTTATACTTGTGCCCGGCATTACCCCATCCTAGGTGCAGAATCTGACATTTGGACTTGTTAAATTTCATCCCATTAATCATTGCCCAATGTTCCAATCTATCTAGATCCCTCTGCAAGGCAACTTATCCTTCAAGAGAGTCAACGGTACCTCCCAGTTTGGTATCATCAGCAAACTTGCTAATGGTGCATTCAACTCCAGCATCCAGATCGTTGATGAATACATTGAACAGGATTGGCCCTAGAATTCAACCCTGAGGAACACTGCTGGTGACCAGTTGCCAGCCAGATGTACCCAAATTCACTGCAACTCTTTGAGCCCTGCTGTTCAGCCAGTTCTTCACCCAGAGCACCGTCCACCCGCTCATCCCACAGTTGGACAACCTGTCCAGAAGGATGCTGTGAAGGACAGTATGAAAAGCCTTACTAAAATCCAGAAAAACTACATCCACTGCCTTCTCTTCATCCACTAGGCAGGTGAGATGAAGAGATATTAAACAGGTTACTAATCAATCAACAACCAAAAATATCAGCATGTTAGTTTAAACACCAAGAAGGAACAATTATTCATAACAGCTTGGAAAGGAAACTAAGGCAAAGATTCAGACCAAGAAGGCCGATTTTCCTTTATATATAGGATGCAAGACATGGACACTTACTAAATCGGGAAGAAATGTAAGAACTTTTATAAACAGGGTGCAAGGGTGATAGGTTGAAGGGAAGTTCCAAGAGGACATGGCATAAAAATATATGAAGAACTAAGCCTACAAAATGCATACTATCCTATTGACTTCATAGGCAAGACTTACAGTCAGGATAAGAGAAGGCTGGTGTCCTTGGAATCCTATGTGCCTGTTGCAAAAGCTGCAAAACCCACCAACCAAACACAAACTGCTCTTGAAAGTAAGAGCTTGCAAACAGGAATATCTGCTTCCTAGGTAGGTTTATATTCTTCATGGTTTCAAAGGCAAGCCTAATAGACCAAAACTCATTGGACTGCTTACTCAGATTCTGCTTCAGATTGAGTATATAGATAAAGCAATCACAGAATACCTAAGGATTTGACACTTTTTGCTTCATTAAACTTAAACTCAATTTATTAGTTTAGCTGAAGATAATTCCTGATATCCTTACATTTTAACTATAAAGATTAAGTGAGGGATTCATTTGACCAATCTTTTGACACCTAGAATTTAGACATCTAGCATAAGCTGGATGCTCCTGCTTAGGGCGAGAGATCTCCTTTTCTAGTCAATAGAGACAGAAAAAAAGACACTTCCAGAGCAACTCTAATGCCAGCTTTCTCTGACATTATTGTGGCTAGTTAAATATTCAAAAAGAATATAAGGCTCCCTACAAGTAAAAACTAGCTTCTATATATAAGCACAGCATGCTTATAAAACAGTATGCCTATACAGTCTGTCTTCCATTAGAACAGTATTCTATATCTCCAGAAGAATTTCTTCAACACAATCACTTCCTAAGTTGGGTTATTGCATATTGTTACAATACATTGGCTCAACACTGAAATATCTGTCATTCTAATGTGTTCCTATTTATCAGACAATGATTTACAGCTCTCTGGTCATCTTAAATAATAATACGTTCAATAACAAAGTATTGTCAGTGGTTCAGGTCTTTTTTTTTTGTTTTAAGAAACGTTTAATTTTGGCATGAATCCAGTAACCTGTGACAGTATCTTACTACACTGAAAGCAGAACTGCAAATTCAGATGGAAACAGTCAATTTCCCTTCCTGAACACAAGCTGACATTTTTCAGGTAAATCAAAAGGTAGTGCTAAAAATTTCCACAATCATTACTTTTTACATTCAAAAGACAGCAACTTGTGTTGGCACTGAGGACAAAGCAACATTTTAAAATGTAAAACTAAAGGATACTATTGAGCAAAAGATGCCACGTGAACTTTGGTTTAGTGGCTGAAGAGATGCTAACTAATTACCTACATTGAACATGCAGTGCTGTTGTAGCCATAGACAGTGATATGTCAAGAACAGTGAATCCGATTCGTTTATGTTAAAATATGCAGCTATTTTTGTTACTTGTTCTCTTCTTGTTCTCACTTCCTTCCATCTGTTGGTTTCATTTATCTGTTCTGTCTAGTTGTTTAGACTGTATCTGTTGAAGACTGAAAACTCTTCCTTATAATGTCTAGTGCGTAACTATGCAGGCCCCTGACCTGGATGGAGTTCATACCCACCTAAAAAAATTAAAATACCAGTTAAAGGGTTAAAGTGGCTTCCCCTTCTTGCAGCTTCTCTTTAGTCTTCAGAGCCAACTGGCACATGCAACTCTTTACACCTTCCCTCTAGGGCACAGGCTGCTTTCAAAAGAACTATCTTCTCTCAGTTCTAAAGGTATTCCTATTAAAGCTTTAATCTTTTTAGAAATTAAAATAACTTGAATCACAAATATCTTGAATCAAGAAGTTCTTGAACTTTGGATCAAACCAGCCAATATGTTCAGCTGATACAGCACATGTAAAAAGCTGTGTAACTAGAAAGCCAATAGCATTTGTCAGGACTATTCAATATGATATTTACCACAATGGCCATGGAAATATAAACGGTTATAAAACCAAGTCAACATAGACGTGGAAAAGAAAATGTGTGGTCATCTGGTTTATTTAAGCATTCATGAAGATTTTAGATTGAGCACTAGACTGCTTCTATCAGTGCTACTAAATCCAATAGACAAATTTCACTGCATTAGATCCAGTAGACTCCATTTCTACAGTGTTTCTTGTAATATAAAATTACCAGTGTCCCCTCCTCATCTGAAAGGTCTCAGCAGGAGTTGACTCATATTATCCATTTCTAAAGTAGGCCAGAGAGTGTATATTACCTTTGTAAAAACTGGGCTGTTGCTTTACTCTCGGAACACATACATACTTCTAAATGGAAGTTACTTTCAATCACCTAGAGCTGTGGGTTAACGAAAAAAATGCGTTTTATTAAGCCTCCAGTGCAAAGAATTTACTATAATTTTAAGTCTATTGTTTCTGTTGATCAACAGAGTCTTGACTCTTGGAAATTAACAAGAGAGATAAACAACTGTATAAGCACATATGTGCAGAAGTACCTCTATTTTATGGGATTAGCTACTGTAAAAAATACAAACCCAAAACCAAATAGATCAAACATCAGGCATAATATAATTCATAGTGTCTGATGGTAAAGTGGTTAATTACTGCTCTGATTTTTTTTTCGCTTTAAATCACTTTGATGATATAATACATAGTTTAGTAATATTAAATATCTCTTCAGAACAGAGCCTGTCTTTGATACTAGAACACAATGTGCTACCAATCAAGATAAATAAGACTTTTTTACTGTGAAGAGGAGGAGGAATTTCTTGAGTATTATCTGTTGGGTACCTCTTGTGTTAGTTCTGTCATCCACATAAATTTTAGAAATATTTGACACCTCCATCAATATCTGCTGAAGAACAAAAGGAAACTGAAGAGTAAAATAACACAGACAAGGAGTGAAGTGTATACTGTTCTCATCCATCCTGTTCCAGCCTGTTAACATTTCCAATTTTCTTTTAATTCCAGGGTGACTGAAACAAAGATTAAAAATCAAGGAGGGAAGAAAACGTAATTTCTGCCTTCCAAAAACCTGCAATTTCTGAAATGCTGTTCATCACAAAAACAACTGTCCCCTCCACCTGAAGTTTGCTTTTCATGAACTCTAACTTGTAGAAGTTTCCCTCAGAAGTAGCAAAGTATTCAGAGGTGAAAGCATTAGCACAAACTGCTTGACTTATTTTGAAACAGTTAAAGACAACGCCAAAACAAAACATACTGACCTGCTGGGCTCTGAGTGTGAAGGGCATTTTATTTCTTTCTCACTGTTTTGTTGTAAGAAAAGAGTAAAGAGCTGGACTGCAGTTAGCTCTTGGGAAAAGCTGTCCTTTGAACATTCTCCAGCGTGCAATGCCAACAGACCCACGGACGCAACAGGCTGAATTAATTCCTGACACAGTGCTGTTGGCTCTTGTTCTGGCTGAATGTGGTTTATAGATTCTATTATGAATTTTGCCCAAGTAAAAATTAATAAAAAGGTCTCTACTTTGTTATAGCACTGTCATCAAGATAGAGTGTACAGGTATACCCTGAATTATGACAGTGCAGAAAATAGTTTCACATTTTATGAAAACCTACTAAGTTAACCAGATGTCTGCACATTCACTCTCAGTTTCATTGTTTCTGCATGTTGTCAGAACTATACAGAAGTGCTAACTTTATAGAAGTGCTAATTTTTGCACTGATATCAATCTGCAAGCTATCTTAAAGATTTGGCAAGGGAAGGAGAGGGTTTACCTCCTTTGATGGATGATTGTTTGTCAAACACTTCAGCACATTTGCATTTTGTTTCCCCAGGTAATCTCATATACTTTCTTGTTAAGCTCAAACCTGGGAAAAAGCAAATACAAGAAGATTTTATGAAACAAGTATGCAAGCTAAATGGAGGCATATTGGGTTTGAAGCATTGGGACGACTTATTGAATCAATCTTTAATATCAAATACTCTGGCTGGGGAGACATTACACAGTAAAAATACTTCCATCTATTTGGGAAGAAAGATATGAGATTATAAGAGATTAAAGGGGACCAAAAAGGGATTTGTTTTTTAATACAAAGAACAAAGAGTTCATAATATTTAGAGTATTGCATCAATAGGCACTTTTACACAGAAATGAAAGCAAAATGTTTTGTTAAAACCTCAGAGTATTTAAATAGAGTATCTAAAATAAAATATTCACATTTTCATTTTTTAAAAAAGGAAATTTCAAAACAATAGATGCAACAAAATACTCTAAATATGTGGAAAAGAATCCAATAAAGGATACAGCCACTTCAGACACATTTCCTTCAGTAACCATTGCCCCAGCTACGGAATATACCCCACTAAATGTAGTTTTAAGCTCTTCTTTATTGGAACACTAAACAGAGCCAGCTAAATCCAACCGGCTCTTCATGGTAGCGTGTCTCATTTGGAGAACCAGACTTCAAAAAAAATACAAATGGATGTAAGCACTGGAATCCTAAGAGAACAACAATGTGTGACACATGGAAAGATTGAGTGTACTGGGCTTTCTATAGTCTAGACAGGAAAGAATGAGAGAAGACAAGAGTCCTCAAATTTATGAAAAGAAATTAACAAATCTCCATGTTCTGCTTAGATAGACAGGAAATAATGTGTTTCAAACGCAAGAAGGGGGAGGGGGTGTGCTTAAAATCAGGCCACGTTAAAAATTTAGGAATAGAAAGAATAGGGAAGTACAAGACAACACTGCCCAGCAAGGTTGTGATTCTCCACAGCCACAGGTTTTTACAGAGCAGACCAGACAGGTTTCTGTCACGAATTCTGTAAGAATAGCTTATCTTGCCCTAGAGAAAAGGAACAGGCTATATGATTTCTTGATGTCTTTTCTAGACATATTTCATCTAAGAAGATACAATGCAGGGAATCTCACCATCTTTTACTACCCTTTTGCATAACTTTTATAAGCCAAGGTCTGACAGATTCTGCCAACATAGGGCCTGAGATGGGATTGGCATTAAGGTTATATTAAACTATCCAAAATATTGAATAAATTACTTAACTGTCCACTTCCAGTCCCCCTGTAAGGGACATGAAAACTGAAATCCCCTGTTAACCTCTGAAGTATAGGTTAGACTACACCATTCTTTGAACATTGAAAATACAACATGTGCTGTCAAGGCAATGCCCCCATGCAGTAAATGTTAACTATTTCCTTTTGATGCAGGCAGTTGTAAAACAAGACAAAGAGCTGGACCAAAATCTAGTCTCTCCTTAGATCCTTAAGAAAATATAAACACTTCTAGTTACTCTTCATTATGTTAATTTTGTAAAGTGGTTTCTTTACAGAGGGAGCTTAGGAGTTCAGTGTAGCCCCATGTTTTATGCACTTAAGATGGCACCAAATGTACTAGCTCTGTGCAATGTTCCATCTCCTGTCTCCATCAACATCACTCTTCATTAGGGAAAAAAAGTGTCTAAACTATGACTAATGCTTTCCTCACATATGGTAAGCATCACACTGATAAATTTCTGTTTTTGTCATTAGTCTGTCAATAGCCTGTCATTAGACTATCACTTTTCCCATCAGAATGGCACCTTCCTTATCAATCCGATTAGAAGACATTTTCTAATCCTACTTATTCTGTCCTTCCTCTCTCTCATCCTATGCAAACCTTTCTTCAGTACCACAGTCTACAGGATTCAAGCTTGTTGTTAGCCTAATCTTTGTAATGACTTTGGAATTTATTTAATCCACCTAGAAATGCATGAACATTTGTGCATAACAAAAATCACACATGGAGAGCAATACTGTTGTTTCATTAGGAACATAAAAATTTGAGCTAGTTTAATTACAACCAGATTTGATTACAGGACACGTATTGAAATTTTTGATGCAGTCAAATTCAGGATCATTTATTTCAGGTCAAGTGGAACGTATCTACAATGAAGGGGAAATACAAGTCACTGTACTGCAGCACTAGGCAACATAAGCTATAAATATGGCAGCTAAAGACCTGAGAATATTTAAGAGACTTAAGGTTGGTTCAATGGATGTTCATGTTTGGAATTAGTACTACTGAATCTAGGACCTTACATGCCCTTCCCCTCCGCCTCCTCCAGTATTCTAGATACAATTCAGGTTTTTGCATCCTCCTTACTGTAATTCTATGCATGCGTACTTCTATTCAGGACTCTATGTCAGAGTAGATATAGTATCATTTCTTCTGCAGAGCAGATTCTGGGCAAGGTTTTAAAATGCAGACCATTATAATCTCTTGGGATGCCAAGAAATTTCATCCCAAATTTTTCAATCTATGCTGAAAGTAAAATGTCCACTAATTTCAATGACAACCACACTATAAAGACTTTATTGAGGGCTGATCAAAGTCCTCCAAAGACTTTCACAGAAGCCAAATAGTCTGACTCATGTAATGGTCCCACTGTAGCAAATACAATTACTTAAAAGTATAAAGTTGCATATGTGCAAAATGACTTGCAGGATTGCATATACTTCTACTAGTACACACTGAATGTAGCAGCTATTATGGCAAGATTGAAAATGTAATATTTTTTGGTATTTTTCATATTAAGCCTTTGTCACATATGGCTTAAAAAAATTGTTCAGCATATTTCCTAGAAGTAATGAATAAAGTAATGATTTCAACAATGAATTGATTTAGAAAATTTGAGCATTTGTGACTATAAAGAATATTTTTTAAAACAAATCCATAATGGCTATGACTCTAGATTACTCTGAAGCTAAAATGACAGAGAACTGGAAAGCAGAAATCTTTCTGAAGAGAAGTTCCTTCAAACATTCAGAAAAAAATTGGTTTTGACTTCATAAGACTGAAAATTGTTTTCCCACTAAATTCTTATAGTACTTCGCTAGAATGCCAAATAGCACATGTAGCTAAGTGAAACAGCAAGCTAAAAAAGTATCATAAAGCAAGTATGTGCAAACCAGAGTTTTATAAAGCCCCAACCTTAGCCAGGGAGTATTATCATTACTTCTGTGCTACTTCGTGTATGTTAGTGTTATCATTTTCCTTTGGACCGAGACAGAATATTTCAAGATTTTAGTTCAAACCATTTACATCAAGAAATCCTATGGGAAGTTTTAGTTTACTGCTCCTTATAATAACATTTGCTTCCCAAAAAACCACTCTTTAGGCTCAAAGACTTTTCACTCTTCTAAAGTAGATTGCACAAATTTTTTTGAAGCAAAAAAGGACGAAGTAAAAATATGTTTTTATATCCATGCGTGCCATTCCTACATTAGTTGGCATACACCTTGTCAACATCTCAGAACAGTGCACAGTGTTTTTCCTCATCTGCACTCTGAGAGCTATGTTTAATATGAAATTTATCATTCTCTGTCCGTTCTGCTTCAACTAGAATGACAGCCAAGAACCACGGAATGCCGGTGCAAAGCACAACAAAATAAATGTAAGATGCAGCTGTGCATGCCCAGCCATGGCCTTCCTGCACCTGTAAGGCAGTAATGATGAGAGCGCAGTTTTCCAGAGTTTTGTGCTCCACAGCAATAGAATGTGACTCCAACTGTTAATCATAACTTCTCTCTGTTCAACTACAAGGGTGTCTTAAGTATAGAAGTCTACACAGATGCCACAGAGGACATTCATCCAGGATGAATGATATTTTACATCTCTAGCAATATAACAAGGTTTTGATTTACAGGAAATTCAGGTCCTAATCACACTTCACATCAAGGAGTTAAACAAATGTAACATGAGTATAATGCACAGGGCTCTAGCTGCATTAAAAGCATTATTTCATCATAAAGCCTTGAAGCTGACACCAGAGAGTAGGGGAAGTTTTTCTCCCACTGTCAAATTGACCAGTAAGACTGACAAATTGAAAATAAAATCCTGTCTTATATCATCTGCCTTCCCTCAGCTGAAAATAAATTACAGTGTAAATGCAATGCTAGAGTGGCTAATAATGCAGGACATTTCTACTAGCTTTTATGCAGAGAACAGAAGATACAGAGACACCTTATCCCCCCACAGTTTATAAATACACTGTAAAAGATTCAGTGAAAGTGTATTTAAGAGGTTATTTTTGTCTTAATTCTCTGGATGTGCACACAATAGATGATGCTGCAGTTTTGTAAAAACATTAAAAAATGTGTGGATCTACAAAGACAGTTAAGGATTTACTTTACACTGCATCTTGCAAAGCACAAACGTCATCCGTTACAGTATCTTTCATCCTGTAGGCACTTTTAAAGGGAAGAGAAGACATACACTCTCGCTTATTGTTTTCGGTCTAAACATACATAAATAATCTGTCAAATAACCACACGGGTAAGAGAGAAATAATTTTTTTATGCACAAAGCACCACACTAAGGCTAAGAATATATATGTACACGCACACAGACATATCTACTGTTTCAACTGGTTGCGCAAACGTTAGAAATTATAATGACAAGTTCTGTCACATAATAAAACTATGAGGTTAAAATAAATACAGAACATGTTTATTTTTACCTTGCCCAATTCAAACCTTTCAGACCCATGACAGAGAACAATGCAGAGAGACTGATATTTAAATAAATTAAAAAAGAAAGAAATCACTTTGCTGAAATGGACTGGAATTCGACCAAGAACTGTACATTTCTTAACAGTTGCTTAAGATTCAACTTTGGAAGATGACAAAGAAGGTCGTATTGGGTGCATGTGTCTGCACTGGGGTGCAGAGGGTGTTGAGGGATTCAGTCTGTCTCTTTGGAGAATCAGAAGAGTAAAGACAAATACACAAAGTACTTTTTTGCTCTGATATTTTTAAAGCTACCACATTTTTGTTATGCAAAGGACCTCACACTCTCCCTCTTCCCACCCCCACCACACACAAAGCTCCAGAGTTATTGTATAATTTGCACAGCACCAAATCCTAATGGCTAATGGCAAAACTCTCACTAATTTGCACAGGGACAAAATTTGGTCCATTAACAAACTATAGCTGTAAACAAACAAACCCATTGTGTCCTCAAAGCCAAAAACAGGACTCAGCTAACAAACCTCTGGGAGAAGATGAGTCCAGTGGCAAATACTGCCTTACCAATGTAAGGCTCTCGAATGCCCCACAACTTGTTATTTTTCATTTCAGCAGGCAGCCATCTGTAGAAACTAAACTGGATTGTCTCAGTCTGCTAAGTAAACAAACAAAAAGTTTTAAAGCAATAATGCCAAAATAGCCCTACATCCTTCAGGTCTGGAAATTCAGAAGATTCTCTCCTGTAGCCAAGCGCTACTCAGCACCAGCTGAGACCATAACATCTTTGACAACAGGTCACTGATGGTGTATAGCCCAGCCCCAGCCAAGGTTAAAGCAGCTCTCAATTGCTTTTAACCCAGTACCACTAGGGGCACAGGTTCTAAACATACATTGCCCTTGACCCCCTAGGGAAAGCTAGGATGTCAACTGACGGCACATCAACAATTTGACAGTAATAGTCTGTGTTCATATTCTAGTACCATTGAAAATGTGAAGTGGATCGACCACAGTGATAGTGACATTGCATGTACCCAGAGGTCAGAGTATATACGTATGTAGTTATCATGGGCTAATTGACGCAGTATACATTTATTTATTGTATTGAAAGCTAAGGTGCATTTGTGTGCACATAAGTCTTAAATCCTGAGGGAAAAAATTAGAGAAAGTTCTTATCAACCCATTTCCTACCAGTCTCAGAGTATCTGCTCTTTATCCAACTTTGCCTATATGTAGAGATGGCAGCCTCATAGAAAAGAAGTGACTCACAAGCAAAGGGAAGCTGACTCCCTCCAAAGGTAACACAATATAAACAAAATACTCTGCAGAACCCAGTCCCACCGCAGCAAGACTGAATGAAACAAACTTCAACCCATCCTGTTTTTCTTCGCCCAACTTGTAGATTACATATTGCTAAAGGGTATCTGCTGTTTAAACTTCTTAGAGTTGCTAGGTACAAGAACAAAGAGTTACAGCAGAGTCTGAACCCTTATTTGAAAGGTCTTGCTTTTGTAAGTACTTACTCAGTGCTGGCAAATCTATTGGCTGCTTCGGTTGACCTTAGTGGGTCTATTTCTGGATACTATAAAGGTGATTCAGTGCTTTTCTACAGGAAACAATGTGTTAGTAAAGATCCTAAAATGGTGCAAAGTAAGGAAATTGGGATACTGAAAGAATTATTCATTAAAAGCAGCACCAGATCCTATCATGATAATCAGATACCTAAATGTTGTAACAGTCTACAGCAAATTTCTAAAAGTTAGAACAGGCAGATGCCTATAAAATTATTAAAAACTATGAAGACCAGCAGACTAAATTATCTGATATATCTATCTTAAAATAATAAGTGTTTTGCATAGATTTCATCGCAGAAACTATTACATAAATTTTCGAGAACAAATAATCTCTAACATCATGTTGTGCCAGTATGCAGAGCAGTTTCAGGAAAACAAACAGAAGCTTGTTTCACAAAGATACGTTTTGCCTTATCTTCATTGCATTTATATAATTTTCAAGGCATATTCTTTATATCTGAGTATGTTCTGTTGTCATATTAGCCATGTAGAAGGAAAAGGGAAGTAAATATGGAACAATTCTTACAGCTTTCTCTTCCAATTCTTCATCCTTTTACAGTACACAAAAAAATCCAGTTCTTGGCATAAATTTGCAAGGATATTATACTGCCTCTTCCAATATTCTGTGGGAAACAACACTTTTTGTTAGACATTTCACACTGTACTGAGTTTATAATTATTTATCCTGTGTGCATTCAGAATGTAAACTAATACAATGTCTATTTTGGCCCATCAGATATCATAGGGTGCTTGCTCTACTGAAGAAATTAAATGCAGTTGAGCTGAATGCCTGATGGTTGATTAGGCTCACATTTTGCAATTTATTGAAACAAATAGAATCAGAAGGAAAGTATAAACAAATTAATTTTACTTCTAAGACCAACAAGTCTATACTGATAAAGCAGTAAACCTATGGTAATATTAATAGCATAATTAAACTATAGTTGCAAAGGCTGATATTATTTTAAATTATTTGAAGGTATAACAAGCCTGAAATGGAGGCTGTAGTTTTGACAAGCTTTGATACCAGTAATTTCCATTAATTATTCAATAGCAAGCTTCATTAGGCTTTCTGTGTATTTCTTTTTTTTAATTTTAAGGATGTCCTGGAAGAAAAAAAATTAAGGAAAAAAGAAAAAAGGGATTTACACTAAATCAAATTTTGCTTTTTGGACTGAGATAGCTACGCTGTATCACTCTCTTTCTGCCTTTTGTGATGAATTGATCCTGCATTTAAAGCCATTAAGCTTTGTCACTAATTTTCAATGAGCTTGGGATAGAACCTTAATTCCCAAAGCAACAAACCCTGACGCTCTTCACAGTCAAGAATGCAATTTGCAAGGATGGGACTGGTCTTTCACAGCAGAAAGCTTTTAAATTGTTTATTAGAGGAGAACCACAAGCCTTACTGCATTCAGAACAAGACAGAAGATATATTTCAATAAAAACAACAAAAAAAGAAAAATAGGAAACAAAAAGGAAAGGAAAATGATGGGCACAGAAAAAATGGAGACAAAAAGAGATGGACAAATGAAAAAAGGGGAAAAACCAAAACCCTAAGTGGTCTGTGAAAAGCAGAGAGAACTATAGGAGCAGGATCAGTGTGTACTTAGCCATTGTTGCTTTGAGTACTCTGAAACAATGCTGACCAATTAATTGAGTTTTCACAGAATCACTGAATGGCTGAGGTAGAGAGTGACCTCTGGAAGTTATCTTGTCACCCGCTTGCTCAAGCAGGGTCACCTTGAAAAGGTTGCCAAGGACCATGTCAAGACAGCTTTTTAATAGCTCCAAAGATGCAGACTCCGTAACCTCTCCAGGAAACCTGGGCCAGTTCTCAGCCACCCACTGTCTTTTCAAAAGAAATGTTTCTTTTCAAATTAAAATGGAGAGGAGTCTTCCTTAATGGAGTGAAAACTTTCTTGATGAAAGTATTGTTGAAATTGCTTCATGTGAATGAACAAGAAATGTTTCTTTTCAAAAGAAACTATTTTCAAATAAAGACATGTTTTGAAACATTGCCACTGTAATCAAATTATTTTGTGTTTTTATGAAAATTGATATCATAATTATGGCCTGAATTATTAAAGTCAGAAATTACATTTAAAAAATCTTTGACTGTCATTGCATCATAGAATGTCCCTGACTGTTGGGGTAATGACTATGAATTTTCAACTAATAATACATGAAAAAAGAAAATGGTTAAAATGTTACATATTAACATTTTTCATGAAAAGGCCATTGGCAAAGAAGGAAAAAAGTTCAGAGGCAACATTCTGATCACCTCTACAGCAAATCAAGGAATCACTCTACAACTCAGGTCCACATTCATTTTCAGCCTGAAATGCGCCTCTTCTCCAGGAAGCGTACTACTGCCCTCGTTCTACAAAAATAACTTTTCAAGGAGTGAGACTTGCCATGTATTCAGTCTGGTTTTGTTTGTTTCCTTACTTTTGCATGGTCAGAGTCACTTCCACCATTTCAGTCCTCCTTAATCTCTCATTTCCTTCACCATATGGGAAATAGTCTAATTCAATTGGTTTAGTCTCTTCACAGACAGCCTCCGTGAAGAACATCTGTGGAGGTTTGGCTTTATCCTACAGCCTCTGGAAATTTTGCAAACTACTAGAAGACTATAGGGGGGGGGGTCTCATCCCCGTGGCTATGGAGAATATTTCAGTTCTTGTTCACATTAACCTTTAGGTTAGCACACTGAATATATTAGCTTACATTAATTAGAATCCAAAACAGCAAGTGACAAACTCATAATCAGCTCTATTAGTATTTACGGAAAGCCACAGAATTATAAGCAATTGTTGAAAACTAAGCATACTTATCACATTGCGATTTCACAGTCTATCCTTTTCAGCTTTGTTGGCTGTTATCGCATCTGAGTTCTTCCTAAATAATATTTGCTGATCTTCATACAAGATGGGTGTGAGAGGCATGAATTACAAGATTAGTCAAACTGCACAATAATCTGGCCAGAAAAGGATGGGAGATAAATGCCACTTCCTTAATGCAAATGTTGTTGAAATTGGTTGATGCGAATGAACAAATTAAAGCAAGCTCCTAAGAAAGTTCATTTTCAGGCAATTCTGCAAATTGCTGCTGATGACTATGTAAGTTGCTCCTGGCTGCAGATTTAGTTAATAGCCATGTGCGTGATAAACTACGTGTGGTACCACAAGACACCAAAGTTCAAACAAGGCTATGTGGCAAGAAGACATACAGTTATTTTTCCTCTTTCTCATTTATGTAACAATAGCTTTAATTTTAGGGCAATGTTACATTTTTGTGAGACCGTTACGTGTTAGTATGAAATAGTTTGATTCAGAAAATAGATTATATGGATCTCTTACTGAATCCTTTTGACTGAAACAAATTAATACATTTATTACTGTTATTCATCTCAAAATTTAGAGAAAAGAGCAGTGTGAAAACCTAGAGCTCTCCATACAAAAATCTCTGCAAAAGAAAAGATTAAATCTCTGGCTGATGTTAATAGGCCTGACTGTCACTCTGTTACACCAGTTTTATGCCGATTTCACAAAACTAAGACGCAACTCCACACCACAAATATGTAGTTTTAAACTTAAGTTTTAAGAGGATACTGCTAAAACACTGAACTCTCTTCTGCTCACAAACTGTCTATGGCCAACAGCAAATTTGTGAAATAAAACTTCAGCATGGTATTAGAAATAGGTGCTGTGTTGATTACTCATATAATTCATCAGCAAACAGAAACAAGGCTGCACTGATATCATGAAGACAGCTAAGCATATATTTAAGGTTTTAAATCTAACACTCATAATATAACTCATAATATACAGTCATATAAGCTCAGGGCCAAATACCATTCATCTAAGCTCTTACAAGCAGTCCCTTTTCTCCCCATAGCCTTAGTTTGCATGCGGTCCCACTTTTCACATAACAGCATGTCTATGCCACTCAGGAATCATTTAATGAAATGGTTGGGTTTATTTGTTAGAAAATACTGGATTATGCAGATTTTTAAGGAAATTTTTTTTTCAATTTACTAAAGGCTAAAGTGAATGAATGACCCGTGTGTGGTCATACAGAAAGATACCTATCTGTAGGAGTGGGGAGAAGAGAAAAGCACCTGGTTGGTACAACCAAGACTGATTCTCGTGTTGGACAAAGCAGGTGCTTGCCTGGTGCTGTAGAGTGGTGGGAGCAACACACCACCCAGGGCCCATGGCCTAAGCCCCCTCCACCACAGCCCTAGCTGACTCCCTCCTCGCTCCTGCCTTTGCCACCAGGGAGGGAAAAGCTACAATGGGTGAAACAGGAGCTTATCAAGGAGCTGGGATTGAAAGAAAAGACTTCTTCCACCAGTAAAAGTTACCCCCCCCCCCTCATCCCATCCCTCAGCACTTGCATGAATATGTCAGGCCCTATCTTTCCCCTTGTCCCTTTGCTTCCCTCAGGACAGCCAGGAAAAAAAGTATTTAAAAAGCCTTGGGCTACCTTAGAGCAATCCTCCTTGAACAGTGGAGTTCAAAACCCCACTGCATCACATTCTGGCTATCCGGCTATTACATAACTGGCTATTATGGCTCTCACTCTTATGTTGAAAAACTCAGCGTGATATAGTATAGGAAATATTTTAACATCTTGAAAATATTCAAAGCATATGAAAAATATTTTTTGTCTGCTTTCATTTACCAGTGGTCCTGCATTACTTCATCTCACTTATTTCATTGCTTGTTTAATTTAACACAGCAAAACTCATCTTACAGGTTGGAATACACTAGTCATTTCAAAAAAACATTCAATTACATGAGCTAAGAATTGATTTCTCACAAGTCTTCCATTTAAGATTAAGCATTTGCATGTTTATTAATTCAAAATTCATGTTCGATTTCAAATGCATAACTTTGTGAAGGAAAAAATGTTTTCTAATTATGATAAAGAATAGCTTCTCCACTGACAATAAAGTGAATTTAAAAAAGCTTAATATTTTTTCCACTGCTTCTCTGGCCTGCTTCTCAGATTCAGAGTAACTGTCAAAAAATTACTTCACCACATGCGAAATCCCACTTAAGTTGCAGTCACCATCTTACTTTACCGTACTGCTTATCTGCTTACCTGCTGCTAAAAGAAAGGTTTGTTTAACCTAATCCTCTCATCTTTGAATCATGACAGAATATCAAGCCTCAAACCAGTCAGTTGAAAACCTGGAATAATTTATAATTGGAAATGCTTCTCCGCATACATCATTTTCTCCTCAGAGATCAAGGAAAGACAGGCAGAAAACCAGCCTTGTTTCTGACAAATTATGCCCAAACTAACAGAACTCAAATGATCTCTCTATGGAGCACGTTGGCTCCCTTATAAACATTTCTAGAGCAGAGTAGACAGAAGATTTTGTAACAAGGAACGTAACATTTCCTAAAACATTGGTGCATGTTTCTGCAAAACAAACAAACAAAAAAAAAGGCGTAAAGATAGCAGCAGAAACACTATTTGTTAAAACTAGCTTATATTCTATCGTTGTGTCATTTTCTAAGAACAGGTGTGACAAAGAAGTCGTCCAAAATAACAGAAGTTGAAAATGGTAGCAGAAATCAAGTGGGAAGTGTGATTAGGCAGTTATGAGAGATTTTCCCATAAAATTGGAATTTAAATAAAGGGGTTTCCTTTAAGGAAAAAAAGAACACCAAACTTAAACAGACCAACTTTATAAACCTACCACAACATATTTATATAAGCAGGTTTATTAAAATTATGTTTAACATTTCCCAAATATCTGTCACCCTAAATAAATGTTCTCCTTGATCTGTTAAAACTCATAGAGGCTCCAGAGAAGATTGACTTCCCAATTTGTTTTAAGCACACAGTGAAAGAAAGTCCTTCTCTAAGGAGATTACTGTCTGCAGGAGAGAGGGCAGGATATGGGTCAGGCTCCTCACCCCGCCTCACTTACATATATTAAGGAAAATAGATGTACTGCCAAATCAGGTGACTTAACAAAATGTGACAGTTGTGGTGTCTTGAGACATTGACTCCAGAAGCCCCTGATATTCCTGTGCCTGAGCACTCATTCCTCCCATTGCATTTCAGTTCCCTCCTCCTAGCTGCAGTGACGCAGCTGTTTCTGAAGCCATGCTGTAGGTCAGATGATTGAAATGATCCAGACTAAATATAACCTGGGGAAAGGTCTGAAAGGTCTTTATAGCTTTAATGGTAGTGGAAGGGGAAGAAAAAGTAGGAGAGGGAACTTCAAGCTTTGACTGGAAATGTGACCTATCTAAATTTTAACTGGACAATTCATAGCCAGAATATTTCTGCATCTCACAGTTGTATTACAGTTCCCCTCCAGCCCTAAGCTTTTCTATAATACAGAGGGAGGATAACTAATTCAACTGATCATCACTTTTCTATTTTGAACAGCCTAATCTGGTCTGACACAGCTACAACGGATGTCCTTAGACAAGCGTCAATCTAGTCAATCCCTTTTTTGGTATTCTTTCTGATAGCAATATCATTTTCATACCTCTGACTAAGGGCTACAGTAATGTCACACATTTTAAGCATAAAACATGCTAGAGAGGTATCTATATTTTAGGCCAACAATTAGTTCTGCAGATCTGTTAGGGCAGAAATGATATTACCCAGAAGTTTTAGGTGTTGATCAGCAAGAAGAGCAGGTCCCAGTGGAAAAATGGGAACACAGAAAAAAACCTGAATCTACAATATTAGTAGTTATGTCACTGGGAAGGGAGAATTTTTACGTTCTTCATTCAAAATACATAAACTCAGAAGAATTATTCAACTGCTAACTTACAGCAAACTTGTTTAACTGAAATTCCAATCTTATAAGCCTCTTTTTCTAACCTAGGGATGATTTCATAGCCTCCTGCTTCATTGGGTTTAAGATTCCCTTGGTTGTAAAGATTTCTCTAAGCTGCTTCCCTTCATGAGCAGTAGATTGCAGAGGAATAATTTCTCTGTAGTATTTTCTTAGTGAAAAGGTCCACAAATTGATTTTTCACTCTCCACCCTCCCTTTCAAGATACAAATTCAAAATAAACAAGCCAGACTGTCACTGAATGTGAATGTATGTACATCTTGTTCCTCAAGTGGCTTTATAACAAGGCAACATAAATAAAGTATTAGACTTGCATTAATAATAAAACCTACTCGAAGAGTTCACAGAAGCACTGGGGGGTTTCATAAAATTTCAAAGAAAAACGCTCAAAAAGTTAAAAAAGAACACACTTTACTAAACTGGGAAACCTGAGAGGATCAAAAGTATTTCCTCCCTCTTAAACTAAAGAAAGGAATTAGATCTCTTGTTCTATGGGAATCCCAAACAACAAAAAATTTCGCTATGATATTCTTAACATTGTAATATTTTTACAAATCTGCTTGTGCTATGTATGCTCTGTACTTGAAATATTTCATCCTGCCACTATACCATAGGAAAGAGTGCAATCTCAGAGGAAACCAGGACTCAAACTATTAAAACATCTCATATATTTAAAGAAATTTCTTAAATTGAACATCTTGAAATGAGGCCCACAGGTAGAATACATTGCCTCAAGAAAAAGTACCTATAACTGTCAGTTGCATTCTGCTGAACTTCCTGACTGCAGCCTGGAGAGTTGATAAAATCTGTTAACGAAATGCCTATTTTCAAGCTAAACAGCGATGACAACGAAATGCTTGGAGATATTTTCAATATACATGACATCTTTCTTCACAAATAGATCTATTCATACTCAAAAGCAAAAAACCATCTAGTACTGGATGACTTTGCATCAGATACTTTATTTTAAAGAAAAGGTAAAATGCAAATTAAATTTCTATGTTATTGTGCATAAGATTTTCACAGTGTAAAAGACACCCCAATTTTATATAGCTCTGAGCATCATCCTAGAGAAAGTGCATTGAAAATTGGCACTCTGTGCTACTGTCCACTAACCTAGCTCTCACAGTGATTTTGGCCAAGTCATTCTCCCTTTTTGTCTCTTGAAGGGTGACTGAACCTTCCTACTTGCAAAAATGAGATTATAATAAACAAATATTTAACATCACAGAGAACTGGTGTGACTTAGTGTAGCTTTTGGAAAGCCATTTGTAGTTCTAGAGCACTAGTGAATGCTAAGTCCCATTCTTTCCTTGTACAGAATATGAAGTAGTGACCTGCAATACTTGAGAAAAGAAGTATGTGAGGCCACAGCTGTGGGCACCCACTGTTTCAAAAATATTGTATGCCATAAATGACTGGCACTTTGCATCTTTATGACCTACTTTATTTCACCTGATATTCAGAATGGTTCTTTGTCTCCAAAAGAGCATGTGTATGTAACTTGTAGTTTGCTGAAATATCTTCCAATTGCAACAGCCTGTAAGTGGTCTAAATTTGATAACTTTTACGACTTGACAACTTAAGTTGGAATACACTAGTCATTTCAAACAAACATTCAATTACATAAGTTAAGGATTGGATTCATACAAGTTTTCTATTTAAGACTGAGCATTTACATGTTAATTAATCTTAGAGCTCTATCTGAACACCAAGCTGTCAATCCTTTGATACACAATGAAAAGCTCTTTAGTCTCTTCACTATTTGAACTGCAACAGCAAAACTGAAGATTTTGCTGGGATTATTCCTTCACCTCTTCTTGGAGATTAGGAAGTTATTTCAAAACTTGCTTCTTCTTTTTTTTTTTCCCCCCAAATCCTTAGTCCTCCATAAAGCTAACATACATTGCATTAAGAGACTGTTGATTTTGTTTGAATGTTGATTTCACTTGAAATATCTCTCCCAGTAAAGACTGATCCCTCTCTTGTCAGACAAATTCTATACTAGTAACATTTTACAGTTTTTTTCATTATTAATTAGGGAAATTATTGCAACTATATCAGCTGTCTTATAAAAAAAAACTCTATATCTTGTGGGGATACATGTATCCTTTCTGGTATATCCCAACCTATTCTGGAGTCAAAGTAGTACAAAGTCATCCCATCCAAGCCCTCTTAAGGACACTGAGGTCTATGCATCCCTTTTTGCCAGCCAGGAAAGCAGATACTTTTGTCAATAAATGTTCAGCAGTTTTCATACTTCCAGCTGTACAGATTGAACTCTGCTCCCAGACCAGTATAAACAGGAGTCAAACCCCAATTTAACAATGTTGACAAATTGCAGACCATCAGAAAGAGCTGACTCCTGGCTGTATTTACACTGGGAAATTCAAATATACTTGACAAATTAACTTGTTGGTACAAAATTAGCCCTAGTTTGTGATACTAAGAGTTTTAATCCATGAAGAGAGTCTGAGTCCATGAAAAGATGACTGTGTTCTGGATCAGTTTAAAAAGATTGTCAGAAATGCATTTGTCCTAGCCAGATAACCTCTGAAATTAATAAATATGGAATTCCAAGATGAAAAGATTATACAGTTCTCATTTCATGGAATATCAAATTAAGGGACAAATTAATGTCCTGCTACTTACTTGCCTACCACCAAATTCTATTTTGACATATTTCCTGATTATTAAAACTTTGCAAATAATCCAGGTAGTAATCCAAATTCCTGCAACTGCTTTCAAAAGTTTAAGGACTCTGTACCATACTGCATGAAGCTTCTCAAAAGACTGTCTGAGTTTTTCATTTCAAGCCTTCTGGAACAGAAATGTAATCCTTTACAATATTTAGTATTCTTTTCATTTCGCCTCAAGGTTCTGAAGGGTGCAGCAAATACAGACATGGAAGGGCCTTTCACACACTTTCCTTCACTTTGCTAGCAAACTGTCTCATTTAGATTTCTCTTTGATTGACAAGACCCAGTAGTCAACCCTGTACCCTATTAATAAATTCTCTTCAGTTTCTGCAGTATCATTAGATGCCAGTAATTGCCCAATTTATAGAAGTAGGTACCCTAAAATACTGAGAACCTTACTGATATCTAATTATTTACCTGAAGCCAAATTCTACTGTTAAACCCATGAAAACATTTTTCCAGTACTAATTTTTACTGTAGGTATTTGCTATGGCCAATAACCAAGCTGCTGATCTTTAGTTCCCCTCCTCACTATCAATTATTTTGACTCTCTAGGACATCAAAGGCTGTGATTTAGAGGCAAGGGGAACATATTAAATATATGCAGCAAACCTGTTTTTAAAGCATGTACTTACACCAGTACTCTACGCCCAAGCATTATTTTAATCGGGTGAGAAAAACAGAAGGAGGAGGAGGTTTGTGTGACCAATTAGAACTAATCAACACTATTCACATACTGAATGCATAATGGTTACTATGCACTGAAGTTTGCAAACCAGAACTTATTCCTAGATATTGGTAATTATTATTGAAATACTGCTAATTTCAAGAGAATACTGCACTCCTACACAAATTGCAAAAAAGAAAAATTATGTTAAGTTAGTTAGCTATAGGATAAGGTATGAATTATTTACTAAGCTTCATTCATGTGCATAATTCTTCACAGTCAAGCATGCAAATCAGATCAGGTAATTCCATGCAATCATATGATTACTAATTTCATATGCGATTACTTCATCGGTGTCTGTACTTGCAGTATTTAGAAGTACAAATTTGATGTATTCTTGTTTACATATTTTACAGACAGCTAATACATTTTTAGAGTCTATGTAGATACTTAATATGGAGTTTTAATACCCAATTTTTATACTTCAGTTATTAAGATAAGGCCATATGCTCATGACAAAAGTTTTCATCTAACTGTAGAAGAGTACTTGCAACTTCTATCTTTCTTTGGTTTGTAAGGCATAAATGGCAGTGTGTTACAAATCAGAGGGATTTTTGTTAATGTCAGATAACATGTTTCAATATTGATTTCAGAGAGAGTGGACAGCAAATGCAGAGTAGCTTTTTACTTAAGTCCTAACAATTGGTCCCATTAAGACTTAAGTAACAATCAAATTGCTTCTGCTATATTTGATAGATTGCTAACAAAGCTTTCTTCTGAATTGTTCTTTTAGCTTCCTGTGTAGGTAGGAACTTAAGAAAACTGTATTCAATATTCAGAATTTCTGCTGATGGTTATATTCAACAGTCTGTTCTTATTTGCAGTTTCTATGACTACTGGAGCAGCACTAATTTCTTCAAATTGAAAGGAAATAGAATCCAATTTGTATATTTAAACAAGAACATGCACAATTTTCTCTGAAAGCTATTCCAGCAGAAAGAGCATATATGTATCTCCATTTTAATGCAAAAACCACAGACATATATATTCCATTTCAAAGATTCAAAAAAGCAGAGAAAAGCACAATCATTTTTAATTGTGTATTTTTAATGTAATATTAGGAAATTTTAGCCAGTATTGAAAGAATTTTACTTTTACCTTTTCCCAATGTTCACTACAAGCCATGTGATTTTCTTTAGTTGGACAAAATAATACAATAAAAAGAACAGCATAAATACTGTGTTTCTTTCTCAAAGACTTTCCTATGTATCCTATATGCTTTCAGCTTACAAGGCTTAGGATCATTTTTTTCCTGCATCACTTACACCTGTTATTTAATTTGAATCCCCTGAATCTAACACAAGAAAGCACTAATATATATGCAGATGTTGTGTGATTATGACTCACTGTATTATTTCAATGGTACTAGTCATACATTTGTGTAATGTCTTTTCTAGTAACTCCAGTTCTTTTAAATATATTGTGGTCTTAGCCACAAGAAGTTTAATGACTCCAGAAAAGCACATTGCCAGAATAAGCAAAATTCATCATACCTACTGAAGGTATTTCTAATTGAAGAAACTAGTTATTTTTTATGCTGTTACTATATTTTTACTTGGCTTTAATCTATCAGCTTTTAAAAATAGATTTAATTGTACTGCATTTTAAGCATGCACCTACTGGTTTCACATTCAAAAGAATCCCTCAGACAAAGAACATTTTAGGTACAAAAAATTATCCCTTTGATAAGCCTCATTGCTGTGCAACTGGGCAGCCACAGAGCCCCTGCCAGCCAGGCAGACAGCACACCAGGCACTTTGCAGCACTGGACAGCCTGCATAGCTGCTAGTTAGGGACCTCGGAGTTCTGGATAACCACAGAGCCTCCCAGCCAACTAGCTTGACATCCAGCTGGCTCACCTGTCCAGTTTCCCTTCAAATATTGATGAATTGACATAAAATATGTGTCTGTTAAATCAACATTTTTCAAGGCACTGCTGTTCTGCCAGAAAAATCATAACTGGATTTAAAATTAAGTAGTGGAAAATAAATTAGGATTTAATTTTCTGATTTAAATCAAAACGTTAGTGAATCCATCCTTCTTCCTCTAGTTTTCCTTTGTGTCTAAGTACTTCTTTTCTTTGAAAAGCCCTTCAGAGGAAGCAGGAAATACAAAAAATGTCTTCTAGGGCACAGTGGAGGAATGTTCTCTAGTTTTCATTTCTTTCAGTGAACACTAATTCTGCAACCCTGAGTCTGACCATGTCCTTCCACATATATCTTAAGACACACAAAAAGCTTTCCTGGCTAACAATGAAAGATATTTTCTTCTTTATCAACCCCTAAACTATCAATTTCATGCATCAGTTGGATAGCTATGTGGAGACAGCCTTTCTTACCTTTTGGTTGTCCTGAGGAACAGAAATGTGAAGGCCAGTCATCTCAAGAAAATACAGTCATACCACATTTGGAATCACTGCTCGACAGAATGGAACACTTCAGGTTCAATCAGTTGTTCTGAAATACCTCTTAACACAGGTCTGGGCAAGCTAAAAGCAAATAAAAAAATTTATTTTTAATTTTGAAGAACAGATAACGATCATCACATTAGTTGGGAAACAAAGAAAGGGAAAACCCACATATTTTACAAGCACTTATATATGTGTTTAAGTTAGATCACTAGGCTTCTCTTACCCTGCAAAATTTAGTTAATATTGCTAACAGATACTTCACATCATTCCTAGCTGAAGGCTGTGATATACATCCAGTCCTACGCCTTCCGTCTACATTAACGGAAAACAGTTCAGACCAAGCAGCCTAAGTTTTATCTATTTTTGGTAGAATTAAAATAAAATTCCTCTGCCTTCCATTCTTCTCCCTCTCCCATCTCCCCATCATTTTGTATCCAGAAACCTGAGCAGGCTTTATGATTGCAGTCCATCTTTTTCTCTCAAGTGCCACCTTCCACTTTGGGGATGGTACAATAACATTGGCCTGAACTATTTTTTCCTCTATCTGCTCTGATGGACAGAAAACTTAGTGAGTGCATGGGAGAAACCAGTGATCTCTTCACTTTATTGTGACCATCCATCAGTCTTATTCCAACTAAGATGGAAAAGCAGTATTTGGTAAGAACTGTCCATATACAGTCTTGCCACTTCTGTTAGTGCTCAGAGAAGAAACTCTGTAATTGACATTTGTAACCACAGTGTACTTCACTATAACCTCTATAGACAAGGAAGTATTTTTTCCTGACAAAAACAGAAATAAAAGCTTAAGCAATGATATTTCCCTTTTTTACAGATTAAGTAGCAATATATTGTTATGCTGCTGTCAAGAACAATCAAAATATGCAAGTTTAATATCTGCACATGATGACCAAGTTAATACGGCCATTAAAACTTAAATATTAATCTTTTCCCCATATAATTCATACAAGTCAGAGTAAAATCCACACCTTCCAAAATATTAAGCTTAAGCTTTTGAGCCTCAACCAGCAAACACATGTTTACAATATAGGAATTGTCCCATTTATTTTAGTTGTACATGTTAAACATATTTTGTTGGATTGGAAACTTGGATTTGTAACTTACTTTTGTCATCAACATTCCTTTCACTGGTTATCAAATAGCTCTTGAATCTGGCAATTCTTTGGAGAATGAATCAGATAATCACTTGCTTTGGGGAAGAATAAAGCTGCTGGGTTTGCCTGTATCACATGTAATACATGAACCCAGTTAACACCATTCTGATATTATGTTTCCAAGATACACACAAACATTTTGCTAGCCCAGGCTTATCTCTGGCTCAAGGCGTGAATGTAATTATGACTCTGGGGTAGAAATGGAAGAGCTTTCTTTAAGCGTTGCAATGGTAACGCAGGCTGCCAACTGAAAAGGAAGGTAGTAATCTTGACAGATATTAAATACAAGAACTTATCAGGCAATAATGGCATATTGTAAGCAAGTCATGCGGCTTGTTTGTCTAACAGCTAATGAAAGTTTTTACACAGCAAAGTCCCTCTCTCAGGAGTCAAAAAGAACAAAACTGACTACTGATTAGAATTTGCCATCTTCCTTAGAAATCTAAATAATAAGCTAATGTGAAAAGCACATATGTCATTAATTACAGTTAAAAATAACCAAGTATGTAATTAGCTTTTGAGATGCATCTATTTAAGGTGATGTTATGCTTTACTCTCAAATATCTTAAAATTCTCCCCATTTCATTAAAAAAACTTAATATTGGAATTTCATAAGCAGGGAAATCTATGATTGTCCAGGAGAGGCAAAGAAAGAAAATGAAAGGCAAAGAAAGAAACAGTAAAAGGAGTTGTGAAATTAATCAGTCAAATGGTTTATGTTAGGATAAACAATTTTGCTCGGTGTGGACTCAGAATGGCAGATGACTTTAGCTGATACCACATATGGCTTTGCAAGTCAGCCATTATGCCACCACGTAGCTTTTACACAGCTACAGATGAGTTCTGGGTCTCACAATGGGATACAAGGTCATTGCCAATGTCACTTTGGCAAATGAGATTCAAACTAAGTTACTTCAATGCTTTAACATAATGCTTTAACATCTGACAGTCACAGGGTTCATAACGTGTTTGTATGCACTACCACGAATCTTAAAATTAAGACAGAATTTTATTGTAGACAGTTGACTCAAGACAGCTTATTGTCAATGTCTTGAAAGGGGTAGAGAGGAAAAAACAAGGCATCCTCAGAATTCCAGGATTCTAATCTTATTAGGCTTTTCTTATGAAGAAAGTATGTTTTAATGTTTTACTTAAAAATGTCTTAGCAAAGAAAAATTGGATTAAAACTATATTGTCTAGAGTGCCATCATCAAATCTGGCTCCAGACAAATCCATCCAGCTTATCTAGTCCTACTGAAACATTTATTATTGCTCTGAACAGGAGAAAAGGAAGTCCTGATTAAGCCAACTCTCAGAATAAAGTAGTACAGACAGCAGAAAGATCTTGAAAATCCGAAATACAGGTTATTACCCTGCACAGTAAGTTCATAAATTGACAGGATGTATTGATAGGGCCCATTCCCACATGACAGTGTATTTCATCAGTCCAGAGAGGTTGTCATCTACTGTCTGAATAATTCAGCGTGCAAAACTAACTCATGAATGATGGTGGTGGGATTATGCTGTTTTGAATTATTGGGTGGGAGAATCCATTAATTTACCCAACTGCAGTGGAGAATAAGTATTGCTAGTCCCTTTAGGACAAAATCTAATAAAAAATCTAAAAGTCACAAGACTTTACAGCTACTACATCTGACCTAATTTCTGTAATCTCCTAAATTCTGCATACTGAATAAACATAGGCACAAGAAGGCTTCTTGCAAGTCATTGTTGATATTTCAGCAGCTGGGTTACAATCGGTTACAACCTTTTTATGCTGTTTGTTTTTATGCTATGATTATACTTGCTGCTTGTACTATTGTCTATATATTGAACTCTGTGTCCTTTATATATTTTCAGAGACGAATGATTCATTATTATTGACCTTCTTGAGATACAGAATAGAACGGTCACCAAATCATGCATACTACTTACTGTTTGAGGCCAACAGGTTCACTCTTTAATTAATTCTTCCAGTTCCAGTGATATATAAAAACCAATCTGTTTGCTATTTTTGGTTAAAAAGACACCCTGCCTTGGCTATTACAGCTACAGAGTGACTGAAGTGGAGCATGTTTGATGTTTTGATGATAAAGATGAGAACTGCAGGCAGGAAAAGAGAAAACAAAATGGAACTTCAGTTAAAATGCTAGCTTTCATTTCCATTTCACACTATGATTATATTACTGGCCCTGAATGTCTTTTCCACTTTTTCCCTCCTTTCTTCATTTATTTTTTTGGGGCCTGATTGCCCAAAGAGACTTACTTGTTCTAGCTTCTTAGACATTTTTAACGAGACTTACCTGTTCTAGCTTCTCTTTCCAGGAGTCTGTTTTACAACATTAACAATAGCAAGCAAAAAGCAGTGGAGTGTTGTAATCATAATACACACAAGGTGAGACAGAGGCGAAGTCTGAATGATAAATCGTTGAACTGAAGGAATCCACAAGTGCCTGCCCAGGTTTTCTTGCTGGTATCATTATGCACTAAATTTATTAATAAAAACGAATGACCAGCAAATCTCTTTTTTAAGTAAACATGAAAATTTCCATCCTACCCAAAGACTCTCTTCATTACAATATGATTGGGGTATCTGTAAGGTTTTTAAGGATTTCTTATTCTAAATCACAAAACATTTCATGAAGCAATGTCTTCTAGCCACAAGAATTAAGATAGGACCAAATTAAATTTCTTTTGTCTTCTTTTGTCACGAATAAGCATATTTTAAAATCCACTGCTCTTTCTAAATTAAGAATGAGCATGAGTTTTCTTCTTATTTTTGTCCAAAATCCTATGGTTCATCTGTAATAAATGCAACAAGAACTAAGTAATTTTTATTTTCTGGGCTCCCAGAGAATTTTCCTAACGTGGACCACATGTAATTAGTCACAATCAGGTAGGTTTAACACTGAAAGCCATCTCTGTTAGTTAATTTATATATTGATCAATATAGTAAAGTTAGCTGGTTAAACTGAACAAAGGAATAAGAGATGCTGAATTTCTGTTATTTTAAATATTGCTTGTTGTTGTTCATTGCTGAGCTACTACCCATCTTTTGCAGGCATTTCTTAGCATACCTACAAATTCAACTTCTGCTGTGATGCAGTATGGATCCTAGATGACAACGATGTTTGTCAGATTGAATCAGGTAAGAAATAGTTTGGTGTTCCAAAGGCCCCCTAACATGTAAGATGGTAAAGAATAGACTTGCAGTAAAAAACAAGAGAAATAGTTTTCTTGTAACACGATAGTCAAGAAATTCCAAATTGTCCCCTTAAGAAGTTTAGTACTATCACTGAGTTCAAGAGAGACGAATACTTTTAGAATAACACCTTGTCTCTGGCTCAATTACAGATGGCAGAATGGCAAACTGCCTCACCCAAAAAGGAAACCAGGACCACTGTTAGTGACAAATTAACTGAGGACTTGCAGGAGGTTACTTAAAACATATTAGCATTCTTAATAAAAGTGGTACTTAAAAATAGAATAGAACTTCATGGATCTAAAAAAGTTGTTTGCAACAATTCCTTGACAATTTGTTTTACTCTCTCAGAGGAATTTCTGAAGTTTACTTGATTTTATATTCTCTACTATTAATCATGAAAGGAGCTCCATCAGACTTGTCAACATAGCAGCTCCAGTTATGTAATTTATAGCAAGATCATATGATTCACACGCCAGAAGTGGCCTCCTCATGTCAAAATAAGTATTTTGAATGCTCTCTGTTTCTACCCAATCTTTTTAAGAACACTGAGGAAAGCTCTCTATTTATGTAAGTGGGCACAGTACCAGATGTCAGTGGAATCTTTTTCATTTACACCACCAGCCTCAGACAATGGCCTGCTACTTAGCAAGTTGTTAATTTTAGCAATCATACTGCATATTACAGGTTCAGAACAAGGTTTACATGAGATTGGACAAATTCATGAAATGGAAAGCCATTGAAGATTACTGAAGTTATATAAATCTGGCAAATTGCTGAAGAGAGGGAGAGGAGTCAGAGAAGGTTTTACTACAGCTTTTGCTTATTCTTACAGCCTTCACTTTTGGTCACAGATGCTCATGTATGTGAACTTTCAGTCTGGTGCAACAGAGTCATTCCTATTTTCTTAAATGAGATGGAGAAAGAATGAAAACATTGCTCCCTTTTATCATCCCAGGAGTCATCACTGAATCTCTGATTCAGTAATCTTCAGAGTCTTACTCCCAGATCTCCCAAAATTCCGGTTTCAGTTCAATTTTTAAAAAGGTTGACACTCTCAGTCAGGGGAAAAGAGATTCTAAAAAAACCTTACCATTTAAGCTTAAAGCATTTAAAGCTTGCCTTATTGCTTCTTTCCATGCTTTATTTTCAGCTGGTGACCTCTCATAATTAAAATATTCAGGCCTGTTGTGATTAAGTTAAATAACTTTACTCTTAGACTACTTGCAGAAAGATTTTTTTTTTATTTCTAATTAAGTTCCTTAGTACGAGTCACATTTGTAGAATCAGAAAAGAAAACACTTAAAAAGACTGCATTCGTCAGGCTCCCTCTCCCCAAAGCAGCTATGTATCTAGGGATGAAGCTACATATCTGCCCATCTCCTAAATATTTCCTTTAGTTTTCACTGGCAAGCTTAGTTGGAAAATGTCTGCAGGGAACAAAAGATGGTTTTTGTCACACAAATGTTCGAGTTGCTTATTTTAAGAATCTGCAGTTCAGTAGGTTGTGCTTTTAAAATCCTTTGCTGATAGTCCATAGAAGTTTATAAGAGCATTCACATTATTTTTTTCATTTCTTGCTAAATGCTATACTTCAGTTTTGTACAGAAGTGCTTGACATAATGATGCTATTGTTCAGACTAAGGAGTTAGTTTCCAGAAAAAGTTGTATTTACTGAGAAAGAGGCACATTACCAAAACCTGGATAAAATAAAATATGAATTTCATTGTTGAGATCTATTTTTCTACATTCCAAAATATTGTTATATGTGCAATTCTCAAATTATTTCAGAAAGAGTGCCAACATCATAAAATACAGGAAACAATAATGAGAAGCCCTCTTGCCTCTGTGGTGGCACCTTAAATTATTTTTGATGAACGAGGCAGGCTTCCAAAATTTCCTTTTCAGAAATCCAAGCCAATACTCAGATTGAATAAAATCAAGCTTGGCTCAGTGGCAGGCAGTTGCAGTCTGGGGAAAAAAGCCTTCAGTTTCCCTTCCCTTTCCCAGGACACTTTTGCTTAATAGCACAAACCCACAGGACCCAGGCTGTTAGGGCACAAAGGCATATGCTTTTTAATAATCCGAGGGAACCATATGAGTATTTAACTAAGTGCTATTCTCCTTCAGTCAGCTTCCTAGTCCCAGATTTCTTTAGCTTTTCCTTAATGAATGTATTTAAATCTAAGAAGCTTTCCCTTGTCTTTCTTGTCTGTACTTAGCAGTTTAGTACTTTGAAGGACAGACAGCTGAATTTTTTAAACTAATTTTTTCTTTTAAAAAGAGCCACTCATAAGTACATGTTTAGAAGGTGAGAATGAAATGAGCTTGTGTTGTTCACGTCAAACAAATGAGAACAAGACAGGGCACATCCTACATTTGTTTCTATCTTTGCCACAAGAAGGAGGAGCCAGCATTTTAGTGCCTCATTTACCTCTGAAAGATGGCAGTGAACTTTATTACTGTGACCTTTTGTACGGTCCTTAACTTGAATTGCTGGTCATTCCCTGTTCCTCCTGTTTACAGTATCGGTAACCAGCACAAGGGCACGTGAGCCAACGAAATTCAAAATAGCCACTCAAAATACAGAATACTATTTTTTTTTTTAATTTATATTTACAGTTCTTTAAAACTTCATAGCTCTCCACTGGCTTTGTTAGACAGTAGCTTTCTTCTACATCATTTTTGAAGCAAATCACCAGCAGGAACAGTATCTAAGCTATTTTGCTGTACCACTGCCCTGCAACAGCTGCATGAGCTGACGTTCTGCTTGACAGGAGCACAGGTTTCCCGTGCAGATCAACCACATCAATGGGACAGCAAAGGAGGTATATTTTGCAACATGTGCTCGGAACATAAATAAATGAATGATATGGTTTACCTTAATTCTTATTGTTCTTCTACCATTGTGACCTTGGTGCAATCATTAGATAATGAATTACAAGTCCTTGCATTCACTTTGTTTTCTATCTTACTATCTGGTGACATTCAAATAAATTATATTTTCCAGTGTTACAATTCACCTCACAAAGGTTACGTACTGCCTTTGTCCTTCATTTTTCCCCACATTGGTAAACTTTTAACATATTTGGAAACAGAGTTTATTTGCTCAGCCCTACGTACATCTAAAACCAAAACAAAACAAAACAAAAAACCTCATGGTTTTGTCTACAAATAAGCATATATAGACTGACCTACAGTGATCTATGTACAAAAGAAGAAGCTGATGCTCAGCTTCTCGGAGGTGCATCAGGACCAATGATTCCCAAGTCAACAGAAGATGGTAAATATGTACAGCTTTTGAAAATCTATAAACTGGTTCAGTTCTGAACACCCAGCTACAGTTTCAGTTATATGCCATTCTATGGATCTGATCACAGAGTAGAAATAGATCAATTTTGAAGATTTTAGGGAAAAGCATAAAAAATATCTTAGAATTATTAGGAGTTTCAATTTGTGAAGAAGAAAAGTGTCAGAACAGTATATAGCTAAAGTGCTTTCTTGGGTAAAACAGCAAACCCATTGGTAACATTAGCAAGGTTTAAGCATAAATAATGTTACTTTGAATATGCTGAATTACAGCAAGCAATGGCAAATAACAGTGCTTACTCCTCCAGAACTCTCCAGATGTGCACTCCACACACCTGCATTTTCTTCCCTGTATTATCCTCAGTGTTCAGGCAGGCCTATGGGCTATACCCTAAGATTTCAGCAACAGGTAGGTAACTAAGCTGCCACATCAAATTTGAGTCTTTGCATTTCTCAGCACTGCCAGGAACAAAATGAAAGGTTCCTGATTAGAGTAATAAAGTGAAACTACACCAAGGAAAGACTGAGGGGACATTAGCAGTTGTGCAAGCAAGAAGGCATAATCTGTCTCAGGAAAGGGCATGTTCCATCAGTATCAACAAAATCACACATAACCAGATGACTCCTTTACATTTCCGAAATAATACTGAACACTCTTAGCAGGAACAACTATGTAAATGACTTCTTGCTGTTATGGCTGTGAAGGAAATGCATGCTTTCCACATCATATACAGACTTTGGGACAGAAGCACTTCTTAAGCCAATAGAAGGATGAAGATATATACTGGTTTTAAATGTATCCCAGAAACTAGGAAAGGCTGAGAACACAGAAACTAAGTTCAGGGCTTTCACAAAAGCTCTTCCATAGCTCTGTAATTCCCTTGTAAAAATTTACTGCACATAGGACAGTATTCATAGAATCACAGAATCATTTAGGTTGGAAAAGACCTTTAAGATGATTGAGTCCAACTGTAAACCTAACACTGCCAGGTGCACCACTAAACCACGTCATGAAGTGTCACATCTGCATATCTTTTAAATACTTCCAGGGACGGTGACTCAACCACTTCCCTGGGCAGCCTGTTCCAATGCTTGACAACCCTTCCGGTGAAGAAATTTTTCCTAATATCCAATCTAAACCTCCCTGGCGCAACTTGAGGCCATTTCCTCTTGTCCTATTGCTTGTTACTTGGGAGAAGAGACCGACCCCCACCTCGCTACAACCTCCTTTCAGGCAGTTGTAGAGAGCAATAAGATCTCCCCTCAGCCTCCTTTTCTCCAGGCTAAACAACCCCAGTTCCCTCAGCCGCTCCTCATAAGACTTCTGCTCTAGGCCCTTCACCAGCTTCGTTGCCCTTCTTGGGATACACTCCAGCACCTCAATGTCTCTCTTGTAGTGAGGGGCCCAAAACAACACAATATTTGAGGTGCGGCCTCACCAGTGCTGAGTACAGGGGCACGATCACTGCCCTAGTCCTGCTGGCCACACTATTTCTGATACAAGCCAGGCTCGGCCACCTGGGCACACTGCTGGCTCATGTTCAGGTGGCTGTCAACCAACACCCCCAGGTCCTTTTCTGCCAGGCAGCTTTCCAGCCACTCTTCCCCAAGCCTGTAGCGTTGCATGGGGTTGTTGTGGCTGGATCCCATCCGGCCCCATGGACTTGCATGTGTCTAAGTGGTGTAGCAGGTCACTAACCATTTCCCCTTGGTTTATGGGGGCTTCATTCTGCTCCTTGTCCCTGTCTTCCAGCTCAGGGGGCTGGGTACCCAGAGAACAACTCGTCTTACTATTAAAGGCTGAGGCAAAGAAGGCATTAAGTACCTCAGCCTTTTCCTCATCCTTTGTCACTATGTTTCCTCCCACATCCAATAAAGCATGCAGATTCTCCTTAGCCCTCCTTTTGTTGCTAATGTAGTCATAGAAACATTTTTTATTGTCTTTTACAGCAGTAGCCAGATTAAGCTCTAGTTGGGCTTTGGCCCTTCTAATTTTCTCCCTGAATAACTTCACGACATCCTTATAGTCCTCCTGAGTGGCCTACCGCTTCTTCCAAAGGTCATGAACTCTTTATTTTTTTTCCTGAGTTCCAGCCAAAGCTTTCTGTTCAGCCAGGCTGGTCTTCTTCCCTGCCAGCTCATCTGTTGGCACATGGGGATGGCCTACTCTTGTGCTTTTAAGATTTCCTTCTTGAAGAATGTCCAGCCTTCCTGGACTCCTTTGCCCTTCAGGACTGCCTCCCAAGGGACTCTGTCAACCAATCTCCTAAACAGGCCAAAGTCTGCCTCCTTACTTCTCCGAGAATTGAAAACTATCATTCATGATTGCTATGCCCAAGATGGCCTCCAACCATCACATCACCTACAAGTCCTTCTCTGTTCGCAAACAACAGGTCCAGCGGGGCACCTTCCCTAGTTGGCTCACTGACCAGCTGTGTCAGAAAGTTATCTGCCACACACTCCAGGAACCTCCTAGACTGTTTCCTCTCTGCTGTATTGTATTTCCAGCAGGCATCTGGTAAATTGAAGTTCCCCACGAGGGACTATCAAGACCTATCGCTTTGTTGTAATCTTCATCCCTTAGCAAATAAGGAATAGATTCCAGTTCTTGAAAGTGGTGACAAACAGTACTCCTTTTGACCAACTAGCTGTAGTCAACGACAATTAGCACTGAAAAAAAATCAAGTTTGTGTCATCAGTAAAGTATGTATTATAAAACCTTATCTGCTCCCACAGACTGAATTCAACAATAATTGTATTTGATTCTCATCCAAATCTGTAAGATTTGTCCAGAGGCATTTAAAAGAAGTGTAATTATAATTTTAGGATTAAGTATAAATTGTAAGGAGAGGAGGGAAGGAGAATTAATGTTACTATGAAATAAAATGGAAACGTTATACCAAGAAAATAAATGAGTCTGAAATAATGCAGATGAAAAAGGCACATGTGCTTTTCCATTTTTCTCTGGTAACTGATTGGGAACTTTCTTAATTTCATTCATGCCAATTATTCTAAAATTTCTGCTGCCATTACTGGCCATGAGCAGGGAGCTGGTGGGTCCAGACTGTCAACAGCTCACAGCAGCAAGTTTCTAGAAAATAATTTCCAGTTCTTAATTTGAGTCTGGCTGTTACTTGGTTTGATAAAGAAATCCTTCCACTTATCTTGTTCTTTTTTCATCCTCTCTGAGGAGCTAGGCATATGTGAATCTTTCTGGGCCTTGTATCTTCTTTAATAAGGAATAAGTCTCTATGGTGGAAAGAAACAACATGAATTAGGGAGAAGGATAGGAAGAAATACAAAGCTACTAGAAATTTGAAAATCAGAACAAGAATTTCTCAGTCTGTGTAGCTATATATCAAAAGTGCATGTTGTATAATTTGAAAGTCAGCTCATCATTAGATCTATATTATACAATGAAGCATAAACTTAATTTTGTATAAAGCACAGGGTATTGGATCTTTTGCTCACAGATCACCAGAACTGAAAGATGTCTAGTTCAATTATTTCTTTGAGATTTTCTGCAGATATTTCATAACCCATAAATGTCACTTATCAAAGTGCAATTACATCACCTCTTTGCCAGCATCAGCATTTGTCCTTATCAGCATTCCATTTTCTGTCCTGCTCCAATCCTCCCCCCCCCGCTTCCTCTCTGTCTTATTTCTTATTAACCCACAAGACAGCAATAGCAAACACAAAGAAACACTATGATATGTTGTAACTTGAATAAATATTTTGCAAAGAGCTTTCCAGCTAAGCAACTGAAGTAGGTAACTACCACTTTCAAAAGACATTAGGTTCCCAGGTGTCTATCTCACCCCTTTGCAGGAAATTACTGCCCCCACACCAGAGCATAGCAGGGTATACGCATGCAACCCTGCTCCCCAAGCATAGTGTATTAGTACCAACTTAGCATCAACTGAAATGCTAAGCTGTGAATGAGAGTGGCAGAAGCACTGGCACACAGCTCACTCTTCTGGGGCAGGAACTTCTGGCAAGGACTGGAATGCAGAAGAGCGACAGCAGAACTCCTAACTACTCCCACTAAATCACCCAAGTCCATCTGTCAAAGTCCCCGAACTATCTGTTATGTGTCCAAAATACTAGTCCTGGTTTTGGAAGCAGAAGAGCCAACAACCATGACACCCAAAGGAAGCTTCTCTTTAGTTAGCTACCTTGACTGCTACCAGCCCAAAAGACAGCTTTGAGCTAACTCTGGTACCTTTACAGGACAGTGCACTAAAAGCCTGAATGCCACTGTCCACTGAGGCTCAGTTCCTCACTACCTACCTGAAAAACACAGCAAGTTCCTAAAAATCACTGTGTGTTTTTGGAAAAAGAAAATAGCCCTAGTGTATTAGGAAACACAACTTTAAGCAGTCAACGTTTCTTAATGGTGAAGTGTCCTAATGTGCATTGTGGAGGCAGGATAAGGGAGAATGGAGAGGAACAGATCTATAAAAATTGTTACCCTCTTTTTCCTGTCTCTCCACCAGTTTTAGACAGCCCTCACTGCCCTCTCCTCACACACCCTTTGGGACAGGCAACATTGACTACGCTAGAGAAACAAGTCATGTAGAGACCACATGCCTGCAGGCTGGTAGATGTAATGTGAAAGGGGAGAAAACTTCCATTTCCGTAGGACAGGGAAGATACCAAGAATTTCAGGAGACAGGCTCATCCTAAAATTACTGCTCTGTCTGTATAAACATCTTTGAACTTCTGCAGAGTAGAAAAAAAGATATTTTAAACAATAGGAATCTGCTTAGCTTTCAGTATAGGCAGTTCCTTTATATCCCAGGAGAATATGCTGATGTAAACAATCTTTTAAGGATTTTTAGATTTTGTCACAGATACAGTAGATATAAACAAACTATGTCATTAAGACATTTTTATTCTGCAATAAAATCTGAGTATTTAATAAGAATTAGAACATATTCTATAGCTGATTGACTATATAAAATCTTGTCAATGTTACTCTAGCGCATCTCTAATGCAGATATACTTCTTAAAATATTCAAAAGCAACATTAAACCATGTCAATAACAAAAGCTTTTATAATAGACTCAGTTCCCAAGAGTTTACGAAATAGATGTTTATACAAAAGTTCCACTTCTCAGGTCTGCCTCCTAGCAGTCTCATTAAAAAAATGCAGTTAAGCTATTCATACTTAAATGTACTCAACTGCCCAGAAAAAGGAGCAGAAAAGATGGAGAACACTAACTGGATATTAAAGATGCTGATGCTCTGTCAGTATGGGAAACGCCATTTTCAAGACAGGTGAAGTCCAAGAGGACACTCAGGTCAGTTGCTCTACAATTAGTGTCACTCATATATGCCTAAATACTTACAGATACTTATTTTTCCTCCACAATACTAGCCAGTTTTGTTGAATGGAGACAGATCATTTTCAGAGTACCTAAAAAACAAATGCTGCTAAAAAAAATCTCTGATCTTATGCTGCAGTTACAACATGTTAGACCTGACTTTATACCTCAATAAAGCCATAGAAAATTGTTAACACTCTACTTTCTTGAAAACCTGTTAATCAAATGTCCAGCTTTTATTAGGACAAAGCTAGCATTTGCTAACATTTTAGAAAAGATAAACTACTTTAAAAGACTTGATTCAACAAAGTACTCAAACCTGAAATCCCAATCCATTGGTACCACAGCAAACTATACAAACAATTACACATTTCTTTCCATCACTCCCTAAATATAACTAAAAGCAGAAGATACATATCTAAATGTCTAAAAGCCCATTTGAAATACTGATAAAAATAATATGAACCCTTCTGCAGCAATTTTTACATGTAGTCAAGTGAAAACATTTTGACAGTTTTTTTAGAATGTTATTCAATTTTAGAATTGCGTGGTTTTGAAGTACAACAGATGCTGCGATTTTAATAGGTATCACTGTACACATTTAACCTTCTTCTCTACAGTCTCCATGTCCATTCCTAAAAGGAGAGATTTACAGGAGAATTAATTATTAAATGTTTTGGTTTCAATCTTATGGATTAAAAATTTGTTTGGAAAGACAGCATTACCAGAATAGACTTGAAATGCGTTTGCTTTAAAGAGTATTTTTTCCCCGTACATACATCCATGTGCATGCACACAGGCACAAACATTTATGTTCTATAAAGGCCCAGTCATCTGCTGAGCTTGCTGTAGCTGCAGATGCCTCTCAGAGAACCATATATAATCATAGCTATATACCTGATAACCAAACCAGTATCATCAGGAAATTCCTCTTACAAGAGCTTTGATAGAAAGCATGATCAATGTAAAAGATTAGAAGCAGACTTAATCTTTCCTTCTCCTTTGATATTTGTTCACACAATAATAGGCTATCTAAAGAGTACTGTTTGTTTCTCTTTCCTGCATGTAGCTTAGCAGATAAGCAAAGCTGTGAGAGCTCTAAAATGCTAGAAGAGGATAACTACTAAAACGCAAGTTCTGCCTCCTGGTGCACAAGTACTTTTGTTTTTTTCTATTAAGAGCTTAAGCCCAGACCTTATCAAATTGTTGCTTTGAGTAGATCCCAAATCTCTGACACGTCAAAGTATATGCTGTTATTCAAGAGTGCTATAAAAATTCAAGGCATAGTTTAAATCCTAAAAAAAATAAAAGAAATCATCCTTTAACACAGCAATTCCCAAATCATGTAGATTTGTATGAAGAGGTTTAAAGATGAACCATCACTAGGTTCTCCTATCTTTACTTTTGCTAACCAGCTCTTACTGGTAGTAAGATGTAAGGTGAATTTACCAGCAGTGAAGCCACTAGAAATTTCCTGAAGTACACAGAATAGGATGCCATGTAAAGGCAGCAGTCCAGCATTTTCTAAGAATTAGGCCTCAAAGAGCATCTCAGAAATGATGCTCAAGATGTTTAGCACCTAAAAATCTCCAGTCTCTCAGTAATCGTGGCCCACTACAGCACAGCCCACAGGCCCAGGGCAAAGGGAATAGCTGTAATTCCTACCCTCCTAGGACTCAGCAGCCTTGTTAGCAGTCTAAGCAACTGCCCTCCTCCACCCTCTTCTTTCATAGATAGAATTTGTTCATGGGCAAACATGGGAAACAAGGTGGCTTCTTAAGCCTTGTATCAAGGAATACCAAGGACATAAGAAGCAGAAAACTGCTCTGTCATGATGCTCCTGTTATGTGAATAAACAAAGAAGGAAGATTCTGAAGTTTTCTGATCTGGCATACTCCTATGGCTTTATATTCACTGCAAGGATTTTAATTAAAGAGAAACCAGTAATACTAACCCTTTGTCTACATCATCATTAACCTGCTTTCTTTACAAATTAAAGGCACTGAAGCAGAATTTAATTTTTTAATGATGCTATTAATTTCATTCTCTTGGATCTTTTACCTTTCTTGCACAGATTACTTGCCTGCGTTACTTTTAGTCTCATCTCTCCTGAGAGGTGATCCATTAAGTGAGTTATTTTTAATAATGATGCTGCTGTCAAATGCTTCGGTGTGAAATTTCTTCTAAAGCTTCTGCAGTGCTCACAATCCCTGCCACAAGAGAAAAAGTTGGCACATCTGGATCTGGAATGGTGTTCAAAAGGATGCTATCAACTTGAAATTCATACTGAACCACATCCAGGAAGTACGAGTCTCTTTCTTCTTAAAGCATAAAAAAACAGAAGTAGAAGACTGAAAAAGAATGACCACAGAAGAAATCAGAGGAAGAGTACAAGGGAGGGGGGAGCATGCAAGATTAAATGACAAGTTGAATGGAGATGAGCTGAGAACAGATTATAAGAATAGGAAAATGGAATATCATGCAGCAGGATTGTGGAAAATATTGAAAATAATTTAAAAAAACCCAGGAAGACATTGGAATGTTGAAACACAAGACAATGCTAAAAAATATTTCCTCACATTGCTGATTTGTTGTAAGTAGTGATTTTTTTGTTTTCATGCTCTGTAAGCAGGACTGAGTTAGGGGCATTCCTCACTTGTCCTTCAGGAGTCATGTATACTTATACAGGGAAACAATCCCATTAGATTCTGTTACCTTCCCCACACCATATCAGATCTCAGTTCTCTGAATCCCCTTCCCTTTCTCTCTTTCTTATAGTTCCCAAAACTATGTTGAGTGCCCCACAATAAGAAAATGCTGTGGTAAATCACAGCATGGCAATTTAGATAAACGTGCCTGATACCAAGCAGTACTATTTCACTTCTGTGATGGTCATGCAGAGGCACAAACTGAACAAGTGCTAACAGGTCACACAAGATGGATCTGACGTTAAGGAAAGCTACTAAGCCTGCAAGCAAATATTTATTTGTCCTGCTGCAGGTATTTTTTAAATTTTCTGTTGTCTATTAAATATCACATGGAACAGATCAAAATACAGAGTAAAGGTTGAATGGAGGTTCATCAAATGAAAGGTTAATCAAAACGAATGGAGGAAAGATGCATATCTGTGTCCCGTTGTCTGGGATGAGATGCATATACACTGACATACCTGAGGAATAAAGCTCTATACATTAATCTAGAAGAGCAAAGCTTGTCCTGTGGAGTGTCTCAATACTATGTCATATTGATTAGTACTGTTACCACAGTGTTGAAAAGCTAAGGGATTTTTTTCCTAATTTGTCCCAAATAACATTACTGTGCATATTTGATCAAAGCTATTTCAAAACTCAGTCTCTCTTTCTTCCACTTCAGGTTCTTGGAAGAAAACATGTAAACTTACAGCATTCAAAGTCCTAAAGTAATTCAGCTGCAACATGAAAAACAGAAATGAAGTATCTATATAATTTGAATGAAGGCACTTTTCAAATAGTTACGATTCATTTTAAGAATACACTTTTGTTCACATATGCATAATCTGAAATTAACACCTTCTAGAACTTCCAGGATATTGGGTGCATTTACAGTATCGAGTAGTGAGGTGCAAAGAAGGTGGGATGGGGGTTTGATGTGCTGCACTCCATTATGGTTCCAGGACCACGTGTCCACATGGTATCTTTACCCACAATGAAGTTCATGCCACGTGCCAATCCCAGGCACACACTGTGCACGCACAGAGAGAGCTCACTGCTGGAGCACCTGCAGTTACCCTACAGGCAGAGTAGCCTGAATGGCACCCCAGTACATGACTTCAGACTTGATTTCAGCAGGAAGGAAAACATGATGCGCTCCAGCGCATACAGCAAGTCTTGCATAGGTACAATGCGAATTTGCACCCAAAAGAACCCCTCTAGCTCACGTCACTCACCCCTAGTGACCTGCAGTTCCTATACCAGCTCTCATCATCAAGACAATGCCATCAAAGACAGAGGCTGTGCCATTTTGACAGCATGCTCAGCACAACTTCCAGTCTGATTTCTGTGAGGAGAGGTGGCACCTGTCAATCTGAGTGACAAGTCATCCAAAATTTTAAGCATTGCTCTGACACCAATCCCTTCTATGAGGTTTAACAAATAACTGCTTCAGCTTTCTCCTGGTAAAAAGTGAGGAATTATCCCACGAGGAACATGGGCCAGTAGGAAGTACATGCCAGCGTAATTATGTTATTTGATAGATCTTGAGAAAACAGCAACTCTCTTCTGAGTAGTTTTATAATACTTCACACATTCAGAAGTCTCTCCATATGCAGAAGGACCCAGAGGCATCACTGCTCATAGTATTTTCTTGTAGTGGCAAAAACATGTACGGCAACCATGAAGGAGTTAAAATGAGATAAACTGTAGGGTTACATTGGAAGTTGTAACAAATTAGGACCCAAAGAAACACAAGCCAGTGAGAGTTAGAAGCTTCTGAGGGTCATGAGAGTCTCAAAGTTGAGCGAAGCACTGTCAAGCCTAAGCCCTGCTGTCACATATTCTGAAGATTTCCTAGGAAAAGTATTTGGCTGGTTTCCTGAGTCTCTACTTTTCAGTGCATATTACAAGATACTAAATGCATATCCAACTTAGATCAGCTACCTTCTTTGTTTTCCCTCTGGGACTATTAAGGATGTGCCAGTGGCTACACAATGTTGCTTAAAAGACGTAAAGTAAATTCCTGGTCAAATATTAAGCTTCATTCATCTTCTTCCTGTGATCCTTAAGCAAAAGAGGGTTCTGGAAAAATCTTTTGGGAGGCATAATAAAGACCATGCAAGCAATAACAGAGTTGATATATCATTTATGAAAAAAGTAAAGGGAGAACATTCCCAAATGCCAATGCAAGAAGCATTTCCACTAGCATATGAAACATAATAAATACACTCCATTTTAAAACAATTAGATAACTGCCATACCCAAGCATGCACTACAGTGGGAAGATGTGAATTACGAGTGGCAGAAAGCAAGCGATCCAGTGGTCATTCATCCAGTTTCCTTAAGAGGCAAATTTATCAGTGAGAAAATAGGATTCTACCTATCTAATATGATACAACTCAGTGGATGAATTCAAGCTTCTTGAGAAACAGCCTCAAAACTTATTGACAAAGACTATTGTGCTTTATTAAATAATGAACCGTGCACTCATCTTCTTTCATCAAATGAGTAGACTGACATTCATCTACTAATACTGTTCACCCACAGCAATCAAGAGACATGGGTTGTTATTTTTATTTTAGGAGTTTCCCTTATCAGTAAAGTATTTTTTCCACAGGGAGTAAAAAGAGTAATGACAGCGTCATAGGAATCTCATTCTTACGAAGCTCAGGTCTTGCCATCTCAAATGGTATGCTTTAGCACACTCGCACCAATTTCAACAGTCTTGCCAGTTCACTCCTATAAAGGATCCAGCCCATGACGTTATGGGGTCATGTTAACTCCAGATAAAAGAACTGGCCTTTTTGAAAAGTTTTGGCTGCTTTCAAATATAAAATGAAGCTTTTGGGGTTAAAAACTTACCACAGAAATTGATGTGTGGTTACCATCTTGGAAACTTTTTATGCTCAGTGGATATTCAGGAGTCAATTATTTGCAGCATCAATTCCTGTCACAACTAATGAAAGACTTCATATTAATAACATTGGCAATATGTAGTAACATACATACCTCATTTCTATGGACAGTGTTACATGAATGGAACCTTTCTGGCCTTTATATATGTGCTAAATGGTGATTTTTATGGAACATAAATTCTTTGTTGGGTACGTTTAGGTTTGCATGTTTAAGAATTATTAAAATTCACTGAACTTTACACAACTAGTCATGACATTGTATAATTATTTGCTCTTTGTCTTACCCACTGTCAGCCATTCTGATTTTGCACACATTAAAACATTCAAATAAATCACAAGTGTATACATAAACTTAAAGCAATTAAAGGGATTTTGTTCGACCTTCAATACTTCATGAGTAAAACAAGTTAACTCACTCAGGAAAACCAAAGGAATCGGATGACAGTCTAGAACTGGGATTAGTACTTTGCTGATGTGTTCACATTCTGAGGTTTGTTAGTAACAAGCCTGATCCAAGGTCTGCTTAAACCAACAAAGAGAATGTCTTCTTCCTTTAGAAGCATTTTGGATCTGGCTCTATATTCTCTGTGAAGAAAGAACAAGCCCATTTCTTCCTTTAAAAAAGAAAATGCTATCTCTAAGCAGAACAAAATAGAGCAGTCCTCTACATTTATCAGTAAGAATTAACTTGACAGAAAGACATTAAGGATTTTATTAATAAAGCAATAAAACAAAACAACTGTGATAGCAAGATTCAACCAGTAGTAGGGCTAGAAATTCTTCTACAGTTTTTGCCTGTAACGTGTATCTGCGCTGTACAAGCATAAGATCTGTAGACTGAATTATTCAAAATTGACCCAACCTTCTTTCAGAAGGAACCTCCCAGGAACCTAACAGAGAATCGGGGACAAGATCACCCAAACAGACTTGACCTCTTTCCTGCTTACAATTCATAATTTAGCTACAGTGTCAAACAGCAAACCAGACTTAAATAATATTCTTCTTATGAGGATTAAACAAATGAGTAAGTACAATTAGTAAAACTATAATTACCAGTGCAATGTTCCCATTACAGCAATAAAGAAAGAGTGCCTGTAGAATAAAGTCTAGTTTCCTTCCTTCCAGGATAATCAACCAGCGAAAGAAATGAGAAAACCATGAATAATTCAGGATTTTACTTGCTTTATGTAAAAAAGGGCCCTGCATGTAAATTTCGGATGAATCCCACATTCACTGAAAAATCAACTCATTTACTTTCAGAATAGTAAATGGAGAAAATAATTTCCTTTTAGACTACTGCACTGTATGCCTATTTTGCATCCTGTTGAACACTCAGTGAAGGATTAACTGGCATAAACATCTCAGCCCCTTACCCTGAAGGTGTAAAAAGCACTGTTAAGAGCCTTCTTCATCTCTGATTTTGCTTTTTTACTAAGTAAGCATACTTGCATAGACAAGATTGTCAAAAATTAGACAGTAGAACATATTAAACGATAAACAGGATAATTAGATCACATTTGAATACCACTTTTTGTAACTCCAGTGAGAGGAAAGGAATAGAGTGACGAGGTCTCTGATGATTTTGTCCCTGAATCTAATACTATTAAGTCATTTACTCGCTTTCAAACAGCTACCAGAAAGTAAAATGGAAGAGCATCCCACATGACGCATGATTACCATAGTTTCCAATTTGTCCTGAAACAGGGTTTTACAGCATTACACCCAGGAAAGCAGCAGAGAACTTGCTACCACATCCTGGTGTCCCTTTATAGCAATCACCAAACTGGACCAGGTGTGAGAATGATCTACTCCACATCCTGTCTCTGACAGCAAGTCTGGCCAGGTACATCAGAGGCAAGTACAGAAGCCTGCCCAGTCAGGATACAGTATTTTTGCTGATGAATTCTTCAGTTCAAGCCTCTGCAGGATTTTACATTAAAAACAGGCATCCTGTGATGTGCCTTAACTATTAAACCACTATGCAAAAAAGGTGGTTGCAACTGTCAATATGAGAGGCTGCAGAACGTTAAGTGCCGTCAGGGCAGTCCCAAGGAGTTAACCCTGATCTGACCACAGAAAGCCTTTCAGGTTTTCTTCAGGATTAAGGCCGCACCATTCTTAGTCGCAATGGAGAATTGTCTTCTCCATGTCTACAACTCAAGGTGATTCCAGCCATGCCCAACAGCCCTTACTTCCATCCCTAAAAACAGTCTTGCTTCCAAATGGATGAGTGTTGTCACTTCTGTTAATTCTAAGTGTATTCAGGAGTATGATCTTGTTTGCAAACAGTCTGAATCAATCTTAGAAACTCTGAAATCTAACCTTTACTTAGCATCCTACCATTGGTGATACAACCTCATATCTGTTACTGTAGCATTGAGATGCACGCAGGATCCAAGACAATGTACATTTTATCAGCACAGGAAGTGAGATGCATTAGTTCAGTCATATTCTTATCCTTTGCTTGCAGTCACTGCAGTTTAATATTTTTCTTTACAACATTTAAAAATAGCTGAATTTTGGACAAAACTCGAGTTTTCACAATTGTAATTTTAATCTGTTTTGCAAGTATCTGTGCTCACATGAACATAAAGAGTCATTAAACATCTAAAATAGTTTCTCAACTACATGATTCCTTGATATAAAGGTTATTGTCTGCATCTTGAGACAAAAATCATATACAGACTTAATTCACGGGAGAGTGTCTGAGAAGGCGTCTGATCAATGTGTTTTAACACAGGTCTCCAGCTGAGAAGGAACAAAACCTAAAATAGATTCATGGGCTTCCTTATTCAGAACTAAGTCATTCTACTCTAGAATGTAAATCTGCAGGTAGTATCTCAAAGTGAGTATTTTGCTCGTTGCAAATTGACCACAATGACCATTATGACAAATGGCTGTATCAGGTGAACAGCAAGTCATAACAGCAATCAACAGCACTTTTAAGGTTTCTATTTGTTGTATAAAATCAAAGAGAAGAAAAACTGTCTTTTGGCTGAGGATAAGGGCACCTGAGAGAAGGTCAAAGAATACTTTAATAAATGAAGATTAAGGGCTTTCATTCCCTTAATCTCCCCCCATGAAGAAGTGTTGCAGGTAGGAAGGAATGACAGAGGATTCCAGCACGTGTGTATCAAGTGGCAGCTTCTTCAGGCAGGAAAGGGCAGGCAGTACACAACCCATTTCACAGTCAGTATTGTGTCTGCATCACAGGCTGCTTAGAAATTCTGCCATACAGATAATGAAGACATGGTGGCTGCCTAGGAGAGCTTCCTGTTGTAAACTGTCTGCAGCTGCCCCCTTGTGTATCATCTGCCACTCACTGTCAAATGTTAATAGCCTCCATCACTTGAGCTATGGATAAGATATGACAACTGAAAATTATCGGCGAGGAAGAGTTCTAGGTGCCCTAAAATACAGAAAAGGACCACGGGGGGGGCGGGGGAGAAAAAAGATATACAAATTCCATTACTGTGTTTCTGTCACTTTTCCTTGTACATGCTTAAAAGAAGAAAAAGTCATGTAGAGGCACACATGCTGAATATTTTTTCCTATAAATACATCAGGCAGTCTCCAGAGCATAAATGGACTGTTACTTCATTTCACCCGTAGAGCTAAACAAAAAGGCCAGTTGCTTATGGATTTGACTCACTGAACTCAAAAAGCTGCAGTGAGTCATATGTTCCCTACACTCACTGTGGGGTTGTCATAGTAATGATTTCTCCCTGTCATTTTTCACTTTACCACATGACTCCATGGGATGGACTGTGCTTAGCTCAGCACGGGTTAGCATATATATATATAGTAGGCAAGGGAACAGCATTGCAACTTTTGCTTTTCCCCTCACTCCATTAGAAAGCATCCCTCCATTCAAACGGCAGCCTGTTAGAATAGCATTAGAGTTCCTAAAAGAAGTGAGGCAGTTAATATAGGCACATCAGCTGGCCCAAAGCAAAAGAGGAAACCCAATTTACAGGGACACGATCAATTCATACACCCCCAAGGAAGGTAAAATACCTAATTTATACTCAGGTATCTTCTTACCTACTCCACAGTATAAGTGACTTGCTACTTGTCTTTAGGCATAAGTTCATGATTCTCTTCAGTCTTTTGTAGGAGGCGTATCAACTTCACGAACTGCTGAGGATGGTGGTAGCTGGAACAGTTGCACTTTCACTGTGGTTCAGGGCCTTGCATTAGTTCACTTGTTAACTGAAAGCAAAACAGTGATACAGGGTCAAGATATTTTCTAGCATCATGTTTTTCTTTACCCTGTGCAGAAAGACTTAGAAGCAGCACGTGCACAATTCCTTGCAGAAGCCGCAGTTAGTGTTAGCCCTTTCAGCAGGTTTAATATGCTGGCATTGTCAGACTTTTCTTGTCTTAGCCCCTAACTTTCTCATCTTGGAATTGCCCAGACCAAAGTTACTCATCTTAAAGTATGTACCCTGGGCATAACTGTTCTTCAGAAAAAAGGAACTTCAGGTAGGGTTGCCTGGAGCCAGTTTTTGACCGAAGTACCATTTATTGTATCAAACTGCAGCAGAGTTCATGAACTCCAGATCGCAAATACTCTCATGTGAGAAACGTGGAAGCTACTTGGTACGGGTTCCACTGTAGTATTGAAGTCAGAAGATACTTTACAATCAGAAAAGAAAGGAACTTTAAATTATTTTAAGGATAACATAGTAAATGAAGGGAAAGTTTGCAGACACTAAGAAATGGTTTCCAGCTCTGCAGTAAATTAAGTGGACAGAGGAATTTATCATGGGTGGCTTGATGAGATACTGTCTCTCTGGAGTATTAAAAAAAAAAAAAAATCAATGAAAACACATTAGAGACTATGCAGCAACCATCCTGGATATAAGCTATATGATGCAGAAGGCCCCTTCTTTTCCTGAAATGTTACGATTCTGTCTTTCAGTAACTAAACTAATTTTCCTTATGTTTCTCTAACTTTGCCCTGATGTTTTCTTTTCTGACACAGGAATTTCACAACTGTTTCAGTTAAAAGCAAGTAGAGTTAGTGAGAGAAAATTTAATGCTTAATTTATTTATTTGTTTGTTTATTTTAAATGGGCAGATGAGACTTTTTTGTGTGAGTTCCATAGTAAATGCTCAGTCTAAAAAAAAATTGTGAACAGCAAGCCCTCACTGTGGAACTTAATTTAGTGTTAAACCCAGACAGCTTCACATGCAAGAACCCACAGAATAATTGTATGCTGCTGATCACTGAGAGAATTTGCATTTGTTAAATTCCCTTCATTTACTATGTTATCCTTAAAATAATTTAAAGTTCCTTTCTTTTCTGATTGTAAAGTATCTTCTGACTTCAATACTACAGTGGAACCTGTACCAAGTAGCTTCCACGTTTCTCACAGGAGAGTATTTGAGATCTGGAGTTCACAAACTCTGCTGCAGTTTGATACAATAAACGGTACTTTGGCACATTCTTTTCAGAAGGACGAGCAATAACAGACTTGCTTATTCAAGCATATTACTGAACAAATTCACCCTAAAGTTACTTATTTAATTTTACATAACCATTTTCAAAATATTAGTTTGCAATTTTCCTGTCATCCTCATTAAAAAACGTTTCCCTAAATACCAAATGTTGCAGACAAGCAAGATTTAAGAGTCTAAAAGGAGTATCCAAAGCCAGACATTTTCAGATTTGGCTGTTCTGAATGATTTAGAAGTCACACACTGGCAGATTACTTCAATAGGGGTCGCTGATTCATAAACTGAAAACTACAGTTTCATAGTCAGCTACAGTCAGCAATTAATCCAGTATAATGATGACAACTATTACTAATAATGATACAAGAAGTGGTAAAAATAGAAAAGGTGTCATTAGCAGGTTGAAGTCATCTATTCAGGCAGTAGAACACAGCTCAAAGTTTCTAACCTTAAGCAACCATGTTTGAAATCTAGAGGCTTGGTGTAACTTTTAGATGTCTATATATTAAATTATTGTTGCATAAAGACAATAGATCAGGTTTTGAAATGCATCAGAATTTAAAATCAACTGTTATTAATACATTAAAAAAGCAAAGAAATTGGAAATATGCAGAAGGTCTAGAATAAAAAGGAAAGAAAATGCATAAGAAAAGCAAATAACACTGAATTATTCAAACTTACAGTCAGTCAGACTGTGAGTTGATCATATTAGACTAAGCTTTCCTAACTTACAATATAAAAATCTTTGCCACTAGCTATTAAAAGAGGAGATACTATCTCCAGGCTTTTGAGAAGTTTCCTGCCATTCTAGTAGCATAGTTCTTAAATAGAGTTACAAGAACCTTCCAAGATTACTAATGTTTTATGGATCCAGATCTCCAATATGATACATCATAATATAGACAGCAAATAGAAACAGACTTTATTCAAAGTCTTCAGGAATAGAAAGAAAAACATACACACACACATATAGTTTACCACTTTGGTGCTTGAAAATATACATCAGTTGCCTCTAAGAAAATTTGCTTAGAAAAGATTAAAGTATCAAGCTTCTTCTTAAGCCAGATTTGTGAGACGAGATGGAGCATCTGCCGCTCTTTCCACAGCAGATGAGTGCTTCAGTCATTTGCAGCACACCTGGACAACACTTGGTGTTCCCAATGAAAAGAATAAGTGTCCTAAACCACTTCATGTGATGTAACCACCCTCAAAATGGATACACTATCACTGAACAAGGTAACTCGGACACCAGATTAAAGCACAAACAGGGAGAAAACATCAGTTCCACTTCTAAGACTGGGAAACTCAAGTCTGAGAGGGAAAATTACTGAACACTGGCGTGGGCCTTCTGTTTTGTTCTGAGATGTGCTTACAGCAGATAGTAGTGTCCGAAGCAAGTAGTTTAAACTAAGCTTCATATTTTTGCTTATGAAGGACTTCATCTTTTTGGCCACATATTTCAAGCATTACTGTAAACTTAGTACCTGAATGTATACCTGCAGTATGTGTTTGCACATACTGCAAACACAAATGGTCTTAGAAACATTCTGACAGAATTAGAAGGGAAAAAACAAACTTGTAAGTGTGCATTTATTGTATTTCAGCATGCAAGTCATATTGGTTTCTTTAATTGTCTGTTTGCATGAGCAACTTTCACCGAGTTTTGAAAACGTCACCTACTTTTGTTTGCACGCTTCACGGAATATTGCAGTTAGCATGTTTGTAGCCCCCAGTTCCTTCTCTGTTGACTGAAATTAATACAATAAACATGGAACCGTTACTTTTTCTTTGCTTCCTACATTATTCAAACATCATAATTGGAACCTTACAAAGCCTGGCACGCTATTAGACTCAGACACAATAAATGATGACCCAAAATGTTTTTGAGACATAATCCCCTGAAGGCAAGTATTCCACATAAAGCCCCATAGTCTAAATTTCAGAATTAATTACTTTTGTCATTTGTGACAGGCATTATGAATCTCAGTTAATTATATTAAGAATGCCTGTAAACAGAGTAACAGCTCAAAGGAAATGCATCTTTTTGATAAAATTTGCCATGCATTTTTGATGCTGAAACACAGGGTCTGGTTGGGGAACAAAGCTCAATCTACCACGAAAATTAATTATATAATATGAACACATTGCCTCCACTGGTTAATACGCTTAAAAGACTGGCTTACAACAGACTGTCATAAGAAAACTGACCTGTCTGATTGACAATGGCAGTACACGCAATACTGGTATCTCAATAAGCATATGCCCAGCAGTCCTAGAGGAACAACACAACTCAGGAACAGCACTGACAGCATTTGTCAGCTCCAAGGCTGGCAAAACAGCACAGTTTCTCTTTGAGAAAGGATGCAAGTCTCCAAAACTCCTTATGCTAGAGCACAAATGCAGCAATCACTCTGAGGTACAGAAAATGAAGATTTATTCATACCAGTATATTTAGAAGTCCTTCCATAGTAAAAGCATATGATGGGCTAAGACTGTTCAAATAAACATTTACGATTTCAGAAATTTGTTGTTGTCTCAAACCATGCCATCAGCACATAATATTTTGTCTTGGACAAACATTTCAAGATTTGACTCCTTAGAGCAAGCAGAGAATTTTTTTTAAAACTGAATAACTAAAGTGCAGTTACTTGAACTGATTTCTCAATCCTCACAGCAAATGTTCATTTTAGTAAGTATTTTAATTAGGTCCCATTTTAATTTATTTAGCAACTAACTCAGCTACCTGATTTTGGGAGTTAGCCTAACCCTTTCCAAGTTTTGTGCTGGAACGCTTTATGGTAAATTATAAGCACGCAAGTCCTCAAAGAAAAGTTTGTGGAAACTGCATTAACATTTACAAGCATGTTAGTTAAATTAAGATCACAAACTCTAAGACAAAACATTAGATGCCCTAGATGGATCCAAAATGATGAAGCATCAAGGTTCATAGAGGTTCGGTGCTATCTATGTGAGATAAAGATCAGGTGTGTTAGAAAGATCCAAACTGCAAAACACCAGAAATGACTGAACAGATGCAGATTAACTTCCCTATTGTGAGATACTTGATACAGAGCCCAGCTGCACAAGCCTTGGTTACGTGCCGCTATCCACAGAGATGTCACTGCTAGGTTTTAGAGGTGCAGAACATATAGGAAATAGTCTGAACTTTAAACTGATGATTGCCTTAAACTGTTCAGACTTAAGTGATGCCAGAGAGTGCACCAGCAAACTGCCAGTCCTCTTGCAAAATATAAACGAGACTCAAGGCACATCAGTTCACTGTAGTTCTAGCTAAATTTATTTTAAATTTCTTCTGTTGTGCAATACCTTTTCCTCATTTCCTCTTTTGGAAATTATGGAATTTTTACATTAAATCCCAATAGCATTGGCCAGTGGCATCTGGTTATCATCAAGTTTCTCCTATCTTCTGCAAAAATTATTAGACTGTTCCTATATGTCCAAAAGTTCCTAGCAGATTGCTTATTTGTATAAAACAATGTCTTATTGATCAGTCAATGATTGTTGCCAAAATAACTCTTCCAAGTGATGCAAAACAATTGTATTAGGTTACCATCAAAAAAAACCCTGAACATATTGTCTTAAAGTGCAGAATCTTATCAGTTTCTGTAATTGATAACAGGCATTAAGGTTTTGTCTCTTTTGAAAGTTAGAAAATTTACAGTTTTGATTAATTTTGTTTTAATTAGTATTAACTTTGGGGAACCATCTCCTGGATTACTGAGGGAATATCAGAACTAATTTTTTGAAGCTTTCAATTTCAGTATGTAAAAAAACCCTCTAATTTTTTCTTTAGACAGTTCGTTCCTAAGAAGAACACATATAGAACATTTTCAAGCCTGTTTTATATTGCTCCAGAACATTTCAAGGATTTCCTAAAGCATTTTAAAATCCTTTCTATAGGAAAGGTCAGGATTTTTCCACAGGAAATAAAAACCCCACTCTGCATGTAAGATCATTTTGAAGGAAATATGTAATGATGTAGTTTCAGTATATACACAGAAACAAGTCAGTCTAGAGTCTACCCTGGAATTCCCACAGGGTGCTTGCATGTTGGCCATATTTACATGATTTGATGTGTAAAGACCCAATACATGTTTGGACAGGACTTGGTCTTTTTGCTCACAAAAGATGAAATGGTACACCAGTACAAACAGATTATACATGCAAACCTCTAAGCCCTTCACATGGCTGTGAAGAACTTAAAAAAAAAAAAAAAGTGAGACAGAGCATGCAAACAAAGATGGGAGTAGAAGATACTAACAGAGTCTACCTGCCTTCTTTTTCAATCACTGGGATGAAAATCAATGCTTATTCATCTGCTTTCTTTCTTGTTGCAGAAATTAGAAAACTATTCATCTCAGAAATATACTTTTTATGAAGGAGCAAGTATAGCGGTCTAAGAAACTGCAGAGAAGTACACTGATTCTGTAAATTATAATGAGTCTTGCTTCATGAACCTGAAAACACCCCAATGAAGTGTATATCTCTCAAACCAGAAACCTTTTTCCAACATTTTCTTCTCCAAAGATGACTTATTAATCCCTGGCTGCTGTCAAGAAAGATTTTCTCTGATTCGTTACTGTTTGCTTTTTCAACAAATATTTTACAACAAGCTAACTGAGACAGCCCATTGAGTAGTCTTACTCATCAAGATTTTCAAGTACCAAAGATCAAACTTCTAGACCTTAAGCTTAAGCTCTCTCAACAGCAGAAGTTAATTATATTGGGTGTGCCTCAGTGACAAGAAATACATATGTAAAACAGGACACAAAAAATGTATACATATAAATATACTTCAGCATTGGCTGTTTGCCCTAGTAGCTTCTTTCATAACTGCTAAATTTGTCTTCAGAACATGAAACAACAACCCATTCATGTAAATTATAATTCATATCATATGATCTTTCATTCACTCCACTTGTATCCATTCCTAACATGTAACAAAGAATTATCCATGGGATAAAATGTCCAGTTAAAGTCCAGACTAGTCTTCCAAAGCTATTGCTGATGTTTCATTAGTACAATGTAGTTTATGTTCTGCAATACTTTTCTACCAAAATTAAATCAGGACCGCTTTGTTTACTTGTCTGCAAAATGTGAATGAAACACCATCATTCTGGTTACAGAGTCTTTTCAATGCTCAATACTTATTTATGAAATATGGTGAGTACAGTCTTAAACCACCATCAGTAAACAAAGCAATCAGATTTTAGGAAGGTTCTGAATAGGGTGAATTTAGGTTGTCATTTATACTCATTAAATATAAAGAATAATACTTTCACTACAGGTCAAACAAATCTCCCCACTGAATGACTAAATATTGCTGCAGATGAAAATATTTGCTTACCTCTAGGACCTATTGGGACCATTGTCTGAAAAGATTCAAAATTCCCATTCTTATAGTCCTGCCAGGGATACTAACAATTTTGAATGTCAATGATCATTACAGATATGGTTGCTCAAGCTGCCATAGTCTCACCGTGTCTTAAGGCTACATATATCCCCAAAATTGTTATGTGAAGAGCACCAGAGAACAAATCATAAAGTGTTTTAGGAATCTGGGAGGGGGGATGATGTTTGTGGTTTTGGGGGTTTGTAGGGGGTTTTTTTGCATATAGTCTGACAGCCAGATTAGCCTGAGGCAATTCCTACGTCTGTGGTACATCACAGTGTATTGCAATATATTTCCTTCTATTGTCTTGCCAGCTTCTCACCTTTCTGATCATTGGGTTTTAGTTTCCAGACAAAATGAAAAAAAAAAAAAAAAAAAGAGCTTAAAGGATTTTTTTTTTTTGTCAGTCTGTCATTAGGCTTTAATTGACTTTTATTGCTCACTACATCACTTGAAAATCCATTTAGAATTTCTATTAATCTTCATACCACTTTAAAAACCCTTAAGATTTCTAATTAATTAATAATTATCTTTGCATCCCTAGACCAGTATCAGTCTCCTTTGTTACCCCTATACTCCATTTCCAATTTGGCAAATGTTATTGATCAAAGAGAGAACCATCTATACCAACTTTATATAATGAGAATGTAAGTGCCTTAAAAAAATTACTTCCTTCTAATGTATTTCTGTAAATTAGTTCCTTTGCCTCTCCTATTCCACTGACTCTTGGATCTTCGTACAGCTAATTTTATACTGATGAACTTGTCCTGTAAGATCAGCTGCTGCCCTGACGCTGTTGTTTTTTCCAGCCTCTAATAGTGTACTCGCAATAGGTTTAGTGCAGTGGATTTCTTTTCTCCACCTTTGCTTAGGGACTTGCAAATACCTTATTATGAGAGTTGTTTCAATGTCTAAACTATTTTTGGAATATGTGACACATTAAAGTAAGTCAAAGCTTGAATCTCATTAGGAGAATTAATCAAAGAACAAGAGAATGACTTTTCAGGAATGATGAAAAGCTTTTCTCATTTAAGAGCATAGATCATGCATCATTAAGGCATCTGGTCAGGTACAGAGCAATGCATATGCTAAAGGCTTCATTGCAGAGATCACTTTAATGACACTGTCAATACGGAGGCGGGAGGAAATTTAGTAAAGCACAGGGGTTGAGAGAGAAACATGATTCATATTAACAATTAAGGAAGGCCAGACTCAGAGCCTAGCTTTTAAAACATAACAGCCTAGTATTTTCTCTGAATACTTTGCTTGTCATATTATACTAGCATCACTAAACTCACTAGCACAGTGCAATGGGTTCACCACGCTAGCTCCCCTTCAGCAGACATGTTGTTTCAAATGGTCATTTGGTTTTCTGGAATTAAAGACAGGCTTTTCAGGAAACAGCACATAGAAGTCTACAGATTTTCTATTTTGAAAGCTAACAGAATTTCTAATAAATCAATATGTTCTTGTTACAGACTGTTAAATTTTATTTCCATCCAAGACAAGTTCAGCCATTAGAAACAAGCATTATTTCTTAGAGAAAATAGTCTTCTCAACAAAATTTTCTTTTGTCACATATGAAATTTCCTTTTTTAAGTAAATAAAAGATTTTGGAATAATTCACCAATGGGGAAACTATAGCTTTTGACGAGTATTGAAGATTTTTTAAACATAATCTGTAATTTGCAGTTATAAAAATATACAATTACTTTTAACAAATGACAAGTAGATTATTTTTGTGCTACTGTCAATGACGGGATTACAATTTCTTTTATTAGGTAACGAAGTGCAGAGGTACCAACGATTATAGCCCATAAATAAAACTCGAGCTTTGTCTTTGCAGAACAAAGGCTATTACCAGATCATTGAAAAATGCTTTAGTCACTAACTAAAAGCTTTTTATTCACCTGTCAGGCAATACACAAAAGGCTAACCTGATCTCAAATCTCACCTTAAAGGAACAGCTACCTTCCCTTAGTATTCAGCTGTTCTGTGACTCTGCTCGTTTGAATTGTTGCAGAAGGACTGGTTGCAATTTGTGGTACTGGTAGTACTTTGTGAGTACTAAAGCAATATTCCAAAGTGGTACTAAGAAGCTGTTCCATGGGTTCTCCTTCAAATGAAACAGGAAAAGCATTCCAACTTTCAAAGTCCACTCTTATTTCAATTAGCAGTAACACACATTTTGAACTTTTTTCAGTGCTCTATCTTATGTCCCACAAAGGTGCAGGTTATAAATACAGAGTATGTGTTAGTTGTTGTAGGGCATATATGACATTGGTTAATAACGATCTTCGGTGTACCGTTTAGAAAAAGTCCACATACGTTAGATTACATATCAACCCCCATCTCTACCTGTGGTATCTGATCAAACTTTATTGAAGCTAGACAGCTCAATCATCCTTCATTTAAGTAGCTGTCAAAAGCAACATAGAAGCACCTCACTACCCCAAAATGTAAAACTACTCAGGTATTTGGATGTTATTCAAGGGACTTTCCTGCTGTTACTGAGTGCAAGAGAGACATTTTGACTCCAGCTAAATAGCGTGTCAGAGGTAAGAATCTACCTGGCTTAATTCCTCCTGCTTCAATTGCATTTTGGCTGCACAAGTTAAAGTATCAGGAACCAGGAACATAATTCAAATGAAACCAATCAAGCAATAATTAACCCTTTATGGAAAACTGAGCCAGGTCACTCTTGGCTGGTCATGCAGACTATTTGTAGCTGAAACCACCATGTTGAGAAACTTATCTGAACAAGCCAGTGGAAAGATGTAGACATAAGCCCTACAGGATTTGAGCTAGCTTTCACTTTTCAAAGTGACTAAATTAATATTCACACAATGTTATTGTTAGTGTCAGAAAATCATGTATTAAGCTGGTTGGCAGAACTCATGATTTTGCAATGCTAACAGTAACATTGTACCTGCGTAACATGCTATTCTAAGCTCAGCTCATCAATAATACCATCATCAAGAAGCATAACAAACTTTACATTCCTTAGATTCCATCTTTTTCATAACTACTTCAAGCAACTTCTCATTAAGATTACAAAAAATTCGTCTTCTTCCTACGTACTCCTTGCTCCATATATTATACTCTTTTTTTTTTAAATATTGTGTTCTCAGTGATAAATGGCAAGATAAAGTTATGAAAGAGCATGTCATGCTTCCAGCAGGCAATTTAGTGTGCGTTTGGGGGCAGCAAGCTCCTGGTCTCTCCAGCTAACCTCTGAAGATTAGACGGTACTGTAGTTGTCACCGAAATTGGGAATCAAACTCCTTAACACCAACGTAGTATTAAGAAGCAGGCATTCTTTATTACGGCGCCGGATGCATGGGGGATCGTTCCACCTAGCCTGCATACCTCAGGTTACATCAACCAAAGCTTAAATTGTCCGATTACATACATATGCGTCAAATTTCCCAGAATGATCATGCATATTCATTCTATTTCCCAGAACTAATTATCATATTTGCATGGTCATTACGCATGCATCCTTGCGCTCCAAGGGGCTTCCGTGGGGGTCTCTGGTGGTCCTTGGTGGTCGTACAGGTGTGTCCTTTAGTTGACCCCTTCTTCTGGACATGCGCAATCCCACCTTACTTATGTAACTTGCTTCCCTTCTTCATGGTGCATGGTCCCTAACAATGATTTGGCACCCTTAACACAAACCAATTATTCTAACTACTCCTCAACTCATTGTCAAGATGGGCTGGGACTGTACTGGGAGCATAGCAGCATGTCCGTACTACTCCTCATCCTATTGTCTTTGGGCATGGCAGCATATCCATAGCCATAGGTATACAATAGATGTACAAACACAAACATTAAAGCATTGTCTACCCTGCTCCTATCTCTATGTTGCTTAATTACAAAAGAAAAAACTAATAATTTTGGTTACATCTGGTTACATAGTGACAAGAAAGCTACTGTTCATCATCAGAAATCTATAGGTCCAGGTGAAGAGAGGAAGTTTTGTAAGCATTTGCATTTTTGGTTCCACTTTGAACAAGTTAAAAAGGGTAAAATAGCTGTAAGCAGCTGAAAAGTGACAGACAGGTAGCTTGTAAGGTATCACCGTGCAGAGATCAAGACAACACTAAGTGCAGCTAGGAGTCTGGGTGACTTGTAAGATGCAACAGAGTGCTTTGAAAGTAGGCATTTCTGCTCAAGACCTAATTCTTGGCTATTTTTTAAAGTTCTTTTGACTCCACATAAAATAGAGTGCTAGAAGTTTGGCTTTGTGTGCAAATCTAGTTTCCCAGAAAATCATAGAATCATAGAATGAATCACAGAATCCTTTGGATTGGAAGGGACCTTTACAGGTCATCTAGTCCAACCCCCCTGCAGTGAGCAGGGACATCTTTAACTGGAGCAGTTTGCTCAGAGCCCCGTCCAACCTGACCTTGAATGTTTCCAGGGATGGGGCCTCTACTACCTCTCTGGGCAACCTGTTCCAGTGCCTCACCACCCTCATTGTAAAAAATTTCTTTCTTAAATCCAGTCTAAATCTGCCCTCCCTTAGTTTAAAACCATTGCTCCTTGCCCTGTCACAACAGGCCTTGCTAAAGTCTGTCCCTGTCTTTCCTATAAGCCCCCTTTAAGTACTGGAAGGCTGCAATAAGGTCTCCCCGCAGCCTTCTCTTCTGCAGGCTGAACAACTCCAACTCTCTCAGCCTGTCCTCGTAGGAGAGGTGCTCCAGCCCTCGGATCATTTTCGTGGCCCTCCTCTGGACCCGCTCCAACAGTTCCATGTCCTTCTTGTGCTGAGGACTGCAGAGCTGGATGCAGTACTCCAGGTGAGGTCTTACCAGAGCAGAGCGGCAGAATCACCTCCCTTGACCTGCTGGCCATACTTCTTTTGATGCAACCCAGGATACGGTTGGCCTTCTGGGCTGCGAGTGCATATTGTCAGCTCATGTCCAGCTTTTTGTCCACCAGTACTGCCAAGTCCTTTTCCGCAGGGCTGCTCTCGATCACATCATCCCCCAGCCTGTATTGAAACCGAGGATTGCCCCAACCCAGGTGCAGGACCCTGCACTTGGCTTTGTTGAACCTCACGAGGTTCACACAGGCCCACTTCTCCAGCTTGTCCAGGTCCCTCTGGATGGCATCCCATCCTCTGGCATGTCAACTGCACCACTCAGCTTGGTGTCATCTGCCAACTTGCTGAGGGTGCACTCAATCTCGCTGTCAATGTCACTGATGAAAGTATTGAACAGTATTGATCCCAGTACGGACCCCTGAGGGACACCACTCATCACTGATCTCCATCTGGACATTGAGCTGTTGACCACTACCCTCTGGATGCAACCATCCAAACAATTACTTATCCACTGAACAGTCCACCCATCAAATCCGTAACTCTCCAATTTAGAGAGAAAGATGTTGTGGGGGACCGTGTCAAAGGCCTTACAGAAGTCCAGATAGATGACATCCATTGCTTTTCCCTTGTCCACTGATGTGGTAACTCCCCTGTAGAAAGCCACTAGGTTGGTCAGGCAGGACTTGCCCTTGCTGAAGCCATGTTGGCTGTCTCAAATCACCTCCCTGTCCTCCATGTGCTCTAGCATAGCTCCGAGGAGGATCTGTTCCATGATCTTCCCAGGCACAGAGGTGAGGCTGACAGGTCAGTAGTTCCCAGGGTCGTTCTTTCTACCCTTTTTAAAGATGGGCACAATGTTTCCCTTCTTCCAGTCACCAGGGACTTCACCTGACTGCCATGACTTTTCAAATATCATGGAGAGTGGCTTGGCAGCTACATGAGCCAATTCCCTCAGGACTCTGGGATGCATCTCATCAGGTCCCATAGACTTATATATGTTCAGGTCCCTCAGGTGGTCACAAACCTGATCTTCCCTTACAGTGGGAGGGGCTTTACCCCCCTGGTCACCAACATGAGTCCACTGACTCAGGAGGAGTGAGGAGAGCGGTTGCCAGAGAAGACTGAAGCAAAAAAGTTGTTGAGTACCTCAGCCTTCTCCTCGTCTGTTGATACTAGGTCACTATTCTTGTTCATCAGTGCAGGTATGCTTTCTTTAACTTTCCTTTTCTGGTTGATATACCTGTAGAAGCCCTTCTTGTTATTCTTTGCATCCCTTGCCAAGTTCAGCTCCAGCTGTGCCTTGGCCTTCCTGACCCCATCCCTACACAAGCGGGCAGCGTCCCTATACTTTTCCCAGGTTACCTGTCCCTGCTTCCACTGCCTGTGCAGTTCCCTCTTGCTCTTTAGTTTGACCAGCATGTCTCGACTCAGCCATTCTGGTCTCTTCCCTTCCTTGCCTGATTTCCTACATGTGGGGACTGAGAGCTCTTGCGCTTTACGGAAAGCATCCCTAAAGATGTGCCAGCTCTGCTCCCCTGTCCCTGAGGACCGTTTCCCAGGGGGTCCTACTAACTCCTTGAAGAGCTGGAAGTTTGCTTTCCTAACATTTAGGGTCCTGACTATACTCCTCACCTGTCCCATATCCCTCACTACTGTGAACTCCACCAATGTGTGATCACTGCAGCCCAGGCTGCCTCCAATCTTGACGTCACTGATGAGCTCACTTGCATTGGTGACCATCAGGTCCCAGTATCACATGCCCTCGGGTAGGGGTGTCTATTAACTGGGTTAAGAAGTTATCCTCAATGCACTCCAGGAGTCTCCTGGATTGCCTACAGCTCGCTGTGCTACTTTTCCAGCAGATGTCAGGGTGGTTGAAGTCCCCCAGTAGGACAAGAGCTTGCAAGCGTGAAGCCTCCTGTAGCTGGAGGAAGCAGGCTTCATCAGTAGGCTCTCCTTGATCAGACGGTCTGTAGTAGACACCAACCACAAGGTTCCCTTTGTTGCCTCGGTCTCTAATTCTTACCCATAAGCTTTCGACCTGCTCATGGCTATTCTTCAGGGACAGCTCTTCACACTCTATCCATTTCTTGATATAGAGGGCAACACCTCCTCCCCTCCTTCCCTGCCTGTCCCTTCTGAATAGCCTGTAGCCATCGATAGCCACACTCCAGTCATGGGATTCATCTCACCAGGTTTCAGTAACAGCAATCAGGTCATAGCTTTCTAGCACCACAGTAGCTTCCAACTCCTCCTGTTTGTTGCCCATGCTGCGTGCATTAGTGTAGAGACACTTCATCTGGGCTGTCGGCCATGTCACCTTCCTAGTGGAACACCCCTTATTTCCCTTAAGGTGTTCCACGGAAGTTTCCTTGTTGTCTCCTACTACCTCAGGGACCCCAGCTCATCTCCACAAGACTTTTGACTGTGGTGCAGTGTCCCCAGCACGCCCCTGGGCAACAGGTTGAGGGCCCATACTAGCACCCCATCCCTCTAACCACTGTGGGTCCTCCCGCAGCTTGCCACAGGCAAGCCTGATATGTTCCCCCTCCCCCTTCACATCTAGTTTAAAGCCTTGTCAATGAGCCCTGCAGAACTTAAGAGCTGGAACTTAAGTTTTAAGTGAGTTAGAGTATTTCACACAGCAAGTTAAGGCATTTTTGAAGTTCAAGAGAAGGCTGAACTACCTGTTTGGACACAGTCTAAACCTAACAGCTGTACAGGACCACCATTACAGATAGTGCTATTACGACTAAAAGACCACTAATGATCTACATTCAAGAAATGTTCTTTCTTTGGGATTTTATTTCTGAGAATTTTGCAGAAACCATGAATTAAGCAAAATTGGAGACCATGTGGTGGCAAATAATTATAAATTTTTAGACAAAAGTTATCATCTTTCAGATTTACCCCTTAAATATTAAACATAAACCGTTCAGAAAAATTTAACATTTTTTCTGTTCCTACTGGCTAGATCCAACCACATGTTACTTTTGACAGCTCGCAGATGGTACTCAAAATCATCACTTTTCTCCTTTGCTAAAAATCACTCTGTGCTAATGGCCAGCACTGGAATCTCAGTCATAAAATGCAAAAGGAAAGAACCCTGTATGTTTACATTTTAAAGATGGAATAAAAAAAGCAGTGCTGCAAAGTCACAGCTGGAATGAGTGGTGCCAGATACAATAAAAGAAAAGCGCACTAAATGCTTTCCCCATATTTTTGGTTTAAATTTTCCTAGTTGAGGTGTAGGGTTTTTTTCTTTTTCCCAGTTATTCCTCCATTAAAAACTGACATTTTTAAATTAAGGAGAGAGGTCTTTTCACGTTACATCTACCTCTCTCCCTGTTTAGCCTTCTTTAAAAAGAAGGGAAAAAAACCCAAAACTCTGCTTTGAGCCTCAACTTGAACTCTCATAGCAACTTTTCTACCTTTGTCCCATAGCAAAAATAGTATTTCAATAGTTTGGTTCATGCTCAAGCTGCTTTCCTGTATTTTAGTGATTCTGTTGCTCAAGTTTAACCAGACTTGTCCTTGTACTTCTTTCAACATGACATATTGCCATGATTTTTATTTGACTGTTTCAATTAATACAAGTGTTTATATACTTTAACCATTTAAAATCCTGTGGCAGATCAGTGTGTCAGGTCTCTGCAGCAACTTTCTTCCTTGGACACTATCTCCTTATCTTAAATTGCACTTGAATTTGGAAAGATTTCAAATAACCAATAAGCTTTGCCTACCTAAGTCTCTACCCTCTTATTAATTTAAGATATGTCCTGCTCAAGGGAAAGGTTTTGTTATTGAATAATAGTAGGAAAGACAGTATTTAAAAAAAAATTATGTGAACATGGCTAAACTTCAATACTTCGAGTTCTTAAGCTACAGAGCATAAAATATTATTTTATTCCTGCAATTCTGTAGAGCTATCAAAAAAAAATGTTTCTTTGAGAATAAATATTTCACTAAGGTTGGTTTCAACCCAATACAAAAATAGTGAAAGTGGAATTATATTTGAATGAAATAAGAAGCATAACACAGCTGATCACAGAATTGCAGAATGACAGGTTGGAAGGGACCTCTGCACCCTGCCCAAGCAGGGCCACCTAGAGCTGGCTGCCCAGGACCATGTCTAGGTGGCTCTTGAGTATCTTCAATGATGGAGATTTCACTACCTCTCTGGGAAATCTGTGCCAGTGCTCAGCCACCCTCACAGTAAAAAAGTTTTTCCTTATATTCTTGTTTCAGTTTGTGCCCATCGTCCTTTGTGCTGTCACTGGCCACCAATGAAAAGAGCCTATCCACACATTTGCTATGCATATTTAAAAATGTGTGACAAACGTTAAGTTCTTTACAGAAATTGAGCAATAATGCTGTCAGTGCTTCAGCCTACAGATTATTTATGACATCTTCAATATATTTGAAAACATGCTCCTCCATGCCATTTTCAACTGAAGCCAGGCTACAATATTTTATGTTTGAAAACAAAGGTAACGAAGTTTAAAAAAACTAAAGGATCATTTACATCCTCAATATTTCTACAGACTCTGTAGTATTCTTTAAATATACTCTGTGTTCCTGAAAGTCAGAAATCTAAAGATACTAAATCACAGAAGACAGTAGACAAACTAGCCCACCAATGCTTAGAGATTGTAGCCATAAACCCTCAGACTCATCTATTGGATCCAGCTTCAAATTAGGATTTGAACACTTTTTTCAGCAAAAAGGGTTGAGTCCCCACCAATTCCACCCAGAAGTCTACTGAACACTGGATTAGTATATATACACACATTTATCTAATTGTTTACAATTATTTGTACACTATTAACTTGGCAGAGCTTATGTAAATTGGTGCTAAAGCACTGATCTTATGCCTTTATAGTTGAGAGTTGAATTTCTTATTACCTATTCAGAGGAACACAAAGCATGGCCTGAGGGGTGGTCAGCACACCAGGGAGCAATGTGCAGTTGGCAAAACATCACACTGGAATAAGAACTTTTGAAACAACAAACAAAAAATGACACTAGAAAAGCTTATTTATCAGCTCTTTAATGCTTACCTGGTGTGAGTTTGCCATGGTTTCAAGCCATTTCTGAAAAACTATTAGGATCATTACTAGTGTTGGCTGCTCGGTTATTCGTGTTTTCAGTTTAAGTATTAAAGAAAGATCAGTGTTCTCCCAGCTCGTATTTCCACTGATTTCTTTATCCTTCCACTAGAAGGAAACAGACAGTAGCAGAAATGTTCAAAATCAGGTACTTGAACCATTTCCTTTCTCTGCTCCCTTAAGCACTCTGTTCTCCAAATTCAATCACCTAAAATTATAATTTTAACCTTGTTAAGTGAAACAGTTCATATCGTCTCAACATCAGTCATATCTATGAGGTCATCAGGAAGATGGAGCCAAGCTCTTCAAAGGGATGCATAGCAGGCATACAAGTCAACAGGCATAATCTGAAGCAAGAGAGACTCTGACTAGATACATGAAAAAGAAAAACTCCCTCCCCATGAGAGCAGTCACGCACTGGAACAGGTTGCCTAAGGTGCAGTCTCCACCCCTGGAGGTTTTTAAACCTGACTGGATAAAAATTTGAGCAACCTGGTCTGACCATGTCTGACCAGAAGCAGGTTGGACTAGAGACCTCCTGATGTCCCTTCAAACCTGAAATACTCTATGATCCTATGATCTACTGCACAGTGTTTCACCCACTTGCAAGTCCCATTGTATTTGCTGAGTGTGACGGTATATTCAAGCCTAGCATCCACTTAAGGTTTTTAAGTCAGGTGGGTGGGTGTTGTTGGAGGGTGGGGGTGATTTTTTGTTTGTTGGGGGGAGTGGTGTTTGGTGTTGGGGGGGTTGTTTTTTGTTTGTTTGTGGTTTTTTTGGGGGGTGGGGTGTTTTTTGTTTTTTTGTTTTGTTTCAGTTTTGGGGGTTTCTTTAACAATCTTTTATTACCATAGTATCCAAGTGCCTCACAAGCCTGAAATTTATATACACTTACTACATCTCTGACACACAGAAATGGAGAATGGGAAAGCAGTAGTACAAAGGACTGGATTTTAAAAGTATTCTGATACCTAAAATACAAATAAGAGTCTTGCGAGAGTTTCCTAAATACCTAGAACCCTAGCTCACCAAAATCAAATCTAGACACGAGTGACTTGATAGGTTGACACATGCTGTTTGTGCTGCAAAAGAGTTAGGGCGAAGCTGAAACTTAGACTAACTACTTGAACCAAACCCAGAGCAGCCTCAGCTAGCATTGTTCACCACAGTGTGGCATAACACAGCAAAAATGGGACACACAGCTGTGTCACTTGTATCCATATTTATAGCTTTCCGGTACACTCCATAGAAATTAGTAACCACTATTCTGATTCTCAGATAAAATTACTTGTCCAGAAAGCAATAGGTGCCTTGATACAATATATTCCCTTTTTTTTGTTCCTATGGCATCTGGCATATAGTCCCATCAGCTGCAAAATCATCATGCAGAGTATTTTACTTGATGGATGAGCCCTTCACATGGAAATGGTGGAATTACAGAGTTTCATGTATTCCTTTACCCCTTCCTCTACCATATGTAAACAGGGCCTAATTCACTCTTCATTATCAAGAGTCTTGATATGAAAATTTAAAATTGCTTGCATAAAAAATATTTAGGAGTAAGAAAAATTTAGCCTAGGACTTCAGAATGTATTACAAATACTCTATTATCCACCAAAGCTTTTCTCCAATTAAAGAAGAGGAAAATATTTATTTACATATTGAAAAAGATATAAATAATTTTAAAATTGCTTAGGTAGCTAAAACAAAAAGTAACATCAAAATAGTTCTAGCAAGGACACTACGAAGCATTACCGTTACACTATGGTAAAAGTTACATGGCATCTTGCACAGAATAGCTGTAGATTCAGAAAATGGCTTCCACTTCAGTCTACAACTCTGTACTTTAGATATTGTGAATTATAAATCAAAATTACAATTCAGAATTTGCTTTAACAAAGTAAAAGCCACACAAAAAGTCTGGGGGACTCAACCTGTCTGTGATTGACAACTGGAGTTTCACAGTTGAGTTTAGGAACATATAATTAATGTTATCATAATTCCACTACAAAGCAACAAACATAGCAACAAAAAAGGTCGTAGTAGCTCTGGTAGATATGTGTGCCAATATCTTACCCAACAGATATTCCAATACACTTATTTTTCTGAATTTACAAGTCTAAAATGCATCTTCAAATGTTTTGGTATTTCTACAGTGTTTTAGCTCCTCTGATCACTGACTTGCCAATTTACATCATTATATGCATCAGATGTAAATGACTCATGACATCACCAGGTAAGGTCAAGTCCATTTAACTATCAGAAAACATGATACTCTTTAATCACTGTGATTTGGGTTTGAAAGAGCATTTCTCTCATACTACCTACCTTGAACTCTAAACCAAGTACAACGTGATATCTTTCAGTATACATATTATTAAAGTTTCCCACAGCATATGTAAAATTCTGAATCCAGTTCTCAGAATTTCTAAAACAATTTCATTTTTTCTTTTCTTGTGAATGCCCCAGGCCAATATCTGGATAGGAACTGCATTAATTATTATAAATGAGTAGATATTCTTTCAGAGATAAGAGATGCTACTGGAATTAAACTAACATTTCTAACTATTCTAAAGTAATGGGGTTTAGTTACTTTCCATCATACATTGTCTTTCATCTTCCTCTTTAAAATAAGAGGGGAATTCTGTACTATAATAGAAATCAGATCTGAGAGAAATGCCTCCTTCTAATCAGAATGGATTCACTCAACTATGCACTCAGTGCATTTACAGTCAGATTACAGTTTCCTTTTTTCGGTTCATAGGCTACTGGTTTTGTCATACCAGTGCAAATGCCCAGTGAGAGACAGGCGCTCCACTCCACCATCTACTTTTTCACATGAGATAAAGTATTCTGTTTTCTCATTCTTTCATTTCTCTGTAACTACTGCAGTTTTGACTGCTACTCTTCTGTATGTAAAAGTTTTAGAAGGATTTCAATTTTGCCAAGTCAATGATGCCATGATGATCTAATGTGACAGAATCCAATGGTGAACTTGTGTCTTGCCTTGGCTTCAGTTTCAGCAGCTTAAAGTAGTTCAAGTCCACCTTTAGCATGAGCAGGAGGCAGGGATACCCTAGCATGAATATCATTCCATGTTGAACTTGCTTTATAATGGTTTAACTATGACTATTCTGAATGCTACAGAAGGAAATGGTGCTGTCCTCCTCTCTTGGGAAAGATCCATTGCGTATTCATGCCAGTTAAGAAGATAAATGCTTTTTGGTGCATATGCTAAAGGATTTTCAATATTGCCCTTGAGTTCAGGTGTTCTTTCTTTTTCTTTTGCCTGCACTATCTCTCCTCCTCCTTACATATCTATGCCTGTTGGATTTCATGACCCTATCTTTACCTTCCTCCTTTGAGCACTCCTTCTGCTCAAGACTGATCTGCCTCTCTGAAAACATTAGTCAAACTAGACAAAAGACAACATTGTATTAAAGTCCTACACAAACAGATTAACTTGTCAGAGACCACATAAAGTGTCAGTCTGAGATGGATCTACAAAAGTCATCTGCACTTCAAATGGAGGGCAGTTGAGGCTGATTTTCCAACAACCCATTTGAAATACATGAGGTGTCAATGTATTTGTATGGGTTTGTGTGGAGTGGATAAAGAGTTGAGAGCCAAATGTAGCACCATCAATAGAAGTGATATCTGCATTACAAAATACTATCATCACTTAAACAACAGGTATGTCTTAGCAGTATCATCACTAAAACCAATGAAAGATATGCTCCCTGCTTTTTCTCTCTCCCTACAATACACATTCTTGCACTTTGTTTTAGACACTTAATGTGCACTTGGTTTCACTGTCCTACTTCCATAATCAATCATGTAATCTCTTCTTCAAATGTAAATATCAAGAGAAAGAAAGAAAAAGATTCAGTTGTTAAAGTAAATTTTAAGCAGACAAGACATATAGGTACATACCATATCACTAAAAACCACTTTTAGTTGACTTATTTTTAGTGTAGATATTGCTTCTTGAGTTTCTCCTGGTTAGTATCCAGGCCAAAATGCAGTAGCCCAAATTCTGAAGTTTTCACTTTCTAATGAGTAGTCTTTACTAATTAAATATCTTTTTAAAAAGATATTTTTTTTTCTGTGGAATATATTCGGGATCTGACTGAGTATAGAGATCTGGAAAAAAAAATCTCTGAAGCAGTAGGAGCTCAAATGTCTTTCTTACAATGAAGCAGACAAGCAGGCAAATCAACCAACTAGTAGTAGATTGATTACTGCTTAATAAAAAAAAAAACAGATTTTACTCCTTTACATATGCTCTATCTTGTTACTACAGTAGACCATTAAAGTTCATCAGGCTTAAAGCAGCTATCAGAATTACCATTCTTAAGGCTGTAACTATGCATTGCACTGGATCCTGTAAGTTCTTCTTAATATCTAATTTCATTGTCCTTGGGAGAAACTATTTTTACAAATTCCAAGAAGTATGGCCTCCTAACTGACTACAGCAGCCCTTTTATCCAGATACATAACCCAGATTTTAGACTTCAGGTTTTTCATTGAGTTAAAAGTGGTTTGCAATACTCTAGCTATCTTCTAGCTCCACAAATTTTTTCAATAGAGGATTAGAAACCTGCCAGGCAGCAGGGAATAGATTCCAAACAGAGAGAAGCGTTTCATGGTCTAGGATTACACAATTCACTAAGTTGCAATGGTTTCATGCCTTCTTCTGCTGACAATATCTTCTCTTAGAAATAGGGTATCAGACTTGTTGGTTAACTAGTCTTTGTTCTCATGACAAACTACATACCCAATTTTTACTTTTACATGTCTGAGCTAAACAATAGTACACTTTACAGAAAACTATTCCACCTTTAAACTTGTTTTGGAGGTGATTATCATTATGCTTATGTAGCCTTCCCTCTATTTATCCTCTAGTTCCTGGTAGTGGAATCTCACATTTATGCAGTGGAATCCATAGCTTTCGAGATTATACTTGCTTCGTGCAAAAGGCGTCAAACCCATGCACTATGGGCCAGTTGCAGTCTCTTGGAATACTGAATCTCATGTTCAGCCTCTTTTCAGGTTTGTTTTTTTTTTCTTGAGGACCCCTCAGTCTCTCATCAACCACAGGACAGCAAATTCACCCATCCAAAGGGCAGACATCCCCCACATGGTCTGCAGCTCTGAAGAGGTCAGAAATAACAACCTTTTAGTTGTGGGACACCTTCCAGTTACACAGTAGGGAAGGGAATAGGAAATTCAGTCCATAAGTGCCTCCATGAGATGCTATATGGCCTGTTTCAGACCCAACATTAGTTTGTACTACGGATAAACTCACATCTCACCACTTAACGGATAACCAAGTCTTAAAGAAAAAAAAATTATTCCCCTCTTCCCAATGAGCTTTCTCTTCACTTTAGATACTCTGATCTAAAACAGTTGTCCCTTTGTACTTTACCTATTTGTATATCCACAAAAATCTATTTTTCCAGGTTGGCTAACATTACATGAGCCATATTGGGAAATAACTTCCTGAATTAAAAATGTATAAATTAACCTCTTGCAAGGGCAAGACGTCAGTACTTTTTTCCTTCGAAAAACTTGTGCTGCATTTTAAACTCCAGTAACTAAAGCTGTGAGTATGAAAAATGCAATAATAGTTACCTAGGACTAAAATGTCCAGAAATACATTTTAATCAATGTATTTCTTAAACTTCAGCACATGGTATCATCCCCTATTGCGGGGGCGGGGGGGGGGGATCTCATTACTTTGTCAATGCTATTTACATGAGTTTTACTTTACAAGGAAACTACGAATGCTTGCCGTTTCTCTGCTTGAAGCCTACTCAAATTCAGCAAACTATGCGGTTGTGAAATTTACTATACATTTTTTATCATCATTATTAGCCTAAAGAGAAATCATGCAGTGGTTTTGGCTATTCTCACAGCATTAGTAACCATCACTTGACATAACCAACTCTGCAAGAGTCAATATAATATGAAAGCAAAACATTACTCTATCGAACAATTATTTCTTCTCATTTTGGATCAGGTATGTAGGCTACAGATTACATTGTTATTTTAAAAATCAAGAGACTACTTTTGTTCAAGTTAAATTGAAAAAATGAAATCATAATTTCCTTAAACTTGGAAGACTTATGGAATTCAGACACAAATGAGACTGTCAAAGCTTGGACCTGTTTTATGAGTGACTGTTTTTAGGAAAAGAGAGCGCCGTGCTGATCACAAGGAAACAAACAGCCTAGTAAAAGCTTTCTTTTAAAGATCACAGGGTAAAGTTAGCAAGACAAGAAGCTTAATGATAATGTACATTTCCCCCGCTCCCATCCCATGCAGGTTTAATACACAGATGCAATCATTACAGTAAATTGTGCAAGACCATGACAATTATTTCCAGTTCAAAAGACAGCAGAAGCTATTGTTTCCCAGACACACCTGATAATGTAACAAATGCTGAGTTTCTATTATTTTGAGTCACAACTGCCATAAACAATTGCCTCTCAAACAATATGCTACTTCACATGAGTATAACAAGACTTGTTCACTAGTGGATCTATGACATTTGTTGGGCTGCACATATACCATATTACTGAAGATGATAGATAAGGATCCTGGACAGGGATTAGAAACTTACAGCTCAATTACAACACTGCACATAGGACAGTAAGGAGGCTTTTTACATGTAGGAATGAACTGCTCCATTAAGGCAAAACAATCCTTTCAGTGAGGTTGGGGACGGGGGAAGAAAAATTACTGCTGTTGTCTTTCATGGTCCTCCTCGGGTTGATCCAAAGTGGGTTGATGTAGTCCCCTTCCCCCTCCAATAACTAAATCACTTTTGTAACCAAATCAACTTGTCACTTGCTGACTTTATGTTATATTTGCTTCTAATTAAATCCCACATATAGGTACTTCCTGTCAAAAATGGTCTGGATTCAAACATCAAGTATTTGGCACATTAATGTACAGAAACACATTCTGATTTTTGTCACTACTAATGCTTCTTATCAGTTACATTCCCGCAACTGAGCTGTCTAACATTGTGCTTTTGTCCTGTTGTTTTGCATTACAGTGTCTTTTCATTTCCACTGTCATCTAATGCTTCTATTTATGCAAATATACAAATATCTTCTCATCTCTTAAAGCCATCATCAAGCTACCTAGTTTACATAACCAAATAATCCCATCACTTCTAAGGCTCACCCCTTTTGCATTTGCTTTACCCACTCACTATCTGTATTTACTATGTTTTGTTTTACAGCAGCAGCAGCCATCCCACAGCCAGCTCTGCACTACTTTCCTCTTTCTCAATGTGCTGATATCCACTGACTGCAGTAGATCAGAAGCACAGATCTCAAACTCTTTCTGTATGGATCTGTTTACAGAACCAAGGCCAATGATTTAAAAGATTTGAGACACAAAAATTTGTGCAACCACATTGAACTCTCTGAAGTCTGAGCTCTGCCTGGACAATCAGGACAGTAAATAAATAAGTGATAAAACTCAAGAGGATCTCTTAACTAACCCACCTCCTCACACCCCCCCCCCCCCCCGCCCAAAAGTGCAAACCATTTGAAAAATGGTTTAGCCATATAAAGACATGAGAACTAGCTGACAGTTATATTCGATATAGATCACTTATTCAAGGCCCTAATGTTGTCAGAATTGTTCATGATGAATGGTTCATTGCTTCACAAATTTTCCCCTACAATTTCAATCAGTTGCTCAATGATCAAATTAAATGGTATGCAATAAATATGAACTATAGTAGGTAAAATCTGTAGGTATAACTGTTCTAGAGTAACAATAGAGGTACTTTTTGCCTTCAAATACTTTTAAGAAATTTTCCTAAAGTTTATGTGCTCTGTAAGCAAATTATGTGACTCTCAGAGGGAATGACTTGCTAGTACATAAATTTAATAAAGTTCTGCCCCCGTCTGACGTACATACCATACAAACAGGCTACAGATTAGTCCACTAAGGCCTTATATTGGCATTGCTTTTCAAATATGGAGTCCAGACTGGCTCAAAACACTTGATGAGCTCCCACAGCTCAAACTGACCTCAAATACAGGGATAAATTCTTCATCTCGGGATTGGTCACTGTGTCAGTACACCATTTCATAAAATGTTAACCCAAATGGTTCCTTTTTGTATAAAACCAAACTGGACTGACCTTTATTTTTTCCTGATAGCCAAAGTACCTTTAGAAGTGAGATATTTTGTCTCACTTCATCCTCACAAAATATTCAGTGTAAAGTAAAACCATGTTAATTAAAAAAAGAAATACAGCAGCTTCACTCTTCACGTAGTTCCTATGATCTTTTTCCAGTCTTGATTCTATCTATATAGCCCCTGACTATATATTGTAACAGCCCTGAGGCTATTCTATGTTTTATCCTGACAATTACTATCCTTAAGAAAAAACAGCACAGTGAACAGACCTATGCTCACCCTGGAGTCTAATTTTTTTTGTAATTCTATCCAAGTCCCATGTTCTATAATAGCTTTCCATTTGAAAACATGACAGATAACCATGATTGTTAAGAATCAATTTTAGCACAGTTGGTAAGCATCTCAGTTTAACAGAAAAGTGTTCAGCATTTATGCAACACTTTTTCTATCAAAAGACCTCCAGTAACGATGGGTGTTTATTTTTAACCCTTATGTGTCACTAATGTTCCCATCAACTTTAATGGTCCATATTCTAGACTGAGCCACAGTGCTGTAAAAAAGAGCAACTTTACTCAGATCAGTTTCTGAGAGCACTAATTTAGTGACAGAATTGAAGCAGGATATAGAACTCATTTCTGATATTTGATAAGTAAGCAAATAAGAGATTAGGGATATTTTCAAAAGATATCAAAAAGATACCAAAAGTCTTCCCTAGAATATTATTGCTGTACTTCTAAAGGCATTTCCATCATAATTGATAGCTATGCAGATTTCCATTTCTCATCACAGTCAGTCATATTGCAAACAGCATCATTATTGGCTCAGCAGAGCTTAGACTGAGGAAATAAATTCATTTCACAGATGTTACTCAGAACTCACGACCAAGCTGTCCCAAATCCCAATCCTGGACGGGAAATAAAGATCTCTGTAGCTCATAACAAGCCCTTGTACCAGCCCCACATCATTCATAAGAAAAGCATCAGATTGTCTTTGATTTTTTATTTTGGCATTTTCTCGTAAAGATTTACACTGTAACAAAGAGCCAGTATTCAAAAATATCATCATTTGGTAAAAGTATTCATGAAGAATAATGGATTAGTTCCTGAAACGCCTCTGCTAGGCCAGTGGTAGATTTAACATAACTCTCTATAGAATCTATTTTCATCTAAATCATCATACATATTTCAGTGCATTCAGTAATTATAAAGCAATATTCAAGCCCTCTGTTCCTCATGATAAACTGCAAGGTTTCTATTTACTGTTTAGCTGACGAAAACCTTTCCAAAAGAGGTCTTCAATACATTGCTGAACAAGAAAGCAGTGTTGGATAAGCATGTTAATATTTGGCCCGCTCAAGGTTTGTCCAAATATTTCTGCCAGGAAGAAATTTTTTCCTGGAAGGTCACAGAAAACTGTCTTAAAACAGGACATCAAATAAAATTTAATAGAAAATTCTACATTAAACTATGGGTTTGCAAAATTAACCCCCACTCCTTCCATCCTATATATAAACAGAAGGATTTTATGCAGTGTCTTCTTTAATGAAACATACCAAAGAAACTTCATTAATTTCTTCAATTTTAACATTTTTCATTTACTTTAATTTTAATTTCTTTAATTACTTTCTTTACTGAAGCAAATTAATGAGTCTTCCATCTATTCAATATCACAGCATGGGTTCATAAAGAAACAGGACAGAGTTCAGAAAGACAAATTACAATGTCTGGGCCTTCAAAAACTAGCATCAGAGACGATATGCCATAGACGTATCTAATGCTAATACTACTAAGTTCAGAGGGTTTTGCCTAGCTTGTCTTTTGCCTGAATACTATCTGATAGTATGGTCCTCATACAAAGAAAAGAAGAGTTAGACTAAAGAAAAAAAAAATCTTGAAAAAGTCCACAATCCAGGAAAAATGTCTGGATCTGCTGACTCAAAGAACATCAAGAATTTACAATGTCAGTGGCCCAGGAGATTAAATTCCTCTTATGAAGACATTTAATCATATTTTCAGATAAGCAGGGGAACTTTCATAATATCACTACACTTTTTTTATTTAGAAAATAATATGTTCCAAACCTCTATGACCCAAGGCAAAGATACAAAACTAAAGTGAGTGTGATTTCATGAAGAATGGTATATAGCATATCATTTAGTACACTAAAGCTATTCGGACTCCTTTCAAGACTTCATATTGACTACAGAGAATACACAAGTTCTCCCTCTTGCGTATTTTAACTTTAGCAATTAAGAAAATAGCTATTTGATTAAAAAAATACATGGCATCTTCAGCCCCTATCTGTGTCAGCAGAAGATACAGATGTCTCAATCTTGAATTAATTCTGATTAGAAGTTTAAAATATGCTTATTGATGTCTAAATTTTGTACAGTGTATATAAATTTACCCTCCAAGCAAGAGCCATAACATGTGCAGTGATTTATGAAAGAGGGATTTTGCACATTAATTATATTAAAATATCCTTTTTTATCTTCAATGATATACAAACAGATATCATCAGCACATAACACAAAGTATACTTATATATCATATAACAACAAAGGCCAATACATTTATATACTCTCAGTCCTTGGCACTAACATTAATTACTGTTTTTCTGAGTGAAATATGAACATTTTAATGTATGTCATTTGACTGACAAAAGATACTACCTTGCAAACAATCCAAATTTCCCCTCAGAAACCTTACTGCCTTTTATATCATAGGCTACCACAGCTATAAACATGGTAACTTATTACAGCAAGATGCACATTTGCCAGTCTGACACCTCTGTTCTCTATTCATTCGTTCCAGCTGTTCTCTGCACCACCATCAGTGTCAAGCAGCCTGTGGTGTGAAGAGCGAGGTGTGACATGTTGGGGTGTGAGAGGCAGAAGGCTGACTCTCCAAGAGAGAGGGTGTAAGATGAAGACGACACACATCAGAAAAAGTAGGTGGATTTTTTTTAGTCATATGTAAGGTAGAACATCCACAACTGCTTTTTTGCAAAGGAACTGGGCTTTCTATTAGTCCAGAAACACACTGTGCTGGGGTCTTTGCTATGTAAGTTCTATCAGCCTTGAAGGTATCTGTTGTTCCACGTCAGTGGGAGGTGCCAAAAAAAAGGCAAGGCAAGGCAATCCATTCATTGCAAAGCTTCCAATACATGTCACCACAAAACCATGGTGTATTCACAAAACTTCTATTTTGGATGTTCGGAAAATAGATAAAACCTGCAAAAGCTGATTTCATGGAGTCTTTGAGAAAATGCACTGAGCCACAACTGCATTCACATTCACCTAGCAAAATGAACAACAAAAATTCTGGATAGAAACTATGAAAATAAGGCTAAAGTAAAAGCCAGGAATGTAACAGGAAGTCCAGCTCAATCAGGTGCCAAATTATGCTTGCTTTTAATTCTACTGCCCATTCACATATGCATTTTTGTGAAGTGTTATTCATCTACTAATTGCATTCTTGGTTTAGATTAAGTTAATTTTATTAATGCCAAATTCAGCCAGCTAACCTTTACTATTTATTTTTAATAGGTTTGATGCTATACATTTTTATTGCTGAGATAAGTATTGATTAAAGCCTCTGCCTCCACTTTTTTTGATTGCCTCATATAGTTAGGAAGTCTAATAAGAGTATGAAGTACAAATAACATTTTACATTTGCATGTAGACCTGTGAATGACCTTTACAAATTGAATATACTTCAAAATACACCTGCCCTTGAGGTAAAGGACAGCAAATAAACAGGAAGCCAGTAGACATCTCAAGGCATAAAAAAGGAAGATTCTATAAAGTGCTGTGAAGTAGCATGGTATCTTCAAGGTCTGGACAGAATAGAAAGGATTCCCATGAATCAAGTCTATCCTGTCCTGCCTAATGCAGAAAGCTAAGTTCATACCACTTAAGACGATATACTCCTGATATTTTAAAGTACAATTTGAAGTTTTTTAAGCAATGCAGCAATTCCAAAAACTCCAGTCCTACCCAAAGCTGTAAGATGCAGGTGGGTAGTCACAAAGCTACGCTAAAGTAGTCAAGGGTTTATGTAAGTTCAGAAACACAACCACAGAAAGACAAGAGCAAAGTCAGGGCCCAGGGCTTTCAAACAGGCAGAGAAGATTTGCCATAACTGACCAGACTGTTTATTCATGTGAGCCAACATCACTTCAGCAGCACCTGCCAACACTTGTTGACTCAGCTGGGAGTATAAAGAGGAGGAATGGAAAAAAATGACATTTTTTTCCATATCTTCTGAAAACTTAAGATCAGATTTGTCACAAATACAATCTCATCTGCTAGATAATCTCCCAAGTGACATTAGAACAACGTTTAATGACATTTGGCTTTTATGGAACGGCTGATTAAACTAATTACAAGTGCAAAGAAGAGAACTTTGAAATATATTCTGTGAATGGATGCAGAATATGTTCCAGATAAAGCATTTTTATTCCCCCAAAATTGTGTAATTCATTTTATAAAGTCTGAGAAATCAGGTTTCGAAAGTACCAAGGAGGCCCATTTTCCTTCTCTCGCCTAGGGCGGGATACATTACTCATTTACTGTACTGTACTATGTTTTCTAGCCCTATCTCATTTTAAACACAACTTCAAAGATATGAAGCATCCCACACTTCCCTTGGGAAACTACTCCAAAATAGTACAGAGGTTTATTTCTGACATTTAATATAATCTCTCCTCCTCAGCTTCATCCCATTACACTCACTCTGTCACCTTCTAACAGAGTCTGAAAATAAGCAGACATGGATTTTCTGAAATCTTGTTTAAGTTTTGGACACTGTCATCCATATTCTGAGAAAAACATGTTACGCCACCCCAAGCCTATCCTGACTTATTTCTAAAATGCCACCCCCAAAGCCACACAGCCAGACTTACAGCCACTTTCCTCTCTCAAGGAACTCGAGTGAAAAAGGAAATTAAGAGCTTTCTTCTACAGCCGTGGATGGGAAAGGCTATAGAAATATGATCACAGTCAAGACATTTTTCCATAGCCCTTCATCAATCCCAAGCAAATTCACCTACTGGAAACCTCTGCTGATCCGTAACAGTGGAGGAAAAGTTAGTGTCTATTTCTCACATCAAAATAGAGTATCCTGCTGTATGAGTAAAGTTGGTTTTCCCAAGGAAATCTGATACAACATGTATTCTATGACACAGATTCATTTGACAATGGTATCCAATCATAATAAGAAAATAATTATTTCAATGCAACACAGGTGAAACAGGTTCTGCTGCATACCAATAGCTGAGGTTCCCAGCTCCCTAACTGCATATTTGCTGCATATTGTACTGCATGTTATATAGCAGAAATTCTGCTTTTTACATCTGATGGACAAGAAAATGCTATTGCTCTCTCCAGATTGCAAGTACAAGTGAAATCAGGAGATAAAGGAAGAGTTACAATGACCTTTGATGTGGAGGATTTATAAAAACTTATTCCACCATATAACTTATCCAAAATGACATCTTTAAAGCAGCACACAGGCTCTAGGATACCTTTCTTCATTGTGCAAATGCTTATGGAAAACAGAAATGAAAAGCTCTTTAATATGTAACTGTTCTATAAGCTCATGATGTGCCACAGGGAGAACCTATGTGCTTCTGCTCTATTTGTTTGATAACTGCATACCTTAAAGGGTATTTGAAGGCACTTAAGTGCACCAAGAGTTGCACAAAAAACTACAGTAAAATGCAGCATTTATTTACAAAAACTACAAAACCATCAGATAAATTAACAACAGTTAGTAAGGGCTAAACAGCCTGTGTATAACCTGGTCCAAAGTAAAAATCATTGTATTGTTGCCCACGGAGCAACTAGGAAGGAGATTATCTTCTTCCTCCTCAGGGAAAAAAACAGTCTATCACACTTCTTCACCACGTGTGTAGTGTCTGACCTGCTTCTGTAACTACAGTGTGAAGTACGCAGGCAGCAAGGTGTCTTCAAGGTTCTGCCCATTCTCTGCCCTCTCTATTCCTTTCCTGACTACTTGAGGAGGATGGCACAATAGGAAAATCTGATAAAACTGCAATTATTCCAAACCAAAAAGTATTTTTTTATTTCAAAGTAGCGCATATGTGATGCACAATTTCCTATCTGCCTCAACAGGTTTTTAGAGCTCTGCAATTGTATAGTTTTGGGTAGTAGTACAGAAGGATTCCAAGCTTGTAAAGCTCTATTAGTGCCATAACCACTGTTAATATTCCAGACTTGTGCATACAGGCATATTTCTCCTGCTACCTTGAAACTAAATGTAAACAAACTCATATTAAAAACCACAATGTAACTCTCCTACAACCTCTTTTGGGAAAAATTCTTACCAGCTGCTTGTACCACTAAATTGACTACATCTCTATACATGCATTTTCTCCACAAAAAGTCTTTGATTTAAAAAACAAAACCAAAAAAACCCTTAAACTACCAAGCCTTTTAGCCAGAGAGAGCTTAATGTCCTATTATTCTATTAATAGTCCTGAATAAACAAGGCAGATACATGAATGTATCTGGTATATATCTAGCTATTTTTTCATTACGTCTCTCTTTTTCTGTTCCTCCTCCCCTTCAGCTTGGTGAGCTTTTCATTTTAGCCATTTTCCATATTGTTTTCACTGTAATGATTATGAGTAGCAAGTAACTGAATGACAGACACAACGAAACTCAAAGCAACCTGAAATAGTAATGATTATGCTACAATTAAGGTGAAGCCTGGCAGCTAGTGGGGGAAAAATTTATGTAGACAGGGGACCTGTGTAGATTACATTCAGTGAAACCAATCCTACCAGGGAAGAAGGAGGACCAAAAAGAGGAGGAAGGTACTACCTCTGGTTTTGCCTATTGCTTTGTCATTATCTTCCTCAGTGACACAGGGTCATATTCCTTACCTTACAGCCAAAATCTCCACATGTTCATGGGGAGTGCTGGTGGCATTCTCAGTGCATGTAACACCTTTACTGAAGGCAAGGAAGGGTTCTTAATTTTTCTAAGGTCTTCAAAAAAGAACAGCAAGCCACGAACATTCAACTTTGAATTAAACTTTCAAACTGACTATGCAGTTTCTAAATGAGGAATAGGCAAGCCTGTTAAATCAAGCACAACATGTCTTGTAGTCTCTAATCAGAATATAACACCTGTTTTACCTACTGTAAGCAAAGACATTACCAATAGCATTCAGTTACATCAGTCCTTTTAAAAGTCAACATGAAACAAATTCTTTAAGGTATAATGTGAATGAGAACATTACAGGAATAAAATAGTCCCCCATTCACTTCTGAGTTTACAAAAGCTGTCTACATAAAGATTCTGAAAATACAGCTGCACCATGTCTCTTGTCAAGTCTCTTGATTTCAAGAATTTAAACAATTTACTTCACTACTTCGTTCACTCTGAAAGAATATCGGATATATCCTTGCAATAGCAGAGCATCTAACATCAATTCCAAATCAAATATTTTCTGAATGTATTTTTAGTTGTGGTGCTGTTACACCTACAATGGTCTAGCAGAAAGCAAAATGTGTATTTTCCTAGTAGTTGTGTAAATAGAAGCAAATGCTAAGGCTAAAAGCATGCATGTTGCTAAAACCTTGATAACTTCACTTTTTTCAACATTCATGCCACTAAAGCTTTTCTAGTAATGTGGTAGCATTACATACAAATACATTGAAGTGATTAGCATAGGTACAATCAACTGACTTTGCAATGGAGTTCAACATTATTTTCTTTTAGTTATTTTTGTATGAATCTGAAAGATTATGCTTTAGTTGCCCTCAAACTGGATATAGCTGGAAGAATAGCATCCTGTGTTCCAGCACTTGTTTCACTTGCACTGTATTTGATACCCTCTGCACCTTGCGGGGGTTGTTTGTGCTATCACAGTATCTCTATTTTCTCACTTTCCTCTCTATAGCCATTCTTTTATTCCCATCTTCATTCCCTTCAGTATATTCTCTTCTGTGTCTCCTGCCGCCTCTATAAGTCTGCATAGAAGTACTGACTCTTGATGACTGCTCTCACTGCATGGCAAGTTGGGTTTTTTTCCTTTAATTCCCTGCAGTCCAAGCTCCAAGTATCCAGTTTACCCAATGATTTCTATTTGGTTAAGTCTAGGAATTGTCTTCTGCATCTCCATGTTCTGCTTGATGTCTAGTTCTGGCAGTCAGACATGCTTTTTCTCTACATGCTCTTTGCACTTTGGGACTCTGCTCTTCTAGTTTCCTCCAATGCTTTCTTACTTTTTCATTATTTCTTCCTGCAATCAGTGCCTTATATATATATGACTCTTCTGGTTTCTCCTTCTACCCTCTCCACTGAAGAGTGAGTGCCATACCAGATGAGCTACAACCCATCAATTTTAACAGTGCTACCTATCTCCACTACTACCACACTGTGCTGCTGACTATTTCAGATCAACACCAAAAGACAGGAATACTGAATTGAAAGATCTCTGGCTATCATATCCAAGGAGCTGTAATATAATACTTTCTTCTAAAACAGATCAAGCTCCATCCTAAAAGCAGTTAGGGCTTCTTGGCACTATTGATCTTATTATAGAAGTGTTCCAGACCTTCACACCTCTGAATTTCAAAATTTTTAATCACATCACATTACATATACTTAATTCGTTCCAAATAAAACAGTATTTTCTATTATTATTATCATTTTAAAAAATTCTAGATGGTTTGAAGTTGCTGTCCCTGTAGACGCACAAAAAAGACCACAAAGAGATAATTTAATTAAATCTAACCATAGGAAAATTAACTAACAAAATAGGTAACTCACGCCATTCTCCCACCATATCATGCTGTAACTTCAGAAAAATCAGTGTCCTCATTTGACCTAGCTGGAGTAACAACCCAGTTGAGATCAGGGAATAAGACCCTTACACAAACAAACTGAATCTGAATATAAACTCCACCAAAAATTAGTAGGAGGATGACAAAGCGAGTTTCTTAATTTGGCGGATCTCAAGCATGGACCTAGATGGTCAACTATTTGCAAAGGACACTTTTCTGTTATGGCCCTTATGTAACTTCTATAGCCATGTAAACAAATAACAGCTTTCGTATATATAGTCTTTTGAATACCCATAAGCTGAAAGCATTGATGACCTCTCTGGGTCTTGAAAAGGAGGTATGTAACCTTTAAGTAGAGTTCTCTTATTATCTAGCATTTTTAAGTTTCCAAGGAAACTTAAATGCCAGAATGCTAGATAACTTCCTAGAATGCTAGATGGTTTCCTAAGAAACTATAAGACATGCCTACAGGAACAGAGTGTAACTACTTGGTTTTGGTGGCCTTTAATGATTAGTTTTACCACACTGCATGTTGAAGTGAAAATACAATAGGCTACAACAGAAAAATATATGAATGAAAATCTGTCGCATACAAATGGGAGCAAAGGGAATCTAGCTTTGAGCTATAAATACATAAAGGTCGCAAGGGTATGTATGCAAGCAAAAATGCAGCAGCTAGTACCTGACATAATGACATTTTCCTGAGACAGGATAGAAATTCCATAAAATAAGAGAATAAAGACAAAACAAAAAAACCAAAGCAGCACACTATGAATCCTTTGCATTGGGCAAAAGAGTATCAGACAGAACTTGCAAAAAGGGTGTAGGGTTTTCTCACTTTCCCTAATGGAATTTATTTCTAGTTAATACCTCTTTACCACAATGAAATTAGCGTGATGAGATCTATGAAAAGGTTTTCTCTGTCTGAAGCATGGCCTTTTAAATTTTGTCAGCACTACCACTGAGATCAGAATAAGCTCAAAAGGAATGACTGTAAATTTTCAGAATCATTATGGAGTCAGAGGAAGGACTGGTACCAGATTTGGGGTGAACTGATGGCCCACTAAACTTTTAAATTAATTTTCCTAGGAAGCCAGAATTTCACTTTTTAAAAAAAAAAAAATCAAAGGAAGTGAAAACTGACAAAATTAAGAATTGTGAAACTTTCGAATGAATCTGTTGTCTGACTTTTCCATTGGTTTTATCCTTCAATATTTTTTTTTCTCCAAAAGAACAGCACAGAGCCTACCAGTTGCAGTAACTTCCTCTGACACACAAGATTATGATCCAATCAGGAATTGTTTCAAGGGTTACAGCTGTGCACATATGAGGTTTCCGGATTAACAAAGGCAAACAAAATAATTCTGTTACCTACAGGTAGTAAACAGAGCTAAGGATTTAACTACATCAGTGGTGGTTTTTAAGCATGTGATAGTACTAGCAGGAGATCTTTCTTATATGAAAGGAGATGAAAAAGGGTACTGTTAAAAAAAACAATAAAAGTCAAGCAAAAGATGACTGCCCAACCTCTTTTTCCAGGAAAACACACTGACTTTATATGCAGCACCTTCAAAAACACACATGAAAGTGATTAAATGATATGGCTGCCTGTAATGGCTACGAAAGGTATCTAACATGTCATAAGGTCCCTTATAATTTAAAGTTCCTCTATATATGGTAACTTTGATAGTAGTTTCTAACACAGAAGCACTTTCTTCACATAACATTCTTAAACTGGACTGTTTTGGGAAGAATTGAGAGTACAGAAATGGAAGCTGTGTTTCCAAATTTCTGAGATGTTTTAGTTCTCTAGATCTACCACTCAGGGGACAATCTTACGAAAAAGTTACCACCTGTGAGGTATTTTTACTTAATCTTGTCAGTCCCATAGGCTTTTCATTGCATTTTCACGCCTCCTTGTTTCAAGTACGCCTGCATGCAGAAATACAAATATGCTCAGAAACACAAATATGCTCAGGAGTACCTTGCAAGATCAAGCTCTAAGTGAATATGGTATTTGAAAGCTTGCTCATACCTATCCTTGACATATTCTGTGAATTCTTTGAGGCATGATTATGGGCTGTGATATATTTATCTGAAATACACTGGTACAGACACTTAGTACTGATAAAATAATACTGACAAAGTGAAAGTCATACCATGTAATGAAAACAGTATTGAAGAGGGAAATTGTAAAATAATCAGAGACAAGCATATACCGCCTGCAAGAGACTGAGGAGCTTCTCAAAAGTAAAAAGCTTTTCTGACATGGAGGAAAAAAAAAGGAAAAAAGAAAAGACAATGCAATTTTACAATGTCCAATGGTTTAAATTCAAACTTAAGAGTGTAGGTTGGAAGATCAACCAAGCAAGTCTTTTATGGGAAAGTCTTCTCTGGCAAAACACCTCCTGGAGGCTAACAAGCACTTAAGGACTTCCAGTAATCTGTCTACAGGTTTTGTCAAATCAATGGGTGTGGACTGAGAAACATAGAGACAAGTCTGTTCCAGTGTTTTTGCATCCTTTGATGTGAAATTCATAGCCAGGCTGAAGGCCCAGAAAGACTCAGTTACCAACCATCTAAATTTCACACGCTCAACTTGGAACTCTCTATGTTCCCCAGAGACTGGGTTGATTTCCCTTAAGTGTATGCACAGATAGTCACGGCAATGAAGTATTAAAGATAAGAATATATCCCAAGTAGAATTAGACACACGTCAAAAACGTTGCAGAATTTCAAAGTGAAGAACTGCATGCTGATGCATTGAGTCAGGCTTTGTGCACTTTGGGGCACTCTGACAGAATTACAGAATAACTTGGAGTGTAAGGGACCTCAGGAGCTCTCGTAGCCCAGCCTCCAGCTCACAGCAGGGTTAGCTGTAAGATCAGACCAGGTTGTTCAGGGCTTTATCCAGGCAGGCCTTGGGAAACTCCAATGATGGAGACAGCACCGCCTCTGTGGGCAGGCTGCTCCCATGCTTAGCTTTCCCTGTGCTGAACCTTATGGGCAGTGAGAACTGCTCTTATTTCTATTTATGCCTGTTCAGTCATGTCCTCCCAGCCTCCATCTTAAATATATGGTTTTAAAGAATTCGTCTCTGTCCAAAGTTTACCTTTGCATTTTAAAATACAATACTTCACACAGTGTACAAACCTGTATACTGAAACATATGCCTTGAGTACAGAATAATTTCCCCCTTAATATCTAGTACTGATCTTTTGGCTCAGCTGATAGACTATCTGAACTGCTGCCAGAGGGTTCCAGTCTAGCTGCTGCTTAGGTCACCTATTTTCCCAAGAAACAGCTGGATGCTAATGCCAAGAGATGAGCTACTTTCAGGATAATACAAGCAAGAGCAGAGGGAGATATTTTTCACTGAAAGATTGCTTCATGGAGAAGTGATTACCTGATTTTATTAATGGCCCTATACACATGGATAGTGTCTTTTCCCCCTTATCCTGTTTCTTCATGTATAATGTTGTGATACATTAGCATCCTTTCTGAATTCTGACACAGATGACACAGATGCAAATTATGTATCTCAGTAAGATTGCACTGCTGAAACTGAGATAACTGATACACAAATGTTTTTTTCTTTTCCCACAACTAATTGAAATTCCAGGGTTTAAGTAACTGTTATCATGTCCAAAGACAGAGATAAATGGATGAATACATAGAAAGCTCTGTATAACACATGCATGGAATAACTTCAGAAGACAAGAGAGGGCAGAATTAATAGTTGTTCTCAAATTGATAACAGTCCTAAAATACCAGCAGTGCTTTGCCTCTGCACCCAGCACATCCTTTTATATATATATCTGTAGTCTATAAAAGAAAAGCTAATTTTAAAATCTACTCAAGGAGAATTTTTAAATTTCTTCAAAAGAGCTTTTAGAATACTAAAAAGGCCTATACATGGAGATTCAATTAGAAGGAAATTTTCTGTTCTTTTACTAGTCCTCAGTATTAATGTATTTAACTTGAAACATGTACATACATTATATCTCAGTGTAACTATATGATTATAGACATCTCATGCCCATGGACTCTTTGTGCACAAATAGTTCGAGTTTATAAATAAAGATAAGAATATGGGTAGGAATCTGACAGCTGGGACTTCAGAGAGAAGCATTTGTGAACTAGCATGTGATTTTCAAAAAGTCTTAAGCTATGTTCAAATAAAGCAGCTATAAGTTTAGATGCTGAGCCAAATTTTTTGAGCCAATGTCTCTTTGTCTAAAAAAGCCAAACAAACACTTACCATAAAAGCATGCTGAGCATTAGTTAACTTCTTTCTTTGTGGAAGAGGAGCTGCACAGAAATAAAAGGGAAAGAACCATCTTCATTTTCAAAACACACCCATCAGTTAAGCAAACTTCCTAAAATATTTAGGACTTGATTCCTATCTCCTTCTCTGGAGTTTGAATAAATTCAGAAATTATACCCTTTCATGAATGTTTTTGTATCTTTCTTCCTTTCAGCAGTAGGACGTAAGTGGAGACTATATATTGACTTAGTTAAAAAGCCAAAGCACAACTAAAATAAACGCATTTTTTTTTAACATCTGAATTGTCAATGTGTAAAATGAAGGTATTTTGCTTCTAGAATTCCTGTAAGTAATTTTTTTTTTTTTTTGGTTAAGAAACCATTCTCTTGCATCATATTACAAAGGGTCAAGATTGAAACCACCAGTGTAATATTTACTTGCGCACAAGTTCCTTTAGGGGGGAAAAAACAAAACAAAAATGAAACCCAAACAAGATTAGTTTTCAATGAAGTAGTTGAAGACAAAGTAAGTAAATTAGTTTGGGGATTTACCTGTCACTAGTGGAGAGTGTTCTTACAGAAATCAAATCAGAAGACTGAAACATTAGGAGAGCAGACACATTTCCCTTCGATTTGCTGTTTTATCAATCACAGTTTTCAAGTTGTTTTTCTATACTAGTTTAAACTTAAGGAATAAGATGGCAACCACTGTAATAACCACTGCAGAACACAAGGCGTAGTAGGGAAATTTTATTCCCTACTAATGGCAATGTCCTGAGAAATGTGTTCCAGAGGTGTCGCCCAGGTCAGAAGAACGTACCTCTCGTATCAACACCACCTCCACAAGGAAGAGAAGACGGGTTATAGTTGTGGGTGACTCCCTTCTGAGGGGAACCGAGGGTCCAATATGCTGGACAGACCCTCCTCTTAGGGAAGTCTGCTGCCTCCCTGGGGCCCCGGTGAAGGATATCACTGGGTACTCCCTAGCCTGGTACGGCCCTCGGACTATTACCCCCTACTGCTCTTCCATGTGGGGGGCGATGAAGCTGCAACACGGAGTCCTAGGGCAATCGAAAGAGACTTCAGGGCCTTGGGACGGCTAGTAAGGGACTCTGGAGCACAGGTTATTTTCTCCTCTCTCCTTCCAGTTGTGGGCAGTGACACTAGAAGGAACAGAGGCACCCAATCTATCAACTCATGGCTCTGTGGCTGGTGTCACCGCCACAGATTTGGGTTTTTTGACAACGGGATGGCCTACACAGCACCAGGTTTGCTGGTGTCTGACGGGATTCATCAGTCTCAAAGGGGAAAGAGAATCTTTGCTCAGGAACTTGCGGGGCTCATCGACAGAGCTTTAAACTAGACTGGAAGGGGGAGGGGGATAATATCAGGCTTGCCCAAGAGAAGCTGAGGGACGACATGCCACAGTTAGAGGGAGCGGGTGCCAGTGAGGGCACTCAGCCTGTGTCTCCGAGATGTGCAGGGTACACTGGGGCACAGCTGAAGTCGAACAGAGTTGAGCCAGGGGATACTGAGGCAACAGGAGCCAAGAGGGAAATGCCAGTGAAACGCCTCAAAGCACACAAGGGGTGCTCCTCTATGAAGGAGACACGGACGACAGCCCAGCTGAAGTGCCTCTACACCAATGCACGCAGCATGGGCAACAAGCAGGAGGAGTTGGAAGCCACTGTACACCAGGAAAACTATGATATGGTGGCCATCACAGAAACATGGATGACTCGCACAACTGGAGTGCGGCGATGGATGGCTATAAACTCTTCAGGAGGGATAGGCGAGGCAGGAGAGGCGGTGGGGTAGCCCTATACGTTAGGGAGTGTCTGGATAGTTTAGAGCTTGATGATGGTGACGATAGGGTGGAGTGTCTATGGGTAAGAATCAGGGGGAAGGCCAACAAGGCAGATATTGTGGTGGGAGTCTGTTACAGACCACCCAACCAGGATGAGGAGGCAGACGAACTATTCTATAAGCAGCTGGGAGAAGCCTCACGATCGCTAGCCCTTGTTCTTGTGGGGGACTTCAACCTACCGGATGTCTGCTGGAAATACAATACAGCAGAGAGGAAACAGTCAAGGAGGTTCCTGGAGTGTGTGGCAGATAACTTCCTGACACAGCTGGTGAGTGAGCCAACTAGGGAAGGTGCCCCGCTGGACCTCTTGTTCACCAACAGAGAAGGACTGGTGAGTGATGTGATGGTTGGAGGCTGTCTTGGGCAGAGTGATCACGAAATGATAGAGTTTTTGATTCTTGGAGAAGCGGCGAGGGGGGTCAGCAAAACTGCCACCTTAGACTTCCGGAGGGCAGACTTCGGCCTGTTTAGGAGACTGGTCGACAGAGTCCCCTGGGAGGCAGCCCTAAAGGGCAAAGGAGTCCAGGAAGGCTGGACATTCTTTAAGGAGGAAGTCCTAAAGGCACAAGAGCGGGCTGTCCCCAGGTGCCGAAAGACGAGCCGGCGGGGAAGAAGACCGGCCTGGCTGACTAGAGAGCTCTGGCTCGAACTCAGGAAAAAGAGGAGAGTCTATGACCTCTGGAAGAAGGGGCAAGCAAGTCAAGAAGACTACAAAGGTGTAGCAAGGCTATGCAGGGAGAAAATTAGAAGGGCCAAAGCTGAGCTAGAGCTCAATCTGGCTGCTGCTGTAAAAGACAACAAAAAACACTTCTTCAAATACATTAGCAGCAAAAGGAGAGCTAAGGAGAATCTCCAGCCCCTAGTAGACAGGGGAGGGAACACAGTGACCAAGGATGAGGAAAAGGCTAAGGTACTCAATGCCTTCTTTGCCTCAGTCTTTAATAGCAGGGCCAATTGTTCCCTGGGTACCCAGCCCCCAGAGTTGGAAGATAGGGATGGGGACCAGAATGGAGCCCCCATAATCCAGGGAGAAATGGTTAGTGACCTGCTGCACCACTTAGGCACCCACAAGTCTATGGGACCTGATGAGATCCACCTGAGAGTACTGAAGGAACTGGCAGATGTGCTCACCAAGCCCCTTTCCATCATTTACCAGCAGTCCTGGCTAACTGGGGAGGTCCCTGCTGACTGGAGATTAGCTAATGTGACACCCATCTTCAAGAAGGGCCAGAAGGAGGACCCGGGGAACTACAGGCCTGTCAGCCTGACCTTGGTACCGGGGAAGATGATGGAGCAGATCATCCTGAGTGCTATCACACAGCATGTAGAGGATAACCAAGGGATCAAGCCCAGCCAGCATGGGTTCAGGAAAGACAGGTCCTGCTTGACCAACCTGATCTCCTTCTACGACAAGGTGCCTAGATCTCCTTCTACATCCCCACCTAGTGGATGAGGGGAAGGCTGTGGATGTTGTCTATCTAGACTTCAGTAAAGCCCTTGACATGGTTTCCCACAGCATTCTCCTGGAGAAACTGGCTGCTCATGGCTTGGACGAGTGTACTCTTTGCTGGATAAAGAACTGGCTAGATGGCCGGACCCAAAGAGTGGTGGTGAATGGAGTTAAATCCAGTTGGCAGCCAGTCACAAGTGGTGTTCCCCAGGGCTCTGTGTTGGGGCCAGTTCTGTTTAATATCTTTATCAATGATCTGGACGAGGGGATCGAGTGCACCCTCAGTAAGTTTGCAGATGACACCAAGTTGGGCAGGAGTGTTGATCTGCTGGAGGGGAGGAGGGCTCTGCAGAGGGATCTGGACAGGCTGGATCGATGGGACAAGGTCAATTGTATGGGATTCAACAAGGCCAAGTGCAAGGTCCTGCACTTGGGCCACAGCAACCCCATGCAACGCTACAGGCTTAGGGAAGAGTGGCTGGAAAGCTGCCTGGCAGAAAAGGACCTGGGGGTGTTGGTTGACAGCCACCTGAATATGAGCCAGCAGCGTGCCCAGGTGGCCAAGAAAGCCAATGGCATCCTGGCTTATATCAGAAATAGTGTGGCCAGCAGGAGTAGGGAAGTGATTGTCTCCCTGTACTTGGCACTGGTGAGGCCGCACCTCGAATGCTGTGTTCAGTGTTGGGCCCCTCCCTGCAAGAGAGGCATTGAGGTGCTGGAGCGTGTCCAGAGAAGGGCAGCGAAGCTGGTGAAGGGTCTGGAGCACAAGTCTTATGAGGAGCGGCTGAGGGAACTGGAGTTATTTAGCCTGGAGAAAAGGAAGCTGAGGGAAGACCTTATCGCTCTCTACAACTACCTGAAAGGAGGTTGTAGAGAGGTGGGGGTCAGTCTCTTCTCCCAGGTAACAAGTGATAGGACGAGAGAAAATGGCCTCAAGTTGCGCCAGGGGAGGTTTAGACTGGATATTAGGAAATTTTACTTCACTGAAAGGGTTATCAAGCATTGGAACAGGCTGCCCAGGGAAGTGGTTGAGTTGCCATCCCTGGAAGTATTTAAAAGACATTTGGATGAGGTGCTTAGGGACATGGTGTAGTGGTGGTCTTGGTAGTGTTAGGTTTACGGTTGGACTCAATGACCTTAAAGGTCTTTTCCAACCTATACAATTCTGTGATTCTGTTTCATCATACAGTCTGCCACACACCCTAGCGTCGTCTTTCTCCATGTTGACAGTCACAAAGAAATGGCTTCCTACTGTATTAGACAGTTTAAAAAGGGGGTACAGGGTCATATTGATCTTGCAGGACAGAAATAAAAGATAGATTTCCCCATTATGATATTTTGGTTCAAAATTATATAGGAAATACCAGCAACAAAAAGCAATTCCCAGTGTATGTTCAAAAAAAAAAGAGGAAATTAAATTACATGAATTTATGGGTTAAGATAACTTTTTTCTAGGTGAGGAAAATAAACACATGCAACTGCACTTACTTGCTTATCAACAGAAGAAAAAAATTTTACCCGGGCCCAGCCACACATCAATGTGTGAATGCATTTGTGATGAATGACATTGTATCGCACTTTCAATTGTGCTCCTAGTATACTGTCCAAGAGATAAATCCATTTATTGTTTCCTTTACATGTTGTATATGTTAGAAGAAAGTATAGCAAGATTAAAAATCCAATAAAAGATGAAGTAATGTCTTAAAAGAAGGAATTCAAATCTGTTTATTATTTCGGAATAGGCTGTATGCAAACATTTTCATTCTTCGGGGCAGTTCCTATCAATTATTTTGCTCAAGTAGTTGGATTCTATGACTACAAACTAGTAGGCAGTAGATCTAATGTTACAACACACAAAGGAGTAATGCTATTTACTATTTACATATATCTGAGCATACATCTGAAACTGTTACACCACGGAGTATATATTTTTTCATAGATCCTGATGCATTGAGATTTCTAGAAAAAGATTTCTAGAAAAAATTTAAGATAAAATCTGTACCAAGACAGAGGAAGTAATACTCCCATTTTTGTACTTTCTAAGCTTTAGGATAAAAAAAGTCCAGAGCTGTAGCAGGTGACAGCCATCCCAAAAAGAGACAGAAGGGGAGACACATCATCCCATCTCCTCTTTCAAAATCAACCAGCATGGATCTAAGGAAGAATAGCTGTTAAATGGAGTTTTTGGTTATTTTTTGCTCTGCTCCCTTGACTCTGCTGTCTGAATCTCCAGGCCACCTTTTCTGTCAGTTAGAGTAGATGTAACTCTGCCCTCACTCCACTACTATCTGTTAGCAACAATACTACATCAGACAGCTCTATATTATTCAGCTGTATTTTATTAGGTCATACCACCTACGATATATCTACTGTTATATTTTGGATTTCTCCCCTATGCATCTGATGGGACTAGGACGTTCCCTTTCATACAGACTAGTTTCACCACCTATCTTGGACTGCTAAAATCATTCAACCAGGGTTGGTTTGGGGTTTTTTTTTTTCACTATTTCAGTGCAAAGCTCTGCTGTAAACTATCGTCACACAAATGTTTGCAACTCTCAGAAACACCACCTTTCAAGAAATAGGCTCCTAGTTAATGAGAGCATCCAAATCAAGATTTTCATGTGCCTTACAGCTTTATTGCTAGTGCTTCATAGGACAGCAATCCAAAACTCCAGCATCAATGACTTTCCAACACTAACAATGCATTATTACAAAGATGGAAAAATTGAAGTCCCAATATTAGTTCATCTATCCCAAAGCATACAGGCATCCAAAACACCCATCAGGGATGTTATACAATATAGTCTGATTTTTGGAGCAATAGGCAAATACATTTTTCAGTAGCCAGGGATGGAAGATGAAGACTACACTGAATAATCATGTATCTTTGTGCCACAGATAGTAACATATCGTAATATCTATCAGGTAGTTAACTTAAAAATGAATCCAGAGGTCATTCACAGTTAAACAATCTTAGATCTCAACACAGTAAGATTTTCCCACCCCATCTAGCTAACTAGCGTTGTAACTGCTGCAACACTTTGTTCTTATGATGGCTTCAGTTTACACTAAAAAAGCAAACAAGGTCAAAAGCACAATATCTAACCGTCAATACGAAATTAAAATGTAAGCTGAACACAAGGGAGAACATAGGGAGCCAAAACAGAGGCAGGCTTCAATTAGGTGAACGTCTCAGCAGCACAAAGTGAGGTGACTCCAAGCTTCCTTGCATCACTCTCCTGGCAAACTGGCTGGCTTATGTCTCCCTCTTCACAGCATAAACACATTCTTTCCAATATGCCTCTGAAAATTCAAGTTCCTGAACAATTAGCTTTAAAAGTACTAGGCCTGTCTATACAATGCAACTTTTGATAAAGCAAAACACACTTTCTAAAAATTATTGGAGAATGATAAAGCAAATCAAGCATGCTTTCTCTCTGCCAGGTAGTCATAAGACATTGACAGTACTTAGCTTGAAGCCAGGCTTAATCCATGTAAAACTTCTTGCTTCATTTATCTTTGTGCAAGTATGTACTATTGTACTGTAGTGTCTTGCAAGGAAGAGTATCTATAGTAAAAGCTGGCATTTAGGAATAAAAGCCCAGCCCATTAGACACAGATATATTCTATTAAAAGGCACAGTTCAAATACTTTCTTTCCTCTGTATGTACAGTTTATCTGCATTAAAAGTTGTCTCAGTGTCAAAGTTGTATCAAAGCCTAACCAGAATTATAATCTGACACTTTTTCTGTGCCAGAAAAGATTCTAGACTCACATGCAGAAAAGTACAACTACACGTCTTTGCTAGAATGGCCCTGATAATCTGTACCGGTAAAGTAACCTGAGAACTGGAGTGATTATTTGCATTCAAACTCCAGAGAGCCAAATTGTAACTTTGTATCTCCAGATCCTTTACATCTTACTGTCGGGAAAAGGGAAATCACAGATCTACCCTCTAGCTGAAGAGCCATGAACTGGTCACTAAAAGCAGTTATTTGTAAGGTCTTGACAAGAACAATCTCTCTCTCTTACTGGAACACAGCAATGACAGTGACTCTTAAAAGTCCCATGGCAAATGAGTTTGGGCATGAAAGCTGCTGGTTTTAGAACAGCAGAAGAAAAGATGAAGGAAACCATCTGGGTGCCAAACTTTCTGCTAGAAAACTACTGGCTCTGTGAGAAACTCTTTCCTCTCTTTATTTTGCTTTTCAGTATTACCAGACATATACCTTGATAGGCTAACGCAAAGAGTGGCAGAGAGTGTCAACACTGACGCTGCATTTTCTACATTCCCTACGCTAACTCGGTACTGGAAAAACCAAGCGTGTTCTGAAGGCTCTGCAAAATTTCATCCTCCTCCAGAACATCAGAGGTAGTCCAGAGAAGGTGCTGTATGAGCATTTTGCAGAAAACAATGCCCAGAAGTGGAAAGACTGGAAAACCAAGGCATGACCTGTTTACATAACATCACTTTCCTGGAACTGTGCATCAGGGAAGTAAACAGAAAGGCTCGGCTGAACCTCAGCATAACAACATTTAGTTATGATTACAAAAGGGAAAAAGGCACACTCTCAGTGATGCAGCAGCTCCACAGAAGGCACCACTCAGCAGCTGACACAAGTGGGAAACGGCTCTGTATGAACTGCTTATGTTAGGGGGTGAGAACATGGTGGGAGGGACTAAGCTGTACTGTTGGTCCATTATTCAGGCAGATCTCAGCACGTAAGAAAAAAACCCTAAAAGTCTCACTGGACATTCCCCAGCACTATTAGGGATAACTATCCCAGCAGTCTTTTGATGATGCAGCAGCCAGACCAGTCCATCAGAGAGAACTAGAAGCCCTGCCTGCATCACAGAATTTTTTAGCAATTAGGATGTACTTGAGATAATAAGATTATGGCATGCAAGGTCACAGAAGCACAGTCTATATCACTTTTCCTAGTAGCCTACAGTAACTCCTAAAGAGACTGAATTTGAGGGCAGGGTGTCCAGACTGCCTTCAGGAATACACAGGAACATTCTAAGTAAGCTGCCTGCACCAAACCTCGTAAGGCCAAGAACTATGAGCTGTTTGTAGAATTTGTCCCCAAGAAAAGCACCACGAAGGCTTTAAAAAAGGAACGTAGATACAGACCTGTTGTACAAACTTTTCTCTGTGATCCGATGCCTTCAATGGTACAAAACATTAGCAAGTGTAGGAACAACCTGGGCACAGGCATTATCTTTTCTGTCAGTTCTAAAGGAAGTCAGTGATACAACAGTTGGGGTCCTTCATGCTCTGTTATCTTTCTCATTCTATAAGAATAGTATAATAGGCATAAAGATGATTCCAAGTGGAATCCTAAACCACAAAATTCTCCCTTCCAAAACAGCAGCTCTTGAAAATCAGCCAGCTGATAGAACTGCAGTTTTTAAGGGCAAGAAGCATTTTGGCAGTCTGAGAGTTTGCATGCAGAATTACAGCCAAGTCAATGTTTACACGCAGGTTATAAAAATCAACTAAAGCATGGCAATAGGCTAGCCATCACAGTGAGAAGAATTGCACAGGAACATGCTCATAAGTTGTTTGCCAAACTAATTTCCAGAAAATCACCATATTTCTCAACTCTTCCCCCAGCCCCCAAAAGCTTACAGAATGCCAGCTTTCTCTATGCTGTTATATGAACTGGTCCATTGATTTTGTATTTGATTTCTGCAATCCCCTGCTGAAAAACTCTTTCAATAATAAATCCCGTTTCATGACAGACTTGAAGTGATCTGAAATTGACTGCAAAACACGAGGAAGCTTTCATTGCCCTGAAAAAAGAGGTATGATTATCTCAAGTATGCCTTTTGCATTAGTGTTAAACAAATTGAAGGCCTGAACTAACTTAGAGTAATTTAAGAAATATGGCATAAGGGCCCTTCTTTAGGAAGATTCTCCTCATCCACAAGTGCACTGAACTTTGTATTTTTTCTGTCACAATTTGATTACACACAGTTAGGTACCCTGTACACTCTGGCATGCAGTAATCCAATACATCAGGGGCAGAACTATGACCCAATCTTTCTTGCATTTAGCACGTGATTGGAATTCTTGCAGCATCATGAAAGAGAGATTTGGGTGCCCTCCCATATCTCTCTCAGATTTCATTTTGCAAATGACTTACTGTGTTGAAATGTGTGCATAAGCCTAGTAGCCTGAGAGAAAAAGAGAAGTTGCTTTCCTAGGAATACCCTTACAAATGAAATCCAGTTCTCACTGCTGCTCATCAGCGCCCAGCAGGGTTGCACATGACGTCTCATACTATAGCAGCTGCTTTGCACTTCAAGCAGCCTTGAGCTCTGCAGTTGCAAGATTCTGTTTATTGTAAAGGATGTTAATGTTATGTCGTTAATATGACTCCTTTGCTATTGTAAGAAAGGCATCTATATGTCTTTGAAAATCTCCCTCAAAGTCATTATATATAGATAGTTAATTGTTCCTATTGCAAAATGTAAATCATTATTACAACCTGAGAACCCATCTAAAATAACATATCCTTAATAATCCTCACTGGAAGCACAATTACAAGCCTTTTAAAATCCTTCATGGCTATTGAAAATGGGTTTGGTTTTCTTTTTTCTCAGATTTTTTTCAGTGAAGTACCCAAACTGTCCCATCTTCTGCAGATGTGCCAACTAAGAGCAGCCTCCTCCTCCTCAGGCTCTGAACTTTTCCTCTGAAGTCTGTTTGATCTCTCCTACTCCATCAGAATCACAAACCAGTATCTATATCTAAGGTTTAAGATATCTATATCTTATCATTTTACCCAGTGAATATTCGGTGTAAAATACATAAACAAGTTTTGGAGAAAGGACTAGAAACCAGGCCTGCTCTCTTCCAAGTAAGTGCTTTCATCACTGGGAGGGTTCAGGCATCCTTCCCTCTCTAGCCCATGCAATCCTGCCCTTTTTTTCTGCACAGAGACACAGCTTTAACAGGATCAGTGAGTCTTACCTCACCTCACCTCTGAATACCAATCCCACCCAAGAAGGGCATACTACCTGGTAAGAAGACTTTTCTGGAAGCTTGAGAAACGTATATGAAATTCATCAAGGCTTGAGGTAAAAAAAGCAATTGAATCAGGTTTCACAAATGTAAGAAAGACCATGGCAGCTGTGAAGACATGGGCTTTTCTGTACTCTTTCAGGATCATCAATGGAACAGACATCTTCCAGTCCTTTCTACCCCTGTTTCTACCCCTATTCTCAGGGTATGTACCTCAGCATCTATCAATTCTACTTCTGCCTCCTGACATAGTTCTCTCTCATCTTGTAATCTGCTATGGACTAAGTATGCAACTTTCATGTTTTCGCAATTTTTGCCTAACAAACTCCAATTCCTGAATTTTAGCCCCAGCATAAAATCTTTCACCAACTCCACCAGGACCTTCCCCCCAAGACTAACCTCAAAATATCCTCCCAGGAAAACAGGGAAAGCATACCGTAATACACTGGAGAGGAAAGCAAACACGACATATGTGCATTACAGGAGACAAAATAAGATGCCAAAGACTTCTATGGGCATAGATAGCCTGTCTTCTGCTCTGAATAATTAAACATAAATGTGATGCTCTCCTCATGCCTGATCCTGATCAAATTTGTGGTTAAGTGATCTAGCAGTGCACAAATCCAGTATTAATGACTGTTGCTTGAGTTACTTTATGTATCTAGCCTTAGAAGTTGAGTACAGAGCCCATTAAAAAACAAAGGAAATACTTTCTTGACTGCAGTAAATTCTGAGAGAAAAAAGAAATCACATAAGAATAAAAAACTTTGAAAATACTGGAAAGTTTATGTTTAAAGCTGATTATTCAGCTTGAAATGAAGAATTTTTTAAATGAAAATACATATCAATACAACCAACTCTAATTCACACTTTTGCCCAAAACCAATTCTAATTCCTAGTAATTGCAACATATTCAGTAATTATAGCCATTTAAAAGAGTGTATTTTATACCATTTAAAAAAACCAGAAAATTATAGTCACAGAACTCTGTTCCGACTTCTACACTCAGTTAAGACATACATTTGTCTAAAATGAACTAAAGTAGAAGGGTCTTCTGATCTTTTTCTTTCAACTGTTTTGTCTAGTTAGGCTTCATACTCTTTCAGGTATGGTCTAACCATTAGTCCAGATGTATAGTGCCACACAGAGCAGGACCCTGGCTCTTAGAGGACTTGTTGAGTGCTACCAGAATACATTAGAAGTCATGTATTCTTTATGTATCTAGGCAGTAAACTTCTACAGCTCCCCCTAATAATTAAAAACTAATTAGGAAATATATGCCAAAAGGCATGCATTCTGCTTGCTGATATGCAAGCTAAGCCATTTAAAGTAAATAGATTTTCTGAGAAGGTTCCTTCTACATCATGTTCTTTGACACAGGAAAGGTAGTTATAATAAAACCATGCAAAAATGTATGTTATACTCTTAAAGGAACTTCTAATGGTTTTACTGTCTAAGCAGAAGGCCATATACTATCACCAACGTGTAGGGACCTTGGAGCATTTAAATCTTCTAAATAGTACTACACGATGTATTTTCCCACATGCCCCAGAACACACACAACAGAAAATAACTCTTTAGAAGTTCACTCAACTGAGAACAGTAATCTAATCTATGGAAGAATTGCATCTGAAGATGCCCATTCCTACAGGTTGCAAAGCCACCTCTCTGCCATTTAAATAAGAGCTTGGCAATATTCCCAAGACAGAAACTGTGACATTCCAGATGACAAACCCCAGTATTTCTCAAAAAAAAATTGCCCTGAATAAACATAATAATCCCTTATTTTACATTTTAACTCATATCAAAATCATTCTAGGAAGCAGGAAAAACAATGGAGCTATTTGAAAGATGACGAGGAACAATCTGACATATTTCTGAAAAGTTCTCAGAAATTGTTCTTTTCCATCAACCTAAGGAGATCCAAGAATCACTCTCCACCCCTGTACTTGGAGTCTGTGACAGTAGAAGGAACTAGGAACAGTGTTTCCCAGAACCTGCCAAAGCCAGGTAAAGGGAGTTGTCATGCTAATGAAGCAGTGTTAATCTTCTATTAGTTACTATTTGTTGCCCACTCCATCATTCCTTTCAAGGAGTCTTTAAGCAACTTTTAGGTCTATTAGGAAAAAATCAACTTCCAGAGACAGTGTGGCTGCTTTCTGGTTTCTTTGCAGTTTAGTACTTTTCCTCATTCACCAGCTTCCTAAATTGTCTTTGGTAAAATTTGATCAGAATCAAACTTACACCAAGGAACTGCAACATTAGTGGGAGAGATTACAGCAGTAAGAGACCTGCTTGAAAGCATCAAGAAAAGATTTGGTGCTAATCAATGTGCAATCCTGCAGTCAGGTAGTGTGACAAACATGGTGGAAATGTAGTTTTGTAACCAAATTTTCCCAAGCACTGGGCAATGTGTCAATTTGGTGGGAGTGGAGTTTATTTTCTTCACAGTTTCTTGATGTTACTTATGTCTACAAGGAAAAACAGGCTACAGTTGCCACAGCCGGCAGCATGCTCAGGTGGCCAAGGCAGCCAATAGCATCCTGGCTTGTATCAGAAATAGCATGGCCAGCAGGACTAGGGAAGTGATTGTCACCCTGTATTCAGCACTAGTGAGGCCGCACCTCGAATACTGTGTTCAGTTTTGGGCCCCTCACTACAAGAAAGACATTGAGGTGCTGGAGCATGTCCAGAGAAGGGCAGTGAAGCTGGTGAAGGGTCTGGAGAACAAGTCTTATGAGGAGCGGCTGAGGGAGCTGGGGTTGTTTAGCCTGGAGAAAAGGAGGCTCAGGGGAGACCTTATTGCTCTCTACAACTACCTGAAAGGAGGTTGTAGCGAGGTGGGGGTCGGTCTCTTTTCCAAAGTAAGAAGTGATAGGACAAGAGGAAACGGCCTCAAGTTGTGCCAGGGGAGGCACATCTGGCCTCCCCTTACAACCATCTGTGTCTATTCAAATCAATAATGTTACTTTTGTAACCTCTCCCAACATTATAGTCAACCAGTTCCCAAATTGCAATATACAAGCTACTTCCAAATTACATTAAATGTCTTAGCAGACTAACATTACATCCTCCATGTATTGTTAGGAGTAGCTCCTATCACTTCCGTAATAGGCTGTGCCCAAGGAAAAAAAAACTCGTAAAAGTCAGCTACTTTAAAGAGGACTCATCTTGTTCCCTTTGAAGTTACTAGAAAAGGTACTGTCTGAGTAAAACTATTACAATTATTTTAAATACTCATTTTCTACTCTTATGAATATTAATATATCTTTATTCTACCCAGATCATCTTATCCATAATATAACTGATCCTTCTCTTGCCTACTGTTCTGAGAGACCTCTTTTGATCTTCATGAATACCCAACAGAATCATTATGTTAGCCTGTGAAACCTTTGGAACACTGATGCTATCGTTTCAACAAGTACCAACTGTCTCTGTAGAAATGATAGCATGACTTTTGAAAGAACAGAAAGCCCATGAGCCACAAAATCTTTAAACTTTTTCTTAAAATAAACAAACTGCAGTGATGAAGTACTAAAGCAGCTTTCAGCCTGTTTTAGCCATCTGTGGAACATTTATTCCCATTAACGAGTCAGATTCTGTATTTACTGCTCTCAATTAGAGGTCACCGCTGATACATTGACATTAAGAAAAGGCATATAAATTGTAACTTCTTCAAATATGGGCTGTTCAGGTTTGGTAATGTAAACTCTACATATTCTTAAAAGAACTGATTTTCAAAGATGCTCAGAGATCTTACAGAATTTTTTTTAGGAGAAGCAAGAATAGAAATGTGAAGCAGCATTACACAAATACTCATGCTGATTTTCCCATAAAATGCCCAGCAGGTTCAAAAGAACAGACTGATATGTCTACTCCAACTGAGTTCCAGCAGAACAGATCAAATTGGATGCTTGCACAGTTTCAGTGCTCAGTGGCATGCCATGACAGTTGTATTTCACTTCTCCAGGTTGTTGGGCAAACAGAAAGCCTTTTGTAGACTCTTGCATGATCAGAAAATACGCTCTTTCCCTGAGAAGCCCTGCCACCTGGAAAAAGGCATGGCAGAAGCACAGAATTTGTCCTGCATACCTACTAGGGCTGCAGGCAAAGGACTAGGCTGCTGACTAGGCCCTAGCATGAGCTTAAGCCAACTGCAGAGGACATGGAAAGCTACTGAACATGGCATGAAAAAATGCCAAAGGTGAGAAGCTGATAAGAGTTACAGATAGCACCATGAAGAATGACTGGACTTCACAGATGGTAATGGGGGAGTTACAAGAAAAACAGATGAATTTCATCAATAACTGAAGGAGAGTGCTGGGGACTTTCTGGAGAGCAGAGTTATGCAAGGCCAGCAGCATTTAGGTAACCATATCAATAACACCACAAAAGGATGAGATTACCTAGGTAATGGTATCAGAAATGCCAAATGTGGGCATAGATGCAGCAAAACTGGGACTAACAGGGAAAAAGTAAGGCGGGGCAGGGAAGGGAAAAGACTGGGGTGGAGAAAGGGAGGTACGTGGGCAGCAAAAAGAAGGACCAGGAAATGGCAAAAGGGATAACAAGGTATGAAAATCATGCTGCTTTGGGGTGCTTGCTGGGAAGCCTTGTGCTTGATCATCTCAGCCTAAATCAAGATAATAAAACAAAACCTGTTGTTCTGGCCATGCCACACAGCCCAAACCAGCTCCCATGGTTAGGAGACACAGGAGGAAAGGAATACTTTCCCTGGCAAGCAAGGGAGCACCCCACTGGACAGATCAAGCATGCTAGTATTGCTGTGACAGTGCCCGTTCCAGCAATGGTGCTACCCACCACCTCGTAACAGTATCACTTCTTTAAGAGACTACTGAGTGTCTTATGAGTCCTGACACTCTCAGTGAACTAAACACTATTGTGGCAATTATTCCAATGTTGCTGAATCCAACTACAATACAGAAACTAGCTCAAATATGCTGCTTTTATCCAGTGCCCGAGTTATCAGATGAGCAGAGGTCTTAGAAAGCTTATTATCCAAAATGAAACAAGAGCAAAAACACTGAGGACAGCAAAACACATTCACCAAACAGATTTAGAACTCAAAACTCCCTTCAAAACACCTGATGTTGCATTTTTGGTTTTGGTTTTTTTGAACCAGTACCTGTCTGAAATGCAAGCCAAGACTTGCAAGCATATATCCATATGGAAAACAAACAAGTCTTTGTGCCATAAAGTACAAATTTTATTATAAATGTGATCTAGAGTTTGGAATTTCCTGCACTGCAACTAGAGGAGAGTTACACCATCACTTACTGGCAAGAGCATGCCATATAAAGACCGTGTTAGCTCAAACATTTGTAACCAGGACAAGGACTACTCCAGGTCTTTACAGCACAATTTGCAAAGCAGTCTAAAGCTGCATTTGAGATACTCGGAACTAATTCAGATTAAAGACTAACATTTTGCCTCAATGGACAAAGCACATGACTAATTCAATATGTTATATTCATCACAGCACTGAGTTTAACTACTGGCTCAATTTAGAGTTCTACTATCCAGTTATACCTGACGTGTCGTTGTTGGCTGTATATAAATGCCAATTTTAACACTCTCTGACTTGGATTTGTAGTAAGAACATCTTTTGCTTCTCACTCTCAGAAGCAGGAAGAACTGCCAGTGGCCGTCTGTGCATATTCATAGTTATTTCACATTTTCCACTACATTTCTGAGCATCCTGTTTTATGGAGCTTGTATAAATACGTGGGTGAGCATCTGCATCACAGGCTGTGTAACTGCAGAACTGTTGGATACTAATAGGGAAAATATCTTTCCATTTGAAAGATACCATTCTCACACTTCGCTCAGAAAGGATCACTAAAGGATCACTTTCCATAATGCAGACTGCTCCTGTCTAATAGCCTCTTTTCAAACCATATCAATGCAGCAACATAAGCAATAGAGATCTGTAATGTAGGCACGTAGGGTTAACTGAAGAAGAGATTTTTTTTTTTTTTTTAATAAAGAAGAATACAAACCATTAAGTATGCCAGGAGCTTGCAAGCACCCAACTATTTTAGTCTACCTAAGCAATGGCTACCTAAACAATTGGCTCTGACACAGGGCCAATCTTTAAAGGACACAAAAGGCAGCTGATTCTCTTCTATTCAGTGCACACAGCTATCAAGGCAACCATAGCCTCCACCAAGGATCTTCTAGTCACAGCTCACTGATCAGCTGGACCTGAGCTGAACAGGAAGACCTAAAAAGATTGAATCATGCTTTAGCTTCAAGGCTGGCAGCTGAACCCTGTTGGGCGGCAAGGGGGTGGGGAAGGAGGAAATCTGGGAAAACCTGGGAAGGAGGAGAACATAGTTAAAGCAAACTCCTAAATTAATGGAGGAGTATACGGAGCAGCTCATCAAAAAGTTGTATACTTGAAAAGTGTTTCTCTCTAAATTCATATAAGAATGGTAACTATCTTCAGAGCTTCTGCAGTCATTTTTCCTATCATACATGGCTGTCAATCTTTATTCTTTAAATGAATCAATATATAAAAACACAGCCCAAATTAATAAAGGCAACATAGTAATATTAATATTTCATGTTTGATGGGACAAGACTGTTTTCTGACAGTGCTTAGTTGAAGTGGAATGGTCATTTTATTGGAAGCCCGCCAACTACCTTTCCAGTTACAAAAGAAGGCAAGTTTGTCACATCCCCTTTCACTGTACTTCTTTTCCAAACCAAACAAAAACACATAAACACTCTAATGAGACACTCTGCAGGCTTAGTCCTTTCAGACACTGCAGAATCAGCTACATCTACTTAAATGCAGTTTTTAAAATAGCACTGAAATAGAAAAGCCCTAAGGTATACCATCTCCATTGTGTTTGAGGAGCAGGAGTCATTCTAAATACACTATAAAACAGACATTTATGCACCAGCATCAGGCACTGGGAACAATCTTCTCACATGGCAAGAAACCATCAGGATTTCTCCCAGCGTGTACTGCAGGGTTTTGAACCATCAATCTGGAAATACTACATACAGACTTCTTGACATAAGTGAGCAGTGCTGCAGCCCCACTCAGCCTTTTATTAAATGCTTTGTGCAACAGCTGCTGGAAAAAAAAAAAAAAAAATCTGTTTTCTCACCCTTGATCTATCACGCCCTAGACATTTTTCTTAGGTCCAGGAAATGCAAACAAACCCAGAGATTTTGAGATCCCTTTTGCATGTTGGAAACATTGCAGATATTCAATAATGCTCAATTTAGTCATCAAGAAGTGCCCTTAAGCAAACTTCACAGAGCTTCAGTGTTATTTTTAAAAAGCAGCGTACTGCTGAAACAGGAAACTGCTATGTACTAGTTGCCAAGAGTGCGTTATTAAGGAAAAAAGGAGTTAAGCCCTTGAAATGTAATGAGAAGGATTATTGCAACATGAAGCCACTCTCTTGAAACAGATTATATCTGGAAAAGAATTCAAGTCCCATTGGAAGCCAATGGAAGCAAGTTTCAAAGAGATTGCAAAGTAATTTCTTTCAAATTACTTAGTTAATTTAAATGTATTAAACCATTAAATTAACAGAACATGTTTTTTAAATTACAGAACTTCCTTTAAAGTAACTTTGAAAACAAATCTCACTGGATTCAAGTATGGTCTAAAGGTTATTTAGTTTTAACTACCACATTAAAAAAACCAAACCTTTATCTTCAAAATATATACTTGAATGTGTTAGGGCCCATTCTCCCATGCCATACTATTTCCTTCATTTCTTGATCACACCGAGACCACCTGATTGAATGAAAAATGAGCTACTACACACTAACAACACAGGCTTCAATCTCCAGTAAAGCCAGGGTGGAGAGAACAGGAATAGAGACACTGTGAAGAACTTTGACAGCAGAACAAAAAATGACAATTAAATTCATGTGTATAAAGGTATCAGAAAACAACTGAATTTGGGGTTCATTCTTTCAAATATACCTAGTACCTTAGATGATACCAACTACTACTATTTTGCAAAGAATTTTTTCAGGTGGAAATATGTGGAAACAGATCATTCTACGATTTATGTTCACATACACATGCATTAAAGTAGCATGAGAGTCTCCCATGTAAATCACTACAAAAATAAGCTTAGCTTTTCTAGCTTAACTTTTTTTTCTACCTATGTACACTACAAACTAATAACTAATAACTCTTTGCAATTGTACAACAAAGGATCTCTTATAAAGGTAAATTAAGTGATCTGAGCAGTGTCATTCCTGTCAGTGGCACCATTAGGAACAGCATTGAAGTTAATGAATCTCACAAATTTAAGGAAGGTTTTCACAATTGCCTGGATGTACTCTCACTCTTTCAACCTGATTAAACTCCACTGACGTGGAAGCTAGTTAGCTCAGTGCAGAGTTCTACATTTGCCTGTAACCCCTTCTGAGATCATTTGGGATAAAGGAGGTCATTCCTGTCACAAGCAGTTTCTTAAGCACCTGCAATTTCCGAGTTACAAGCAATTCTTTAGTTTCTAAATACAGCTTTAGTGACGTCTGAAAATGTAAGGAGAATATGATCCAAGCTAGCTGTTCTAGCAACCTGTGTTAATAGATTTAGGACCTTCTATACTGGAATCAGAATCACCTGAAACAGACCAAAGATTACAGTTCAGTCTTGCTCTGATTCAACAAGAATTTCAAAGCCCAGAACTAAAATAGGAAATAGGCTTAGAATGCCTTATTACTCTCCTTTCGGTTAATAGCCTAGTTACGATTCACTTTCTTTCCTGTTTGCTGGACTTGATCTGCAGCTTGAGCACCATCACAGTTGTTTAATTAATATAGTGCCAAGGAAAACATAAATACTGTTAAATCCTAACTAGAAAAAAGAGCTTGTAATGCTATTGTCAGCAGGCAAGCTTGGCTAACGTCCCTTGGTTCAACACACTAGGAAAATTTAAGTTGACTCAATTGTACTTCTTAAAGCATTAGCAGTAATCCAGACATGCATCACTGCACACAAGAATATCCACAAAATCTTCATGACAGCAAGTTTCTCTTGAAGCTCATTGCAAACCTTTTAGGTTATTTAACATTCCTATTCATGCAAAAACCAACACAACTTCAATGACAAGGTCCAGCTTTTTACAGAGTTTAATTATTATTTTTAACAATTCCAATTTTACATGTTCATTAGAGCAAGTGTGATCTTTGCCTAGTGAATGGAGGCCATTTCTCACTTTTTTCTAGAGGGAGGGTAGTATACATCCTCCTCCCTATACATAGGGAGTCTTATACATCCTATTAAGTTCTGTCCATTTTGCAAATATCCTGTCGCAGCAAGCCAGCTTCATAATCCAAGTAAATTGATCATTGGGGGAAAAGTCAACACTAAAACCAGTAAGATAACCTATGCAATGGCACTGGATTTATCTCTCAGCATGATAAATGCTACTCTATAATCAGAGTTACGGATTAGGACCACAGTACTGTAGAAACTTCTAAGTGTTCCTACTGCCCATCAGTAGAAATTAGATAATATATCCTGCATCATTTCCCCACACACACTATCAAACAGATTCATGTGAAAACGTCTGATAAAACATTTGACTGATAAAACCAAATTTCACTACATGCACTTTCTTTTGAACTGGATATGTTGGTATTAGAAATGTTAAGGAAATTTTCAACAAGAAAAAGTTTTCAACAAGAAAATGTTATGTTCGAGGGGGGAAACAGAAAAACCCACAGATTTTTCCATACTTTTAATATAGCTTCTGTCAAAAAAGGACTTCCTTATGTATAAGGAGAAATTTTGGTCCTGTATGTATGTGACGACAAAGGTTGCAGTTCTCTTCTCCACCATTTAAAAATTTCTCCCTATCTCTCTGCACCAGCCTTTGACCCACGCTCACTCCTGCCTCCACTGTGTTGATGTAATTGTGTGGGAAGTCGCTTTACAAACCAGACAATTGAAATACTTGAGTTGAAGGTGTAAAAAGAAGACCTCAGTGGTCAAATCACCTCCCCAGAATGTAAGAGAAATGCTGAACAGGATTTACATTCAAACATTCTCCTCCACTGTGCATCATATATCAAGCAGTGATTGATTTTTTTTTTCCCCTAGGGAATCTCCAGTTTGATAGTTTTTTGTTAAAAACTGGAGATAAACTCGGGGGGGGTGGGGGGAGAGGTGGGCACAGAACAATAGCTGTCGGAGAAACAGTATGTGAATAGGGAAATAAATATTCTTAAAAAGGTCACAAGACAGGAATGTAGGTTTTCACCTGTGCCTAACTAGCAAAAAATAACTGATAGGCCATATGTAAGTTGCTTTGATAACTGATAGATCCTTCTACCATGAAGACAGGATGGGGGTGGTATAGACTTTTTGACTCATTTGCCTAGGAACAGTGGCAGTCTCTTTTTATGCACTGAGTCAGCTAGAAAAAGAAAATTCCTACAGTTTTATGTACACAAAAAACCCCAGAGTCAAACAAATCAAGACTATCATTCCATGGAATTCTGTGAAGATAACATTGTAAGAACATTGACAGGCGAGCTGCAAAAAGAGGAGTTCAATCTCCTTTTGACCTGTAAAAAAAGTGACTAGAAATGTCAAAAGTTGATACCTTTCCTGAAAGGGATTCTAAAACTTCTAGATTTACGTCAGTTGGTATTTCTGCATTTCTAAAAGACCAAACACAGAAAGCTCTGAAGTTACACCCTAATTCCGCAACACTGCTTTGATGATCACTGTTTAATGAGAAAAGCCACAGAGAAAAGTTCAGAGGTACTTGCTGCAGAACATATAACGCAAAGTAACAACACAGATAGCATATTAAAGTAACAACAAAAGTGCTGTGAAAAGTTGTGAAGAAAACAATAGAAATGCAACATAGACAGAAAATGAAGCAAACTGATTTTACAAAGTTTGGTTCAGTAGTGGTCCTTCAGCCACATTCTTACTACACTATTAATTTAATTCCACACTCAGTGGAGGCCTAAGGGGGAAAAAAAAATCCATATCTTAGGAAAAATAATAATGTTGGTACAGTGGGGTCATTGTTTTTTGTTCTGTAGTCTGCTTCAAAACACAGAAGCTGTTTCCTCTTCTTTCCACTGCCAACTTCCCCGTGGCATGAAATGATTAGTAAGATGTCAACTATTTTCATGATGACAACTTACAAAAGAAAATCTTCAAGACTCCCAATAAGATGCTGAACATATCTTAAGAGGTGAAATAATGAAGCAAAAATGTAAAAATAAGTCAATACTATATTTAGGGCATTTCCAAGACAGAAATCATAACCCAAAATTGTGGCTGTAACTCTCAAACAAGTAATGGTTAAAAAAAACCAAACCTGCAAAAAACCCTGTTACTATTGAAATATCAAATAAAAGAGACTGGTTCTAAATGAATGCATGCAAAGGCAATAAAAAGGAGTACAAATGTAAACTATAAATGCAAGAACAAATAAAAATATGGCATCTATGATCATTAACAAGCCTGATATGCCAAAATAGCCAAAGGAGAATCCAGGTAAGCTGGAATAATGGCAGACTGTTTCTAAGGTACTTAACATGGAATGGATTCTAACTAATGTACCTCATACACCAAAATACAGGAGGAAAACACATAATGGTGTTGTAGATGCCATTTTTAATGCAAAATGTCCTATCCTTCCATCTCTCCAGGAACACTCAAGCAGAACTAGGAGTCTGATTCATTCTTCTTTCTTTACTTTTGCCACCTTTCCCTCCCTTAAGTGTCTAAGGGCTCACATTGTTTAGAAGTAACATATACCTGGACTCTTATCTATATTTAATATTGCAGATAGTTCCAATGAAACCAGAAATACATTGATTTCTATTGCTGTATTTCCTGTTTCAATTCTAGAAAATGCAAAATTGATTCCTGTGAATTGTACTAGATTTGCCGAATGTGGAGAGGGAAATTCTCCATTTCTTCATACAATTAGCACCTGCTGGATAGCAGCAATTTAATTTAATCCATGTATCTTAATCCTGGCCCAGGGAGAGCATTTCTAAGTTGACATCTATACCAAGTTTAATGTTAATAGTTTAATCTGTGAAGTCATTAAAAGTGCTAGTCAGAACAGGATTACAGGTGCTTGCAAATAAATTCAGTGTCTAAATACACTAAATATGGTGTCAAACTCACACACTTCTTGTGCCCTGCTGTTTCACATTTCCTAGAGCTCCTATTGACAGTACCATGAACATAGCTTAACTATTAATCTCTTCCTACCTACAGTTCAGGAAATTATCTGATACTTCAGTTATCACTGCATCAGCCTTCTTTCTTTATATGATGTAGAAAGCACAGATGTGGTTAGCAACACTGTGCTGCATTTCCTCATATGAATATTTTCTTCGGAGATCAACTAAATCATTTCTCATAGACTGGTACATTTCATTCTTAAAATGATTCCCACAGTGAATTGGGACAGCATGCTGGATCAATACCTTCCAGTCTGACTCTTAGCAACAAACTCTTGCACTAGCAGAGAGATTCACTGTGCTACTGATGCATGTGTTTGGATCACTACCTGTGGGAGGAAAATTTACACGTTGCCAGTGTGTAAAAACATCTAAATACCACTCCAGTATTTCTTTATGAATTGTTGTGTGATTCAAGGAAAAATAAAAATATATATATATAGTTTCTCTTGCTGTTCAGGGAGATTCTTGCCATTAATTTCCAGAGTAAGAGATTAGATATAGTCCTTTATATATACTGTTTTCCCTTCCTTAAAGCATCCATTTGTGAACCTTTTTAAGCCTGTATTTAAGACCTCTTTCCCTTCCAGGCCTTTGTTTCTCTGGTTATTTCAGATGAAGCACCTACTGTTCAGAAGTTCTATCAGATAAATATTAATAAGTATATATTTTTTCCAATACCTAGACACTGTCCACTGTTGCTACTACTACATCTGAATTCACACTGAAAAATACTGCAAGACGTATTCCCAAATTGTAAGAAAACAGGTGCAACTTCTTCCAGTTTAAAACAGTAACAGATCAGTTACAGTCTAAACAAAATACTAAATACCCTGTTACCAAAGCATAAATAGAACTTAACAAATGAGTAGTATTTAATGGAACAACTGATCTACATGATCGCGTTGGAAAGCATCAAGCATCACTGTATCTCCAGCTAAGCTCCAGGCCTGCATGACTCCATCAGCTCCTTAGGCTTCCCTCAGGCAAGGTTCAGACAATATTCACACATTAAGGGATGCTATTTCAGCACAGAAGCAAATACTAAGCACAATCTGTGATGTTATCCTCAGATCACACCATTTTTCTTTATCATCATTTGTGCATAGTTTTGTCTTCAATCTTACAAATGTAAAGAAATAAATTTACAATATTTTTTTTAAGTCTTAATGAGCATATAAATGAATGTAGCAAGTATTGTGAATACAACAGAAATAGCCCCTCAAGAGCTTCCATTTATAAAAACTGATACAAAAACTGGTCTGTATAGCTATAATATGTCATTCAGTTCATGTCTCTCTATTTTGCCAGAGGGAAGGTGAGAAAAGGAGGGAAGATCGTACTGACAAACTTCTGCCTTTCAACAGGAAAATCACGATGACTGATATTATGAGATAATCATACAATCAAGCCCATTAACAATTTGCATTTCAGTGCCTAATGCAAACATATGTTGGGGATAAGATGGAATAACGACACATCCTGAAAAGTAAGCAATTATGGATGGACACAGAGAGAAGGGTTATAGGTTTACTATTATACATATTAAATGTCTAATGAAAAAAACTGAGGGGGGTAATTTTCCCAGTTGTACATAAAGGCCTAAATATTCAAAGTGTCTCTTCTCATCAGTAAATGCCTATTTGATCAAACTGTATGTCAGCTTCTCATTTTTAGTGAATTACTCAAATGCACATTCTGAGCACAACTCTGAAGGCTTAAGCTGCTCAGAATATAATTATTTCAAGATAAAATTTTTATTTTGTGTTTCAAAATACAAGCAGGAGTTAAAGAGTTAAACTTACCTTATAAATAATCTGTAGTTAGATCATATGCTATGCCCAGAATTCAAACCGGTGCAAGACTCAACTACTGGTAGCCACTGTTTTGCTGAAAGTTCCTCCAAGAAAAAAAGAAAGCAGAGCTAGAATTGGGAGGTCACTCATTCTGTAACTTCTAGGGAACATGAGCTTTACAAAATGGATGCAAAAGACTATGCTTTTTACAAAGGATAGTGTAACAGTTTTGTGAAAACTAATGGAATGAAGAGAGGAAATGAAAAATCGTTTGTTTAAGCTGCCTTGTACTGTCTTTTACATCTGAAGTGGACAAGTCTTTTTAGCTGGAGACCAGGCATGAAAACACTGCTGCAACATTTACCAATAGCCCCCCAGAAATGAATCAGACCGTAGGGTATGAGGTGTATTTGTAGATCCTGCATACTCAAACACTATCATCAAATACATTAATCATTATAATTGCCAACTTTTTCAATAGAAATGTCAAAGAAAACTGAATATAAAAGTATATTCTTCCAAACAGGAACAAAAAGTCTGTATAGGAGTAACATGAAACCAAAGTACCATAGTACCAAATTACTTCACTTGGCATGAACAAAAAGATGCTAGATTCCTCACTGCATTTAGTAGAGCAGATACTGCAACAAATAATCCAAGTTGCTGCTCTCTGGGTGGGACATTTCTTGGTGTTCATGCAGATGTTCTACAAGCACAGGTTCTACATCCCATTTGCTCTTTAATATCCTTTCATTTGTTCCCCACTCCAGAGGCTGTACGTGGGGCCAGGTGACCATAAACAAACTGTCATGCATCTCTAGCAGACACTGACAAGAAATCAGCCTTGTCAGTGCCTAAAAGACCAAGGCAAGGAAGGCAGCCAAGGACCATGTATAAGCTGCAATAATTTAGGCCTGCTTATGTTTGTACAATAACTCACAGATGAGACTGGAATACAAACATGCTGATTTGGCACTTACGACACACACATGGAGTAAGTGTTACTGACAACTGAAAAACTTTGTAAGTTAAAACAGACTGGCATACTTAATGTCTGTATTGTTTCTAGCTGTTCAAACTTGCATCAGCTGTTTAAACTAGCTCTGTGGGAGCAAAAGCCATCATAGTATGGAACTTCCAAACTCAGTCTTTGTGCTTCACTTTCAGCCCACGTAAGTGTTTACCATAATATGCAGTCACAGGGAAGGGAGAGGAAGTTCCTGCATCCATATAAGTTTTGTCCCCTCTGCTCTGACTTTGAATCAAAGTAATGTGACATTTAAGTATCAAAGACGTGAACTTCACAAATCACCTTAAAGGAATGTTAATTTCAAAGCTCATTTGTGGCCAATATATGCTGACATTGTTAGTGTCAAGCCAAAGAGCCAAACATCTGAGTTGTGGCATTGAAATGTAATTATAGAGGGACAGCTGTGTGCTGTTCTGTGTGACCCTGAGGAGTAGTGCAAAATAAGATGCCACAGAACCAGAAGCATCCTGTGACAACTTAATGGAACACAGGCAAACAAAACCTATGCATGAGATATTTTAAATTGCTGCTTCTAATGGAGCATTACAGAACATCAATTAATGAGCAGTTTAGCTCATTGGCATAACCTAAAATGACTTTCAGGAGTATATTTACTAGGGTAAAATCTCTCTTGTATACTGAATGTACAAAATGGGCAGCAAGTGACGGAAAGGAATGCCATTTTGTCCACTCCATGCCAGCCACTTCTGTCTTGGGACTGTAGAAAAGCTACATCTCCCACATGTCACTTCACACTGGAGAACAGAAGGGCTTTATTTGTGCATGCTCCAAACGAAACAGATAAACACATACTCATGTACGCAGAGGCTCTGCTGAGGATTAGGAGATGCAAACACTGTATTGGCATCCTCTCAGTCCCATAGTATCCCACTCTGATCCACAGAGATCCTACTGTTCCAAGGGCAGTAAGAAGTAGAAATAGGATTGGCATGTTGGAACACCCTTTAGTCTATGGAATGACGCCCCTTCTGGGTCCGCAGAATAATGCTCCCTGCAATCACTGGAAGCCATTCTGTAAGCTATAAACTGGGAAGTTCAATGTCAAGGATTAGTGAATAGCAATACTGTATGGCAGGCTGCAACATTTTTCCCCCAGATAGGGGGAAAAAAAAAAGCTATCTTTGGATATTCACTTAACCCCTGGACTTCTTGCCTCAATTTTCGGGGGGGGGAAAAAAAAGTAATTCTTTAACTTCAGTAGATTTGGATTTTTCTTCTGAAAGGCATGTCAGACAAGTAACATTCTTCTGTCTTACTACACGTTATTTTTAGCAGTGGATAAAATAAAGATGAACAAATACTAATAAATAAAGCATATAATCTATCTTTTGAGGTTAAAAGCACATAGAATTCATGAGAACAGAAATGAGTTTTATAAAGCTTTAAGACAAAATTAAGTTTTCCATTGATATCCACATCTGTATACCTAAATGATGATGTTTTAGCAGACATCTTTTTAGCAGAATCTTTTTATTCACTAGCTCTATTAAAAAAAAAAATTAAGGAAAGAGTCTAAATAAGGAAGGTTAAATATCAAATGAAAAAGAAAATCTATTGTGGAGTATCAGGTCTACCAAGCACAGGGGAATTGCTTGCAACAGACTCATATTAATACATTCTCTGAATACCCGAGAACCTTATCCAAGTGCTTCTCTACACTAAGTTTCACAAATTCATCCCCTATTCAGAAATTCAATAGAATCACACAAGTAAAAACTAACTCCACAGATCATCATTAACATTTTAAGCACTTTATTTCTCTTAAAAAAAATTCTTAAAGCCATGAGGTTAAATAAACCTCTTTAAAACTTCATCTTAAAAAAAAAAAATACAACAAACAACCAGGTATCAGGTTTATGTAGACAATGCCTTAGTATTAAGCTACCACAGATATAAGCTAAGAGTGACATCCAGTGGAAAGACAGTCCATATCCTCTTCTTTCTTCATGCTATTGTGGAGACAGCTTTAGCTCAGATAAAACCTATCATAATACGTTTATATTATGACTATTCAGAAAGATATGTCTTTCTTGTATTATATATGTCACTGGGAAGGCAGAGGTGTGCAAGAATGACAAATAGCACTGGATTTCCATGGAGTTGAAAGTTGCACCACACCTGGATTCATTTGGCCTAAGAGACAAAATTCCTATCACTGTTTCACAGCAACAAAATTATCTGCCTTAGAGTTAACTATTAAACCAGGGAGCAACTGAAGATTTTGCATAAAAAAGTAGCATGCTTCTGATAATACATTTGCACAGGTATTTATTGTCATGGATAACTAATTAAGTTATCTTTGGTAATACTCTATCCAACTTCCTAATGGCAATTAATTTTAGGAGGAAAGAGAGATACTATAAACATGGAAGCTGCTATGTTTTGATCTAATGGAGTTGAACTGTGGAAAAGCTAGGTGAAGGTTGACAAGATGAAATTTTTTTGTAGATAGAAGTGAATCCCTTGTATGTGAACAAGACTGTTTCCCCGATTCATCTCTTCAGATACACACTCCTACTAAGCAAAGAAAAAAACCCAAGGAGATACACTCCACAGAATCCCAGATACATTTTTCTGCACTTGTGAGCTGTGGGAGATGTGAATACTTAAGCAAAGGGAGATGTGCTCCATGTCACCAGCATCCTTTTCCCTACTTTCTTTCCTATATACATAGGAAGGAAAAACAGGCATCCATGATGCTATTCTCCCCCTTCCTCTCTGGAGTTCCCAACGGTTCCAACACACTGGTTCTCATTCCATTATTGTCTGATGAGACTGAGAAGAAAGCTTCCCGCGGCTCTGGCTCCATTTTCACTATCTCTGCCTCCTACCTTGCTTGATCTTAAATTCAACATGGCTTGAGAGAAAGGGTTGGGGGGAAATAGTGCTTTTGCTTTCCACCATATCCCTTCAGCTACTGGCTCTTACCACATCAGGTCTCACCTCTGCAAACTCATATTTAAATCAGTCAAAATCTCTTTGTTAAACAGACAGCATCTGCTGCAAAAGTCTGGTAGACATGGGAGAGTCTCCCTGTCCCTGTCAATAAAGGCACTAAGTTGTTAACAGGCATTGATTGAAGACAAAGTAGACAAATGAACCACATGGTGATTGTAAGAAGCTTCTTGCAAGATTTCTGTGCCTCTGAAAGAATTTCCAAGTATCTTCTAATCCCAGTTGCAAAGTAAATCCATACCCAATATAATTAGACACTGTTTCATACCTAGCCAAATTCAAATCCACAATCAGGACCTGTTATTCTATCACCTGCTCACTACCACTGTCCTACATACAATATTGCCTCTCCAAGAAAAATGACAGTATTTAACTCCTAGGTTTAACAATAACTACCTATAAGGTATGGCAGAAAGATTCTTCCTTTAGTGCAGTCATCTTTGCAATATTCAAAAGCACTACCTTTTTTCTGGTTACATCTTCAAGTAATTTTCCCAATATATTCCCTGGCCTCTAAATCAAATAACCATTAATAATGAAAAGATAACATTTATATTTGTACCATTCTGCAATAGATTTTATGTATCAAAAGATACTAAAGTAATTACAATGTTCGGTATTATTTCAAATTCTTAGACAACAAAGGTAAGACATCAGAGCAAGAACAAGTACCCGCCCTATTTTAAGAAAGGCACCTTTTCAGTGCTTAGCTTTCCATGCACAAAATCTAACAAGGCCTTAGTGTACAGACAATCTCTTTATTCAATCAAATTCTTTTTTTGTAACAATAACTATGCATAGTATCAGGTACTGTAGCATAAGGGGGGGGGGGGGGGAGGGTTCATTATTAAGAATAAATCACCCTATGCAATATTCTTTCCATAAGTAAATAGTAAAATTATTTTCCTTCAAAATTTCCTTATAGTAGTAGGAGCTCACTAGGGTGGTAAAGGAAGCCTAACCAAGTGACCAATGGCACTATGCAAAAGCAGAATTTCACTCCACAAAACCAGTTTCTACAGGCATAAAGGACCAACCTCTCAAAAACACAACAGATGAGATGCACATCTGCATACATAGAATCTCATGTCTAATCAATATGTGCACTTCATATAATATTATGAATTACTAAATGGGCAACCAGCTGTGGGAATAAGTGTCATAACTAAGCAATATTGCATAATAGAGTGTATTTTAAAATACACAAGAAATGAAGTAAAAGAGAACACTGAAATATCCCCCTGTAACAAACAGAAAGCATGTAGATCTAATTATTGCACTGGAGAAGATGGAGCTGGTTAAACCAGGAACATGACTGGAAATGTGAAATATCAGAAAGATCTTTCTTCAGAGACAGAAATAGTGGTTATAATAATCGAGAATGATTATAAGTCTTATGAGGACATTTTGCATGGGAAACATGGAAGACAACTTAGACAAAAATAGAAAGGCATGCCTTGATGCACTGGGTATGCTATAATTATGAGTGGAATTTTCCTCAGTAGAGAAAAAAAACAGTTCTTGATTACCAAATCCTTTGAAAGCAAATTGTCGCTATTTTTTCCCATCCACTTATACCTCAGTCCTGCAGCTGAAGCTGCACAAAGAAGCATTTATTCTCTTTGTACTACACCTTTATTTTAGTGAGAGATTTCATTTTAGTAGAAAATAGATCAACCTTAATATCTAGCACATTTATGCAACAGCTCAGGAAATATTCTTTCTAAGGATAGAAGCATAAGTCTGCTTTTTTGATAGAATTTGTCCAAAGCCTCACTGTATCACTTATTTGATTTGGAAGCCTCGATGTTGTCTCACTGTAATTAAAAGGCAGCCTGGAAATTGAAAAAATAGTCCTACTTCTCAAAAACAGAAGTAGTTACAGAAAAGTAAAAAGAGATTATGAACCTAGTACTGAAAACATTGAGCACATGTTAAATTGCAGGCACTACAAATAGCCCCAGTCATTTTTGTGTGGCTACTTAAGTAGCTACAACATTGCAAGTACAGTTTAAGAATAACAAAAACATATTAAAAACAGAGGACAGTTCTTTCACTGGTTTAAAGCAACATAGTTCCGTTTAAACCAATAAAGCTGTGAATGCTGCATCAGTTGAAATGAGAATTTGACATATTTAGACAGAAAGGCAGTTGATCACAAAACTGCTGTTTACATGTGTTACCTTAACACACTGAGAAAAATTACACAAACAGGGAGCTGATGCCACCTGAGTAGCCAAAGAGTCACATCAGATTAAACAGGCTTCAAGCTACAAACAATGATAACACCAGTTCTTGAACCCAGGACACTGAATCAACAGCCATTCCTATGAAGTCAACGTTGTGAATGGAACAGAGCAACAAGACATTAGGAACAACTTGCATAGGCAGCATAGAGCAAGGGACTAGAGTCTCCTAAGTAAACAGAATAAGAAGAGATCAGAAAGGCTAAGGGGTAGAAAAGCATGTTTCTGGTACTCAAATCTCTCTTAACAACAGAAGAATAAAAAGGTTCCCTCTGATCCAAATTCTGCAATGAACAAAGGGAGGAAAGATTGCTGTGTCTGCACCAAACTTCCATCAGCCTAGGCTGAGCTTCTATATACCCACTGGTTTGTCAGTGAAAGCTGACAAAAAATTGAAAGAATAACTATATGGGACAGAGGGCAGCAAGTTAAAAGTAAAGAAAGAGTTGTGTAATCAGATTTAAAGAATTTGATATTAAAAGACAAAGGGAATTTAATTTCACAGTGCAAAGTACACCACCTAGGGACAAACCAAAAGAAGGAACTATATATTAAATAAGACAACTGTACTGCAAAGTTGGTAAAAAGAACAAATGAGGCTCCCTGAAGGCAATTCCATGAAGTTACCAGCTCACACTGACAATATGAGAAGGAAAAATGGGTACAAAGACTCATTGTCCACACAGAAAAACAGTCACAAAATATGATGCAACTCTCAAAGCAGGTTTATGTTATTGCTAAAACTAATTCTGGGTAAGTATGATCGGTGTATCCTTACTCAAGCTTCTGAAGCTTTGAATGAAAAGCAGTCATTAAGTTCAGAGCTCTAGGTTTTCACAGTACCTCATGCGGCATGACACACAAATCTGAACAGGGACCCTATAACTACTCACCACAAAAGCAGGAGGAAGGAGAACTTTCAAAGTATCCATCCTTTCTCTCAATTATTTCTCTGTGTCAGGAATGTGGCCTGAAACACTGTGAACAGCACTATGCAGAAAGTCATTGTGTTTTACCTGTCAAAACAGCTTCAGAGGGAATGCAAATCAGACTTATTCTTTTACAGCAAGAATTCCTCTGGGACTATAATTAAATACAGACGCAGCAAGATAAATCTGCCACTGGTACCAGAAAAGCTCAAAAACCATCACAAAAATAACAACAAAACATAAAAGAGGACATGAGCCTTCTAACAATGGAACAGTCTTTAAATGGAGGGGGAAATATGTTCAATTTGCTGTAAATTATAGCCCTGATAGAATACTGCACATTAAGTAACAACATTGAGTGGCTGCTATAACAGGCATAAATTCTCCAGAAGTGCCCAGTACTACAGCACTGCCAATCAAAGTGAGCGTCTCTGAGGCACTCTGGAAAATACCATTACAGGAATAGTCACTGCAGATTGCTTGTGCTGAAACAAAACTAAATTAACTCAAATAGCAATAACAGCCTTGATCTGCTGTGTTTGCCTTACAATTAACAGTCCAGGTTAGAATCGTATCATAGAATCATAGAATCATTAAGGTTGGAAAAGACCTCTAAGATCATCTAGTCCAGCCGTCAACCCAACACCTCCATGCCTACTAAACCATGTCCCGAAATGCATTCCAGGAGGATCATAAGGGCGTCGAGAAGTTTTGGCATGCTGGGGTGGTTTTTTTGGGTTTTTTGTTATTGGGGTTTTTTTGGTTGTTTGGTTTTTGTTTTATTTTGCTGGGGTTTTTTTATATATGCATTGCAGCAGCATCTAGAAGCATCATTAGAGCTTATAGCTCCATTAGACCAGCAGAGCAAAACATTCAAAAATAAATAGTTTCATGCAGAGTTGATTTAAATGGGGGGAAGGTAGCTCCTGTCAAAAGTGTCATAAAAGCAATTCCAAAAAAAATAGTCACAATTTGTCTTCAAAAGATTTCAGATCTTAATTTAAAAGTTACAGGTTTCATTTTTGGCCTAAACACATGACAGAACAGAAGACTTCTGCAAAATATTTTAATTATGCTGAAAATACTTTTTCTTTTTTTTAAGTTCTGTGCTTAATCACTAGTCAGCAAATTCCTAATCTCATTTAACACAAGATATAATTAGAGAATGGAACAAACACTAAGGAGGCACACAGAAATTGATAGCATAACTATTGAAAGTACCAATTAAGTTGGTACTTAATCATCTCTTGAGGCATCTGTATTTTACTATTTGCCTTGTTGCAGCCCAGGTTTCCCTTAAACTGCCAGTTTACAGTCTCTCAAGGACTCATTTCTAACCTGAAACCCAATTCTTAAATCTTTTACTCCAGCTAACTAATCACACGTACTAATAATTGTGGATTTGTACAACAGGATAAAACACATTAGCAAAACAGAGGTTGAACATCAGATCCAGATCCAAAACTTTATTCGGACCTGAAGATTACAGAGAAAGCAACTAAAAGTCTTAATGTTAATTACTCTTTTCTTACAAGCTTTTGAGAAATCTATGTGGTAAGGAATTTAAATACTCTGTATTGTATTCAACCATTGAAATGGGCGCATAAAATGTTCTAAATTTTTTAAAAGAAGGTCCATGCTACAATCAAAAGTTTTGTGATTCAAAAAATCTGAGGCCAAAAGCTCTGAAGACTAAACAGTATGACTAATTTCATCCTCTGACTGTATTAACATAGTGCTCTGCATAATAGAACAAAACCAGGTAATATTGAAGAATATCGATAGAGAGATTAAATTCTTCATATTCAGTCTATTAACTCAGCCATTGTCCACCAGAGAGAATATACATTATGTTGTATCAGAAAATAGCAAAAGTGCGTTCCATTAATCTGTATGTATATGGGAATAATTCTCTTATCTTAGAATTTAAACCATTTTAACTTATTCCAAATTGTGCCAGAGGCCAGCTGCACAAAAACTTGTATAAAATTGCCAGCTCGCCAATGACATCTCTTCTCTACAAACCTTCCACAAGGGCCTTGAGTGCACCAACAGCCCTTAAATGCCCTGACCTGCCTGACCTGGGACCTGCACCCACACAACCACTGCCCAAGGGCCCAGGGACCTTGCTGTGGGACTGCACTGTGGTCAACAAGACACTGTCCTGCCTGTGCTGTGGTCACTCGGCTCCTGGCTCATCCTCCCTCGTGGGACAGCCCACACTTCTCTGCTCCCAGACACAGGTTCTCCAAAATATAACTTATCTCCTTGGGAAGGGCGAAGGGAGGAAGTACTACCCATCTCTTTGATCTCAGTGGCCAAGATGTCAATTAAAAGCTATTAACAGGATTCCCTCTTTCACAGCTACAGCAATTTCCTTTCCCTAGAATTAAAAATTTAAAAGTCTGCCTTCCCCTTCCAATTAACTTGCCAGCTCCTTGTCTCATCCTCCACTTAAAAGCATTAAAGACAACAAGTTGGAAAGAACTGGAATACAAGCAGAGAACATAGTCTGTGACTAAGGCCGGCCAGAGACAACACTAAGCCAGACAGCCGGTTCTCAACAATGAAAACTGGTGTGCCTCTGCCACCTATGGCAATGAGGTGGTATCATCAAAGGGAGCACTGGTCTTCGCTCACATCCATCATGGCAGCACAACAAAATTAATTAAATAAGAGTAAAATATCTGGGAAAGAAGTTGATGCTTCAATGATTTCATGACAAGTGATAAGACTGAAAATCCATATTATTAGTTGAATGTGGTCCAAGTGTCAGGTAGAATGTTCTTTCTCTCACAACAAGGACTTCCAGCAATTTCTTCAGACTGAAACTCTTCGAAATTTTAACAGAATATATTGCTATGCTATTCTGTGAACACACCAGTGAGAACAGTTTATTTTACAGACCCATTCATACATAACTCTAGAGTACAAAGCAGTAACATTTAGAGAATTTAAGTGTTTTAATAAGCAAAATTTGGAGAAGGATGAGACAAAGATCTCAGTACAGGATTAAACCCATCTTTAAAAAAGGAAGGTGAAATGAAAGCACCATCAGTATGTAACAGTTTAATTTCCATCTCCTTTCTTACCACATTCAGTACCTAAACCACTTCATAACGTTCGCTTAATAACATCTTATTGTTACTCAAATTACCATCAAATTGTGTTCCTGAATTAAAGCATTGGGGTTGTTGGTGGTTTTTTTTTATTATCCCCAAGCATGAAAAAGTAACTACTGAAATGTGATACACGGACTGAGTCTCCAGAGACCCTGAAATGGCTGTCCCTCTGACATTGTACTCTCCCAGTCATTTGACTGTCACGATAATTCTGAAAGTTTATACAATTAAAATATCAATATCACTGTTTTTCTGCTAATTATTTTGCTAAAAAAATCAAGTTGAGGAAATCAGCCACTGTTTGGGATGCTTTTACTGTGCAGACATTGCAGAACACCTACTACTCTGCAGGACTGTGATGGTGAGAAATACGAAGCTTAAGACATTATCTTTCAAGCCAGCACAGAATGCAGGAATTTGGTAATTAGTGTTTGAATAAGGACTTCATCATTCAAGTAATTTTTTTTTTCCCCTGTTTCATCTGTCAGGAAATAATTTGGTCTTCTGCAACGTAATCACAATGGAAATGGTAAAAGTGACAGAAATATAACTTTTCTGCAGAGCTAAGGCGGGAGGGGAAAGAACTGGCTATCAGAAAGAAAGCCTACTGTTGGAAATTAGTGTCTGCTTTTCTGGAAAGTTCTTTCACCAGACATCAAGTCATTTTATTTATTTTTGTTGCTTGGTCTGAAAGTTTCTTCCACTGCAATTTCCCATTTCAGATGCATTTAAAAAAAATCCAATATTTAACAGAAAGCAAACTAATTGCTTGATAATGACCTTTTAAATACCCAGATTAACCTTAATGGCTTTAAATGGAATTTTAATGAGTTATTCTGAGCATAACCAATTATTTGCTATTTATATGCTTTGACATAGACAGAGTGGTTTTGATTAAATGAAATTCTAGCATAAGATGTTGTTTTAAGTTGCATTCTTTGCACAGAGATATACCATAGGAGAGGCATACATATGTATATATTCACATACACTTGTGCTCTGGCTTCATAAGCCTGTCTAATGGCATGGTTTCAAACAGGGGATCCATATTGAAGTCCATGCTGTGCCTGACCCCGGGTAATGCAAGATAAACTGCTCTGAACCAAGAAGAATAGAGATTTAAATCTAGATCTCCCACACTTCATGCTAGTGCTCTATGCATGATATGCATATTGGTGATAGACACATGCATACTTCCCAAAATCAAAAAGCTGAAATTCTGACTTTGACAACCCAATTTCAGGAAAATGGTCAAAACATTTCATACTATTCTGGCATCAAAAAGAAAAACAACTTGAAACATCAGGAGTTCCTGAAAAATAGAATACTAGGTGTATGAAGTGTAGATTTGCACAAGTGCCTTACTATGAAAAAGTCCATTTTATCTTCTTGAGGAAGGAGGTAAGCAAGACATACTTGCCAAAGTCCTAATTTATTTAGCCTCTTAGTCAATTGAGAAGGTGAAGACATGTTTTTTTGCTTTGCTTTTGATGTGTTTCTGTTTTTTTAAAGGGGTTGTCAAGCAATGCTTCTTTTACAACTCTTAATTCTAATCTCTGCAACTCCTATGGTATAAAAATTGAGGCAAGAGAATACTACTGATAAAATTTACAAAAGATAGAGAGGAGAAAGAAGAGACGGCATTAAAAGTTGTCTTAGAAGCCTGGGAAGGAGCTCAAGAACAGTGGATGTTTTGAAAAATTGGTTTCCTTCAGAGGTCCATAAAAACAACTCTGATATGTGCTATAGCATAGTATAAACTTGGACAGAAGTACTAGCACACTTGAGTTTGAACATTTATATATCTTCCAGACTGAACTGTCAAATGAACTTCATCCATCTCCATTTCAGCTACTCTAAAACTACACTTCAAAATGTTTTAAATAAGGTTGCACAAAACTGCCTTTAACTGAGAGCATGTCACCTAGCTATCACAGAACTTCAGGATATAATACAAAAAAAAAATCACAGATAATCATTGAGTTCTACTCTCTTGGTCTTAATTTGGATTAATTAACTCATTTTATTGTGCCTTTCTCAGATAATCATTGAGTTTTACTCTCTTGGTCTTAATTTGGATTAATTCACTCATTTTATTGTGCCTTTCTCATTAAAAAAAGTATAATATCTCATGTTGCGTGACATCTGCCATCCAAGATGTTCACATACAAACACTAAAAGATCTGAAATTTACTTCAAATATCTCTGAGAAAGTGACTTTTTCCCCATTTGTTTCCTACATGATAAAATAAAGGTTCTTACACACCAAAATAAACTAAAAGAAGTTTTTAGGCCACATTTAGGAACATCAGTAAATAGCTGAGTTACTTCTTTATCAGGAAGATAGACTCAACAAACTGAAAAGAAAAAAGGGGGTTATCTTAAGGATTTCAGAAAATAGATATCAAATTTGGGAATCTAGGGCTAAACACCATGTTTTCTGGCAAAACAGTTGCTTCAATTAAAAGAGCATTCTGCTTTGCCTTTCTGGCAGACGTCACCTTCCTTGTATTTTCTAACAATGAAGAAAGCAGAAATGGCAGTCAGCCACGGTCATTTATACCTTTAACTCCTCAAAGCTCTTTGTTGAAATTATTTACAAAAATATTGGGGGGGGGGAGAAAGGGTTGGTGGGGAGGGGGGGAAGGAATTTAACTGTATTTTAGATAAAAAGTAAGATATCTTGAGCCATATATACTACCATGATATCTAACAGGTATGTCACACTCCACTAAAACCATCAGCCAAGTTCCCTGATCAATCAGACGATAGCTTTTATGGGCTAGTCTCTTCTTCACTGTAAAGCCTCTTGCCACAACAGAATAATATCATAAAAGTAAAAGAAAATCATGCCCTCAAGACAGAGTGGGAAAATAAGGACACTGAAATACAGTTTTCATGACTTAGTACACTGGAACAGCAGAATTCAAATATTGTAAATTATTATAAAAATAGGATACCACACCCTGACACTATCAGATTCTTTTTTTCTTGGTCAATGTATCAAAACTTAGTTCTGCATGGAAACTTTTCAAACAGAATTCAGAGTTCAATTCAGTGGAAACTAAATTGTTTCCTAACTAAATTGCTCATCCCAACAAGAGTTAAATTGAAAATCTTTAGAGGAATATTGTTATAGAAATCCAAAACTTCAGTTTCCAAAACTGAAGTGTTCCATTTCGGCTTGCTAAAGCGACTGAAGACATTTCAGCAATTTCAGTATTAGTGCAAGCTTTACCTCATTGCTGCACTACTCTTCACTTTTTGTTAAAGGAATTCAAATTCTTACCACTTTTTTGGATAATTTTTTTTGCAATATTCATACAAACAGTTTCAAAATCCCATTAATAGTTTCACTTTTTATCATTAGAAAATATTCTAATGGAAATCTTACTTTTCCGTATGTTACATAATGATTTTTGGACACAAAGATGAATGGTTTGTTCATGTGACTAGCAATCTATTCATTCCTTTGTCTTTTCATATTTATAAAATATGCTCCTGACTACACTAACTTTTTTTAATTTCCCACTGAAACATATGCAAATGTCATAAACAGAGCTCCGGTTTAAGTAGTCGTATTAAAATTCATGCATTGACTGAAATAACAAAAGAACTCAAGACTAATTTTTGCAAGCTTTGTGAATCTGGTTCATACAGTTCTCTAGAACAAGAAGGTTAAAAAAAGAAATTTCTCATACCTTTAGGTAGCTAATAAAAAAGCAAAGCAAGTTTAAGAGTCTACTTAAATAGGTTCTTTATAATAAACATCAGCAGAATTCCTCCAAGTAGCAGTACTTGCTACTACATTGCTCTGTCATACTTCTCAGACTTCAAAGATAACTTTACCCTCAGAAGTTCACCGGACAAATGTGTGTACAGAAATTTTTTTCTTCTTTTCAAATAATTAAAAGGTTGTAAAATATTCTTGCCTTTGCCTGACTGACAAGTTCATGATCTACATTTCTCACACAGCAGACAGGCTGAAGAGAACTGAAGCTGACAGAAGACTTGAAATATAAATCACCATCATGAAGGGTTTTTGCCAAACAAATACAGAAATTCAAGTCGTGAGGAGTTTGGCAAAGAGTGATGCATTTGTCATTTAAGCACATCATAACCCTCTTGTGGGTGATGTTGCGTGACACAAAACAACATGGCATGCCTAAACAATAAAACATCAGCTTTTCACTGACCAAGTACACGCTTATTGTCACCTTGGTAAGCTGCAATCGCTTTGGATTTCTATGATAAAAGGAAGCAGAAAATTGGTATGGTGTAAATAGAAAAAAACATCCATGTGCATTATGTGCTTACAAGCAGAAAAGGGAAAGTTAGCTGAGCCTTGGGAGTAGAACCAAACTGCTTTATTTCACCCTCATCTCCTTTCGTCTTCTTATTTTACCTCCATACTTGGATTTCTCAGTATTATGCATTTCTTTTCTTTCATCAAAAGGAGGATCAGAGATAACATTGGTCTGTTACTTGATGAGGTCAGTCACCTCACAAATAGGGATGTAGACAAAGCAGAGATGTTTTTGCCTTTTTTGCCTCTGTCTTTAACACCGATGATGGGCCCTGGGACCCCTGGAGCCTTGTGTTGGAAGACCATGGCTGGGGGGATGATAAACTCGCAGCCAATTCTGAACTTGTTCAAGACTTGCTGCTTCAGCTGGATGCACATAAGTCTATGGGGCCCGATGGGATTCATCCCAGGCTACTGAAAGAGCTGGCTGATGTTATTGCAGGACCTCTCTCCATTATTTTTCAACAGTCTTGGGAGTCTGGAGAGGTCCCAGTCAACTGGAAGCTGGCAAATGTTGTCCCAATTTTCAAGAAGGGTAAGAAGGAAGACCCTGGTAATTACAGGCCTGTCAGTCTCACTTCAGTGCCTGGTAAAATTATGAAGGTTATTCTGGGAGTTAGTGAAAAACACTTGACAACGCAGTTATTGGTCATAGCCAGCATAGGTTCACGAGGGGAAAGTCCTGCTTAACCAACTTAAGGTCACCCATCTAGTTGAGCAAGGGAAGCCAGTAGATGTGGGGTTTTTTGGATTTTAGTAAAGCTCTTGATACTGTCTCTCACAGTACCCTTCTGGACAAAATGTCCAGCATACAGCTAGACAAGTACATAATACTTTGGGTGAGCAATTGGCTGACAGGTCGGGCTCAAAGAGCTGTAGTAAATGGGGTTACATCAGGCTGGTGGCCAGTCACCAGTGGGGTTCCCCAGGGCTCGATTTTAGGGCCAGTGCTCTTTAATGTTTTCATAAATGATCTGAATGCAGGAATCAAATGTACATTAAGTAAGTTTGCCAATGATACTAAACTAGGAGGAGCTGTGGACTCCCTTGAGGCCTTATAGAGAGATTTGGATAGACTAGAGAGCTGGGCAATCACCAACCGCATGAAATTTAACAAGAGCAAGTGCAGGATTCTGCACCTGGTACAGGGTAATCCTGGTTATACATACAAACTGGGGGACAAGAGGCTGGAGAGCAGCCCTGGAGAAAGAGACCTGGGGGTTTGGGTTGATGGCAAATTGAATATGAGTCAACAGTGTCCTGGGCTGCATCAAGCACAGCATAGCTAGCCAGTCGAGGGAGGTGATTGTCCACTCCACACTGCAGTGGTGCGGCCCCACCTCAAGTACTGTGTGCAGTTTTGGGCGCCTCAATATAAGGACATCAAACTATTAGACTGGGTCCAGAGGAGGGCGACCAAGATGGTGAAAGGTTTCAAGGGCAAGACATACCAGGAGCAGCTGAGGTCACTTGGTCTGTTCAGTTTGGAGAAGAGAAGGCTGAGGGTGCCCTCATCGCAGTCTACATCTTCCTCAAGGGGGGCAGCAGAGGGGGAGGTGCTGATCTCCTCTCTCTGGTGACCAGCAATAGGACACGAGGAAATGGAATGAAGCTGCGTCAGGGGAAGTTCAGACTGGGCATTAGGAAAAGGTTCTTCACTGAGAGGGTGGGGGGTCACTGGAACAGGTTCCCCAGGGAAGCGGTCACAGCACCAAGCCTGTCAGAGTTCAAGGAGCATCTGGACAATGCTCTTAGTCATGTGATTCAGTTTTAGGTAGTCCTGCGAGGAGCAGGGAGTTGGTCTTGATGATCCTTATGGGTCCCTTCCAACTTGAGATGTTCTATGATTCCTCCTCAAATTCTTTGACTCTTCCTATGTCTGTTTCTTTGGAAGAAGCACACCTGACTCTAGTTTAGAATATGAAAAGTCCCATTCGCCACCTTGAAGTTCCTCCTGAAAGATGCTCATAGAAATTGCAAGCTATAGAAAGAAGGTGGAAATACAGCAACTAAATTTCTCAGAACAGCAAACAACAAAACAGATGCTTTAGAATTTTACCAGTAAACTGACTTTATGCATTACTGTTCTGAATAACTATATGCATGCACCAAATGATTGACTATATAGTATGGTGTAGTATGGTCTCTCAAAAATATGATTAGTGATAGGAAAGTAGAAAGCTACAGGTACTTCCACAGAAACTTCTTAAAGTGTGAGCAAAAATATTGTGACACACCAAGGTTCATGAGTTATCAGAAAAATAAATGCAGCATTATTCTTATGCTTACAAAACATCATTTGCCTATGTCATACAGTAAACTCTTACTAAGCATTTAATAATGCCATTCCAAAATGGAATTTTCACAAAAGAATATTTACTGTCCTGGATGAAAGTGGGATAAATTTCGATTTGTTTGAAGTAAAACAAAACCATGACATCTGCAGTCTAAATAGAACTACGCTTCTTTCACTACATATCAGTAGTACTGTATTTAAATGGCTCAATTAATGGTAAGTAAATATCACAAACTAACTGGATAGGACAAATACAATTCTGGAGTCAAAACACAAAGAAGTTACATTATTGGCCATGCTTGGGATCTTGCTAGTCAGATTCCAGTATCTCACAGTTGGAATGTATCCCATGTTTGATAAACAAGCTTTGAGAACATGCAAAATAAAAAGATATGAAGTAACCTGCTCCTGATTGAAGGTTTCTTCCTAATTGTCAAAGTTCACAGCTGTGCATAGTCACTCAGAAATTACCATATTCTAATACTGTTAACCTCAAATACCATTGTACCTACTGTAGACAATTTTGCTTTTATAAAATATAATCCTTTGCATAGATTACATTACCCTAAACAAAAAAAAAAAATTGTTTTCTACAGTCCTAATACAAGGAAAGCATATTTTAAAACAAACTTCACGTGGAGTACAGCTGGTGAGCAGAGGAGAAGGACACAGCTAGCCTAAATCCTATGAGAGCCTAGGTTCTCACTTACATAGAACCTGTATTTTCATTATAACTGATATAACCTGGTATCATTAGTCTTCAGCAGGGCTGATTATGAGGCTGCAATATTCAGAATCTATTTTTGTATTTGGAAGTAAAGCTGTTCTTTAGACAAACATGTATTTGCCATCATGCCAGATAGTATAGTACTATGTGTCCTGATATTAATAACAATACAAATAGCTGACTAGGTCTTCTAGTTTCCTTTTCAGTAAAGGGACAGAAAAAAATCCAAGCTTTTTCCACTTGCATTCTTCCAAACAGAGGATATATTATAACCTGAAATACTGGATACTTTATACACTCAGAAAGTTGTCATTCTTCTGTACCAACATTTGCAGAGCTATAACCCTGTTACTTACCACAGAATTCCCATACAGCAAATAGCAGTACAGAGTCCTATTAATACCACTTCCAATTTCATGCTTAATTTATGAAATCTTCATTTAAATCTCCTCGTCATCAGAGTGTTAGAAATTCAAGATTAATTGTGCTATTTTTTAATTTCAATTTAAATTAAGCATATCTTTGGTAAGTGGATGTCCTGGTTTTGGATGGGGTAGAGTTAATTTTTTTCATAGTAGCTAGTATGTGTTTTGGATTTGTGCTGAAAACAGTGTTGATAATATAGGGATGTTTTCGATACTGCTGAGCAGTGCTTACACAGAGTCAAGGCCTTTTCTGCTCCTCACCCCACCCCACCCGCGAGTAGGCTGGGGGTGTACAAGAAGCTGGGAGGAGACACAGCTGGGACAGCTGACCCCAGCTGCCCAAAGGGATATTCCATACCATATGATGTCATGCTCAGCATATAAAGCTGGGGAAGAAGAAGGAAGGCGCGGGGACCTTTGGAGTGATGGTGTTTGTCTTCCCAAGTCACCATTACGCATGATGGAGCCCTGCTTTCCTGGAGATGGCTGAACACCTGCCTGCCAATGGGAAGGAGTGAATTAATTCCTTGCTTTGCTTCGCTTGCATGCGTGGCTTTTGCTTTCCCTATTAAACTGTCTTTATCTCAACCCAGGAGTTTTCTCACTTTTACCCTTCCGATTCTCTCCCCTATCCCACCAGGGGGGAGTGAGCAAGCGGCTGTGTGGTGCTTAGTTGCTGGCTGGGGTTAAACCATGACAAACCAAATGGGACCCTGAGCAATGACAAACCTTTGAACAAATTAAACAGGTGAGAGTTCATGCAGTAGCCCTTGGGCCAGTCCGGGCAAGGCAAGATGTAAAAAACGTGCTCTACACTGCAGCCAGGGAGAATGACCCTACCTGGAGCCTCTGGCAGAAAGCACCAGGGGAGACTCGAGGTCGACCCTTAGGGTTTTGGAGTCAGGGATACAGAGGATCCGAGGCCCGCTATACTCCCACTGAAAAAGAGATATTGGCAGCATATGAAAGGGTTTGAGCTGCTTTGGAAGTGGTTGGTACTGAAGCACAGCTCCTCCTGGCACCCCGACTGATAGTGCTGGGCTGGATGTTCAAAGGGAGGGTGCCCTCTACACATCATGCAACTGATGCTACGTGGAGAAAGTGAGTCACACTGTTCACACAACAGGCTCAAATAGGAAACCCCAGTTGCCCAGGAATCTTGGAAGTGATCACGGAACAGCCAGAAGGCAAAGATTTCGGAATATTGCCACAAGAGGAGGTGAGACATGCTGAAGTAGCCCCACCGTATAATAAACTGCCAGAAAATGAGAAGCAATACGCCCTGTTCACTAATGGATCCTGTCATATTGTAGGAAAGCATCAGAGGTGGAAGGTTGCTGTAGGGAGCCTATACAAGTCGCAGAAACTGCTGAAGGAGAAGGTGAATTGAGTCAGTTTGCAGATGTGAAAGCCATCCAGCTGGCTTTAGATATTGCTGAACGAGAAAAGTGGCCAGTGCTCTGTCTCTATACTGACTCATGGATGGTGGCAAATGCCCTGTGGGGGTGGTTGCACCAATGGAAGCAGAACAATTGGCAGTGCAGAGGTAAACCCATCTAGGCTGCCGCATTATGGCAAGATATTGCTGCCCAGGTAGAGAACCTGGTTATAAAAGTACATCACATAGATGCTCACATACCCAAGAGTTGGGCCACTGAGGAACATCAAAACAACCAGCAGGTGGATCAGGTGGGTCTGGACTGGCAACATAAGGGTGAATTATTTATAGCTGGGTGGGCCCATGACCCTCAGGCCATCAAGGAAGAGATGCAATATATAGATGGGCTCATGATCGACAGGTGGATTTAACCACAGACACTATTGCACAGGTTATCCATGAATGTGGAACATGTGCTGCAATCAAACAAGCCAAGTGGTTAAAGCATCTATGGTATCTATTCCATACCATATGACATCATGGTCAGTATATAAACTGGGGTGAGTTGGCCAGGGGGCAACAATTGCTGCTTGGGGATGGGCTGGGCATCGGTCAGCAGGTGGTGAGCAACTGCATTGTGCATCACTTGTTTTGTATATTCTTTAGTCATTATTATTATTTTCTCCTCCTTTGCTGTCCTATTAAACTGTCTTTATCTCAACCCATGGTTTTTACCCCCCCCCCCCCCCCATCCTGCGGGGGGGGGGGCATGAGCGAGCAGCTGTGTGGTGCTTAGTTGCCAACTGGGGTTAAGCCCCAACAGTGGATCAGAGGACTCTGTGGGGTTTAGGGGGGGGACGGGGTGTTTTGTTTTTTTTAAAACACTCATTACTATCTTCTCACAGCTTCAACAGATCAGTCTGTGAGGCAAGGCATCTGAAAATCATGACACAGCAAAGATAAAAGCAATTCAACAGTAGCTGCAGAAGATTCCACACTAAGTAAGAATAATTAAAGAGTAAGTAGAATAAAGTGATAAATACAGTTAAAAGCTTAATTACAGATGCTGATATAGGTATATTTTGGTGCTTCGTCTCAAATCAGAGTCCATGACCTTAAGAGAAGTTGCCACATGCCCTACACAGGGTTCAAGAAGGGATAGAACAAACTTAAGTCAGCAGAAAAAGAATAGCATTGCTAAAAGCTAGTATAGACAAGACTTTTTTTTATAGACAACAGTATGTCTATAAATACCTTTTTCAGGTTTGATGGAAAGCATTTTCATTTACTAGAGATCCATAGCCTAGATCTCTCTCCCCTAAGGTACAGATTCCTTAAGAGCTGACTGGCACCTGTTCTACTCCTATAAAACACGAGTTGAGGAAAAGAAGTTTCTATTGTTCATGGAGGAGCCTAGCAGTCACCTATGAAATAAAGAGCTCTGCTTTGATTTTCTCCTCAGAATGAGGGAGCTCAAATTCATGTCTTCCATTTTCCCAGAGAACATATTAACAAGAAAGCTGAAAACTATTCAACAACATTCAGCTGAAGCTGCACTACTGTAAGGAAAATAATTCAAGACTTCTTGGGCCAGGTAGAAGGATCACATGAGAGAGTGCAACTCAGCATCTCATTAATGATTTTTACATTTGTTATTAGTGATAGAAACTTTACAGAAGCCAGAACAAAATATTCCTCCTCTTAGACAGATGCTCCATTGAGTGGAATACAAAAATATCACACATTTTCTTGATGGCATAAATACAATTACATATGTCTTGAAGCCTGCTTACCACATACTTACACAAAAGAATAACAATTCCATTAGTTTCTAATGCTCAACTGGTCAAAATTGAGAAAGTTTTAGTCGTACTAGGGAACTTCCAATTACAAAAGCAAAACAAAAACAGACTCCATGTGCCACCAGAAGCCACTTGCAAGCATTTTCAGAACTGCAATTTAAACATGGGAATTTGACAAAAATGATGCCTTTAAATGCCTAATCTTTTGGGATCGGGAATGAGATTCGGGCTTTTACTCTAAGACGCTGGACATGTATAAACAGAATACAGACATGGAAAGACTGTAAAAAATCCAGAATGTTTCAATATGCTACAGTCTTCCACTGTTAATCTTCTGACAGGGGTTCGGTGTTTTAAGGGATTAAAGGTCAAATAAATCCTATAATGTTTAGCACGAGCAGAGACAGGTCAGTCAGGAAACATGTAAGTTACTTTTCTGCCTTCTGTAGTCTCATTTTCAACATGCAATGCTACAAAGAAATAGGTGTGGCATTTTTCCACATGTCTACCCATTAAACACAATCGTTCTCCAACATAAACTTACCAAGGAGGAAGGTGGCACCAAACTGACATCCTCAAGTGCTAGAATATCTTATTTCTGCTTTCCTACTGCAGCTCCATGCTTGAAATCATGCCACAATATTTGTTCTCATCTGCTAGATAATGGTATTCTTTCTCTGCCATAATGATGAAAAGTATTTTGAGGATAACTTTTCAGAACATACAAAGTAACACCACATCTGACAATTGTAGCAACAGCTCTACATGGAGTAGAGGCTGAATTATTCTCTCTACCCCTCACAGCTGGCAACTCCAACACATTATAACCTCACTTGTGGAATACCTACCCAACTGCAAACCAGAGAATTTCATGCCCTGTAAAAGTAGCAGTTTAAGGTCATTGTTTGACATTAGACCAGACACAGACCTCCTAGAGAGGCAATGCAACAGGAAGTTCATTTAAAAATCTTCCCCAATTAAGTGTTCTTACCTCAGGTGATTAGATAACTGCCTGAGTAGTAAAGATGTCCAAGAGAGTAATCAAACAATTGGACTAACAAGGAGAAAAATACTATCATTGTTTAATGGAAAGTTAATTTAAAACCAGCTGTTCTTTCAGCAAAATCTCTAAAAAAATGGTGTGTTGATACTATTAAAGAAAAATATTTGGCATTAAACATGCTCAAACTGCTCATGTTGCTTGTCACAATAACATTCTTGATAAATAACTGAATAAATCTGAGTCAAGCTCAGTCTGCCTCTGAGGAACTAGAGGCTCATTACCAATATCATTATCTAAAACTAATTAGTAGTTGGTGATTGTAGCCTACTGGCACTAGGAAGCTGATTAACATTCCTCAGAAACAAACAGGGCTGGGTTGGGGCAGGAGAGGGATATTTCCCTTTTGCTTCAGCCTCAAATAGCAGAATAGGAATTAAATAATTAACTATTTATACCTGTGCACATTGCAGCACAGTTTCTTTTATTAATCTATAAAACATGGTGATATTGGATGTGCTTAAGGCATTTTCATTGCTTGACATACATTGAGCTCTGAATTTTTTGCCTGGTTGGATGACAGAAATAGAAATCTTGAAGTGCAATTAAATATTTTATTACCATTGTTTAATTAAATAAATACTGGATTAACTTGTCAAAGCAGATTTCACTGGCATGCTAGAACAACATTTTCATTTTTCTTCATGAATGTAATCTGTGCCTAAATACTGTGATGATTAGTATAATTACTTTAAATAGTACTGGGTGTATTTAGGGGAGAGGGATGGACCAATTACTGAGTATTCCATGGAAAAGAGTTCCTTTCATTTCCCTAATAATATTCTATGTAACCATTTTCCTCCTTTTTTAACTGAAGAGTCGGTTTATTTAAAAATCCTAAACTGAAGTTTAGGTGAAACATAAGTTCCATATTGAAGAAAGCTCTGCAGTGTGACATAAGTCTCAGTGCCTTATTTAGCAGACACAGTAAGAGTCAGATTTGCAAGTAAACTTTCAAAAATTTACATACCTGTATTGGAAATTTTTCCTTTTGCTACTATCCAGCCACCTTGTAAAACATGTGTTATTATAAATAGTTTATGCCTAATGTAAATCCCTACCATAGTAAAAGATCGGATGAGCAGGAAGAGTGAAGTTTTACTTGTATCTCTGTTGGTTTCTGTATGGTGAGAAATACGTATCTATGCACATATATGAATATACACAGATAGACATGGATGAAGTATGGACAGAAAACAGATCTGTCGACTCTGCTGCAAACAAAGCAGGGGGTTTTTTCAATCCTTTTTTTGGTTAATAGTTTGAAGCACTAGATTCAATCGCTATGACACAGCTGGGAGGAGTCAATGCCCAACGGCACACTGCATCAAGCGCATTGCTGACCTCCAGTGGATGCAGGCGGTCAGCACTATCACCGAAATTCTAAAGGCTGCTGAGATTCTTCTTTAGTTTAAATATTTTTCTTTATTTGGAATAGGAGGATGTGAGATTATCTCTCTACTTTTATGAACGGGCAGAAAACTAGCATTCAAGAAGTCCTAAGTACACAAAAATATGTTACATTAGCATTATAAAGTATACTCTTTTTTGACAAAAAAAATGACTTAAAGCAAGAAATAACATGGCACAAATTAGACAAGTAGTATGCTGTATCTAAAGTTAAAGTCTGTATTTGTGCCATACCTCAAATACAAGTACTAGAAATTTTGTTCAAAGTCATTTATTCATAACAAGATTAATTACAACTCTCACATAATGTGTGCAACATTCAAATCATGCCTTAGTGCAAAAAACACACAACTGGCACGAAATATTTGTACAAAGTAGTGAGTAGTACCAATAACACTAAACTGGACTATGTTCATTACAGTAGAACAAAATGAAAACGCTTAAGTTTCTTAAGCCTTGGGTTTTAATGCAGGTATTTATAAGGCTGTATTTATAATGCTCAGGTTCAGAAGAAATATTCACAATTCATATACAGCAACTGAAAAAAATTACATAGATTCTTCTGATTAGAGTAATAGTCTGTAACAAGATTGATACCTTTTATATAAATACATGTCTGAATGTTACAGAATTTTACAGTTTAAATCAGAGTGCATGCATTCGATGATTCTAACCTAGGTTAGGAGGACATCATGTGGCAGAATAACGTATGACAAGACCTTGTAACTTCCACACTCAGAAAAGCTCCGTCTACAGCTGCTACCCCTTGCAGCCAAAAATATTAAATACTGTTCACAGACTCTGTGAATGTAGAAGCAATGTCCAATATTTGATATTAGGATAAAAGAGATTATTAAGAAGATCTGCAATTCTGTTACAAAGGTGTGGATGAACGATTGGACTCAGAGGAGGTTTCCTAGTTACTAAGCCCTAAGCAGCCATTTTAAAATTTTAGAAGTACACAGTCCCATTTACAGGATTGAATTTCACCCTTCTATGCACTTAGATCAAACCATCTTTGCCAGACCCCTACCAAAAGCAGTAATTTGTGCATCTGTGACCTGAAAGCATCAATAAGCAACTCCAAGGAATAATATGAAAGAGCCCCATCCTACCTCATCAGTAAAATCTCCCCTGAACAGCTCCATGATTACCAGCACATGAATCCAAAAAATATAGTGCTAGACAGGTATTTCTGAAACTATGTGGTTTATGTTGCATTTCTCTAAAAAATCCATATAATTTCCCTTGTCAGAGGCTGATAACAAATCCTTAGAATATCAGATGAAGATGGAATCTACTTAAACCTTAATTTTAAAAATTAAAAATAAAGCAATCCACTTTAGTAATAATACTAATCATAAATTATGGAATCAATTCAGATTGTTATGGTATCAGTCCAGGAAATCAGATAGAACTGGAAGAACAGAGAACAATTTAATAGCATGGCTAAGGATGGACAAACCTCTACATGTCTAGAATTTCATTTCAGATAATGACTGAAGACAATGGAAGTTCTGAATCAGAAGAGAAGCTGGAAAACAGAAATTCTAAGGAGATTTTTCTCTTTCCTGTTTCTGGCCGGAAGACATAGGCTCAGGTCATGTTATTTCCTTTCACAAAATCATAGAATCATTCTTTTTTTTTCACTGAATTAGAAAAGTTATCATATAGACATTAACACTACTTTTCAACGCATTCTAAAATTAAATCCTCCCTATGGATGAGAAGAATTTTGCAATGCTGACTTTAAACACGCAGTTGAGATGTCCTGAAATATTTCTATTTACAAGGCTTTTGTAATCAGGCTCAGCCTGTAATACTCAGAAAAGGCAAGCATTTCTTCCCCTACTATAATATCATTTAGCAACCGTGGATCTTCCATCCTATTCCTACATTCTTTACGGAACACATATTGACATAGTTCATGCATTCCCACAACTCACCCCAGTGAGCAATCTTAGACATATCTTAAACAAAGCTTTAAACAAACCTCCCCAGAAGAGTTTTGACAACCCAAGAAACTGCACGATCAAGTCTGCAAGCTGGGTAACTACCTTTCAAGCACAGGCTGACTAGCCATGAAGGCTGGACAAAGAAATCTGGTTTCTAATCAGTGGGGTCCCAGAACAGCATTCTGGCAGGAGTAACTGGAAAGAAACAAACATCTACACACCATATTTTCATGTGTATATCCTCCATTTTATCAGTTGGAAAAAAGCTTATTTAGCAGTAGTGCTGTTAGAGAAGGGAAAGTTTATTATGAAGAAAGGCCTTCTCTGCTAGCAGTGAACAAAGCTGAGGCCTTTGAGGTTCATGAACAGCATTTTTAAAACAATGTAGGATATCTCAGTACAGGTGAGGTGGGTGAAGAAGTAGTTTCAAGACTGAGTTTGGTTGTTTTTAACAGGATTTATGAGACGTGATGCCTGCTGCAGCAGAGAGGTGGATGCTATGATCCAAAGAGTCACTTCCAGTCTCACATTCCTATTCTGCAGGCAGAGACTGGTAAAGTATCGGGAAAGTAACAGCAGCAACTTACACCAAGACCATAGTTGTTCACTACCTTGGTCAGACTCAAATACAAAAGAAAAGAAACCTGCTTTTCAGGTTACCTTGACAGAGAAAAAAGGAAAACTGCATGGCTAAAATCACACCATATAAAAAGGGTCATAGGGTCACCAAGTCTCCTAGTGGCTACATTAAGTAAAACTCATAACTGACTCCAAAAAAAACCCAATTTTGTCCTTACCTGCTCTCACCAAACCTGCTGTTGAGTAGTCAACAGTAGAAAGTTGTTCTTCTGTCATACTCACTTAATCTCTTCTACTTTATGTGGTTTTGCTTTTTCCTAGGCAAATGCATCAATAGACACCATATAAAAAAAGAAAAAAAATCAGTATCAATGAAAGCACATTGGTGTTGCAGAGGAGACTTCTATTTGAGCAACAGATCCCTCCAGATCCATTCAAGTGAAGCCACAGGAGGATTACAGAGCATGTACCATCAGAGTGTTATTTTATCTCAGTGAATGGGGGAAGGGAAAAAAAAGGTGTATTTACAAATGAACGTACTGTTTTTAGAACCCTGAAGGAACACTTCCCAAGGTCTATCTACCAAATACTCCCTGTGAGGGACAGAGAAATCTCTGCATGCCAGCAAGGGAGCTTACACAATGGCATTTCAGTCTCACCTGTTCTCATCAGTCCTGTCTGGTAAAGCCAGTAGGATAAAATGCAAAAAGTAGGAATGCAAATTTCTTCAGCCACAGTGCTCAGACAGCAAGGAAAAGGCTTCTATCAGCCAGCATTCAAAATAACCCAAGGTCAGATTTCCTGGAACTCAGCTGCAGAGGGCATGCACTTGAGCATACAACCTTCTGCCATTCTCGTATCTCCTGATTCTCTCCAGGCTACTGATTTACATCTCCCACCTGCTGGGTAATCATACGCTATCAGTAAGATTTGTTCACACTGTCGCACAGATTGCTGTTTTTAATCTCTGGATTGTTGAAGTCCAAAATCTCAGGTCACTACCCTCCGATACAGTTCCAAATGTAATCTGAAGGACCTCCTAGTTGCCTGAGACAGGATTGTGTAAGTCTTGCTTGGCAGGTGCAAAAAAGGATTTTCCATCTCATCTTGTTGCCTTTCAGGAGTCAGATGAAAAATTTCTTGAGCATCTGGGATGACATGTATTTGGGGTTTTACACTTAGTCAAAAAAATATTTATCCAACAGATGGAAACATGATAAACTAGTCTCTAAAGTAAGCATGCCTTTTGAAAATCTCATGCCTGAGTCAACATCCATAGTTGGCAGTAGACTGTTACAATTTCAAAAGTGTCATTGCACACAACTCAGAAAATGTCAGAATCAATCCTCCTTCTTCTTTATACAAAAAAATGTGTTTATAACCTAAGAAACATATGGGTAATCTGAGTAATTGAGAAAAATCTAATACCTTAGAGGAGCTATTTATACACAGGATGAGTCAAAATTACATTTGCTTTACATACTGTAATAAATTAATCCAGTCTTTGCAAAAATCCTCAATAAGGCCTGATCTACAGTTAAAAGTTTTTGCCATCCTAGCCAGGTTGGCTAAAAAAATGACAAAAAAAAAAAAATCACAACCCTACTCAGTACTTTCATGCAGCAATGCACTCCATAAAGACATAACTGTATTTGAGAAAAGAAAATTGCTTTTGAGTTTATTTTATTAAGCTGTAGAGGCAAAAGAATTATCTGTTTAGGTTGTTTTTATGCAAGTGGGGATTGCCACTGTAAGCACAGAAAACTATGGTAGGAAACAATCTAAACACTGGACCTAAAATAAACAACAAATTTAACATTGGTCATCTTTGATATTTAGTTCCAGATCTGAACTTTGCAGGCAGAATTTTTATCTAACTAGTAAGAGGTGGTACAGCTGTGTTTGTATTAGCAGGCGCAAATATTACCTCGATTTCCTCTACTTCCATCACATGTTATGGCCTCTGAGTTACAGAGAACTGAAAAACGTTCTGGGCATGTAGACGTAATAAACTTTCCTAACAGAAAATTAGTCACCCTAACATTTTGATTGTATGACTTATCACAAGCCACAGGAAAAAAAAGGTGTGACATTTCATCCTGAAGAGCATTTTGTCAACAATTATTCATGGAGGTAAAGTTCAGGAAAAATTGCTTTCTACTTCCTCAGTGATAACATTTATGAGTATCATGAACTAGATCGTAAGAGTATCTTTAAAGCTTTTGTTCTACTTCAAGGGAGTTTACAGATTATCTGTACATAATATATTACCCAAATCAGTAAGTATAATCTGTATATATTACCAGAACATACCTGTCTTTGTTCTTCACACTTTTTTTTTTAAATTTAAATATATACTGCTGCCTTCTGGAATAGAAATTAATGAAAATGGTCTTCTCAAGACTTCATAAACATGACCATGCACTTGGAAATAAATTATTTCTGTAACACCTAATTTTTGGTAAAATAACTTCCACTCTTGTGCAGGACCTTCAACATGACAGATGCCAAATATCACCTTGAAGAAAAAAAAAAAGAAGAACAAAATATGTTGTCTTTTACTCCTGAGAAAAAAACAAAGTACTTCCTACATGAGTTCTTCAATCGTCAGAATATATTCTTTTGAGATTATAGGCTATGGTCATTCTGTTAAGGTTAGGGCAAAAAAATTCAGAGGTGAGTGAAATTAGGATTTTAAAGTGTACTAGGCTCATACGAGAAATTTGATTTCCAAAAATATCGAGTCAGTTTCTGTAAGTACTCAAAATCCTCAGCGTTCAGTGATCTTGACTGTTCAGTACTTCTGAAGACTGCAATGACATTCTTCTTAGACCCCCCCAAATTAGTAATTACTTCCAAAAGTGGGGTTTTTTACTTTTTACTACACAGAATTACTACTGTGTCCAAATACACACAGTAGAACAATTAGCAAATGTGTTCTGGTTTGCAACAACTTTACTTTGCCTTTACTTGTATACATCTGTCACATCTGTCATAAGACTTCACTTGTCCAGGATATAGCCATTGATGTGCTTTTGAGAAGTGTATACATCTGCACGTGAACTAAGCATATTTTACCACATGTATCTAAATGCACCTGAGTGTATCTGAGAGTCATCTATTCAATTACATTCACACAAATCTCAATAAACAGAAATCTTTTGGATTGAAATCTTTTTTTCTGGATCTCACTTATTGATATTGCCTACTTTTCAGATCAAACAATTTAGTCCAGGTAATTTAAATTCTGAGGCATTTCCTATTTTTTAAATGCTTCAGTTTGCAGATTTAACATGTTTTCTTTTTCTTAACATATAAATACACCTTTTGTGATGATTTCTGCTTTTACTTGTAATTATCCAATTACAATTGGAATTATATTCCAATATATTTGAAGTTAAATGTATTTGAAGTTAAATCAGTTTCACGGAACTAAATAATTAGATCACATCCCTATGGAACTAGTGAAGTTGTACTCAAGCACAAATAATTTTTCCCCAGGAAAGTCTCTCTGAGTTCTACAGGACTGCTCAGTGAAAAAATTTTGTAAAGGTGAGTATTTGGGTGTCAGACCTTAGTACATAATGTTATACTTTATTTTTTGCTGCTTTCTCAAAAAAGGTGCTTTTAACCTGCATATTACACTTACTCATTGCTCATAAATCATCACATCGCACAGAAATTGTTCTTCTCCTCCATCTGTATCCAAAATTTTAAAGTAACCTCTGATCTCACCATCAGACACACTGAGGAGCTCTCACAGGTGTTAACACATACTTCAGCAGAACTAATTCACCATCTTTACAGTGCTGCTGATAAATGTTTCAGCCTTAAACATGTATTGAGAGCCACCATTTTTAAAAAGGCTTCAGAAGAAATATCCTTTTAAGCTTCATTTCAATCAATAATAATGAACAAAGATTACGCGGGAAAAAATGTTGTGTAGTTATTTGTTCTCCTAGGTCTCAAATCAGCTGGCAGTAAAATTCCTGACCCTCTCTATTGTAGTTATCAAAGGCTGGAGGAGGGAAATGCCATTTTGGTATTTTACTGTGACCTTGGGTTTTTTTTAACCATAGTTGCTTAGCTGCTGAATACATATGAACATGCAGAAATATCCAGCAAATCAGACTGGGAGTTGAAGAGAATACAAAGACCTGCAGGGAATTAATTAATTCTTACATATGCCATAGCCTTTTTTCAAAAAACCACCCTGAGGGACCAAGTAGCACTTACTCAAGCAATGGTTAGAATTACTCAGGCCCTAAATACAATTAAAAAGTAGATGTTCACAGTAAGATATCAAAGCTCAAATGCTCAGGGGTCAGAGACTTTTCCAATGTGTTGCGCTAGACTATACTCTTTCCTAAATGAGAGGCTGAGGATGCCGACAGAAACCTAGCAGAATTTAAAAACCCCTCCAACTCAAACAAATGAAATGCTGCTCACCAGATGGTCTTAAAATCAGCAGTATGATGAAGGGACTTCCCAACTGTGGGATTTCTGCTGAGTTCTGAAGAAGATATTCGTTCTCTTAGCCAACTCCCTCAATATGTTGTGGCTCCTAACCCCATGCCAGCTCTGCTGCCAGCCTTTCATAATCTGCAATCACGGGTTGCTAAAACCTGCTTTAGACTGTACTCTGGCAAAACTCCCACTGACCAGCAGACATGCTGATGTAGTGCTGAAGGAAGTACCACGTGTGGAACACAAATATATAGTGGTTCAGAAAAGGGGAGAGAAAGTTTGAGTTTAAAGAATGCTCGTTTTACACATATTTTTAAAAATACAATTTTTTAGTTATGGATTGCTTTCCTTTACATAAAGCCAATAATACTCATGTTTAAAGCTACATAAATGCTGCAGCGATTGTGCTAAGGCTTGTAAAAGCTTTGGTAACAAATTTCTATATGGCTCATTACCTCTGCTCACTTGATCAATTACCTATTTTTAGCAAAGTCTGCATAAAAATTGAAATGGCCTCTGTCTTTTTGTTTTTACCTGCGTGGTATATACTGCGCTACCACTTTCCATTGAGAACCATACCAAACATAAGTGCAATAAAGCATTGTGCATTCAGTTATTTAAACAGAGTTTGAGCACTAAGATCTAGGGTTTGATTCCATTGTGCTTTAGTATTCCATTATTAGGCTACCTCATGAAAATGAATGCATTCATTTCTCAGAGCAAGTCCTGCTTCATCTGAGTAAGACTGCAGAATCAGCCTCCTCGTATCGTCTTTCCTCATGGGCTTCTGTGCTAGAGCTCCTGTAAACAACCGCAGTCTCAGAAGACAAGCCTAGGCAAGAAATCCATAATTCTACTAATTTCACAAGTGTTTGAATTACATAACCTTCTTCAGTTCCATCATTATTACAGAACTATCATATTTCTCTGTATTCACTGCTGTAGTATTTTACAGTAACAACTCAGAAGAATAAAGGTAGCAATAGTTTCACTGTATTGTCTGCAACTAATGCTAGAGAACTAAGTGGTGTACTGGATTTCATGCAAGGTCTTAAATTTATCAGTTTTCACATTACGGAGAATAAAAAATTTTAAATCAGAGAAAGTTTTCTTAGTTGTACCTTTATAAAAAGGTAAATATTGAAAGCTTTCAAATAGTAAAATCACATATATAGAAGATACATTTCTGTCCATGTACCCTCCATTTTAGTTTTTAAACAGAATGTCATTACTTTCCAGGTTAGTCCTTTGTTACTAATCTAACAAGTAGCTTCCATTGTGAACACCCTTACATTCTATCATGTTTCCCTCTCTCTCCTCCTAGCACAGAGAATATACACTGGCATAATTTTTTTAAGTATCGGTGAATATAGAGATAGATAATTGATTTTCAAAGAGGAGAAGGTACTAATTCCCTACAGTCTGGCTGAGTATGTTAGCTTTTCAAACCATCCAATCAATGGATGCATCTACGTGAGTCTTTAAATTCAGATTAGGAGTATGCTTTTGAAGGGAATCTCCTGTTCATTCCCTCTTACCTTACTTTGTTTCACACAGCACAGATCAGAGAGTACAGCTAGATATCCCCCAAATGAAACAAAGCTGAAAGACGCACCTACAGACCACCTAATGTGCTCCAACTATTAATGGACTTTCAGTTTACAGGAGCAAACTGGAGCTAGTTCAAAGCAGATTCCCTCCTTTCCCCCCACTCACATATAATGTGGACGTCAGTTTCTCGGCACCAACTATAGATTGACTCTTACTGTACAACACTACTTGCTAATGTAGACACAGACAATATTAGCTCAGGGCGGTGGGGAGGCTGGAGCCAAATTTTGCATGGCAGGATGTATTTCCTTCTTCCACCTCAGCTTTCCTCTTAATAAAATTTCCTTTGATGAAATTATTTTAAAAACAGATCTTTTGTTTGCATAGGAGGAATGGATGCAAGTTAGATTCACATATGTCAGGAAGTTCAAGATGGAAACTCCAAGTTCTAGCAATCACAGCCTGGCATGTTACATGCATGTACGTGCATGTTATCTGCATGTACAAAGATGAATACACTGAATGTGTGGTTTACATAGTTCTTTTTATCATGTTTAGAACTGCTATCATGCCTATCCTGTGACTCCAACACATTTTACCTGAAGTTTAAAAACCTGTGTACTTATTTCAGAATATTTTGTGGCAAACAGCTTCATGTCTCCATTGAAGCACTGTAAAAAAATACAAGCTTGGAAATACAGCTGAATCAGTGAGAGAGAACTAAGAAATCTGGTAGATTAATAAAATGCACTTATTTAGTCTGGATATGAACCCACAATTGAGATGAGTTTTGCTGGTTTTGAAGTACTATCACAGAAAGGCTGAGGAGGGTGAATTAACTAGCTCTATTAGAAGACGGGACTGTTTTTTGAAAATAACCCCAATTTTTCTGTCAAACAAAATGAAAAATAAATGTACTTATAGAATAGAATAGAATAGAACAGAACAGAACAGAACAGAACAGAAATTTCAGTTGGAAGGGACCTACAATGATCATCTAGTCCAACTGCCTGACCAGCTCAGGGCTAACCAAAAGTTAAAGCACGTTATATTAAGGGCATTGTCCTTATACCTCTTAAACACTGACAGGCTTGGGGCATCGACCACCTCTCTAGGAAGCCTGTTCCAATTAAATCTTCACAGAATCTTAGCCCATAGAAAATGTAGATACAAGTTTTTATAATCTAGAGATTTGGTGATGTAGATTAAGAAAATTGTCCTATGAGAAACCAAAACCAACAGGGGTTTTTTTAGTGAAACCAAGCTAAACTCACAAAAATATAGGTTTTACAGCATAAAATATAAAAATATTATTAACATTGCAGGTGTTATTTGTAATTATTTAACAACCTATTGTTTTCATGCTTTCATCTGTAACATCTTAGAGTTAGCTACTCTGCAAGAGAAATCTCATATTACAAGAAAAAAAAAGACCGGCTAGAATCAGTAAGAGAAAATAGCCAGTGTATAAGTATAATATTATATTAAGAATAATATTTATAATAGATACAGCTTGGTCAGATGTAGCAACTTGGGATTTAAACTGAAATTTATAACTGAACAAACAATATCAATTATAATAACATCATTTTGTGGATATTGGACAGCTTAGTGGATTCCTAATGGGAGCATGCAAGCCTCCCTTTAACCTGAAAGCTATTTGGTGGCTTATATGGAATATACCTGTGTTGTTAGTTTGGTTTACATCAGAGATGAGCATCACCACAACCAGCATTATCTGTCACCTATTTTTGCAGTTCAAGGAGGGGCTAATTGCTGCACAGGTACGTAAGAGTGAGATACTATTTCCTCTTTAGAAGTGCTCTCTTCACTTTAAATTGGCAGAAATGGAGGAAGAAACTTATGCTATTTCCACATGTTCTGTGTCCTCTGCCACACAGTCTGCCTTCTTTGTGCACTCAGAGAACTGATATTTGATGACCACAAACTGTCATGTGGGCTAGCCTGAGCAATAGTGTGCTGTCACTGCTACCAGTACACTGTGAGTGCCCCCTCGGCCCCAGCAGCCTGTGTTTCCCTCCACTCAAGTAACAGTGTCTCTCACAGTACAAACGCCTGTGTCTATGCATACTTCCAGGAGGGCAAGACTGAGAGGCCTTCAGCATCTCCCTTCCAATCTCCCACATCCTTGGCACAGCTGACAGCACCACTAAAATACTAAGTATAGTGCAGTCCTACAGCTTTTCTCCATCTTCTCAACTGTACTTGCCAGATTGCCTTAGTTCCTAAGTACGGCAAGAGAGATTGAAGAGGTGAGAAAAGCAGTGGTGCTGTGTGGGAAACGCAAATAATAGCAGTGTTATGACAGCAAAGCAGAAAAAAGGGTTTAAACCCTACCTCCACCTGAAGCCCCATTCCATGGGATCACCCACAGCATGCAATCATTTCTATTTTTAAATGCTATATTTTCTAACATGAGTCAGTTACCAATCTATTTCTGATCTGAACAGGAAGGACAGCAGAACAACTTTAATCACAGCTGAACCAAAATTAGAACAGAAAATGGATCAGTTCAGTTCCTTTATTTATACTAACCAATTTTAGGTGTACCTATATGAGCCAACCAGAATAAAAAAAGAGTATCCATAAGCTCCTTCTGTAGATACTGAGGATCAGAAGCTGGTTTAAGGTGTAATTCAAAACACAGAGCTGGGTATTGGAAGGGGCCTGTTCTCTCCAAAGCTTTTACTTAGAAAACTGACTAATTCAGCCAGCTAAATTAAGTGATCATCTAAGGGGTGGTGACAGTAGCATGCCTAAGCAATGCCTGTAAGATTCACCTCTCCATCACCTTGGTTTCATTATGGTGTTCGTGCAGATCCAAGCACACTGAGGCCCTGACAGAGATGGGAGCTCCTAAGCACCGGTATAAAACAGGGCAGCACGTTGAACGTGAGTCAGCAATGCACTTCTGCAGTGATGAAGGGAAACCACATAGCCCACTGCATTAGCACATGCATAGCTAGCGTATTGGGGGAAGCTATTACTCCCCTTTGCTCAGCATTTGTGAGGCCACATCCAGAATACCCTTTACTGGAATACTGTGTCCAGTTTTGGCACTCAGTATGGGAGAGCAAAAGACAAACTGGAAGGAGTCCAGAGGCAGCCTCCCCCAATGGCTAGAGGACTGCAGCACATTACATGAGCTGAGACTAAGAGAACTGGGTGTGTTTAGCAAGTGGAAAAAAAAGGCTGCAAGGAACCCAAATGTGGTTTTCTAGCACCTAGAGAGCAGTTACAGAGAAGACAAAAGCAGACTCTTTCCAGAGGTGCACAGGGAAAGAACAAAAGGCAATTCTGACTGTGCATAAGGAAAAAATCTTCACCCTGAGAGTGGCTAAGCACTGCAGCAAGGCCCTGGAGAGGCTGCGCAAACTGCATCTGTGGAGATTTTCAAAACCAAACAGGACAAGGCCCCGAACTTCTGATATTAACCATGCCTTGAGCAGGGCTGTGAACTAGATGAGCTCCACACGTCCCTTCTGACCTTAATTCTACAATTCTAAAACTGAGACTCACACATACGAATATACATATTAAAAGCATGACATAAACTGGTTAAAAATCAATATAAAATAGTTTTAAAAAAAGGTCACTCCAATGTGTAACAACAGAAGCCTTTTTTTCCATGTCAGAACAGTGATACTCTAGCTACAAAAATGACACTGAAGAAAAGAAGAATAAATCCTTAGTAATAAGACTGATGTTATTGAAGACATCTTATTATTAGAAGATCAACAAAATAAGCTGGATGGCACTGAAAATACAATCAAGCACCAAGATGGCAGATATGAACTCATTAAAATATTAAATGTATAAGCTTTGTTAAAACTGCAGAAAGACTGCTGTCTGTACAATCTGCTGAAGCCCTGCTGTTGGTTTTCCAAATTAACAACTCATCTGTCTCATAATACCTTTGGAAAACTTGCAGACAGAGAATTACAGTAATCAAAATCTTACAGAGCCATTAATAGAAATATGGAGGTATCCTTATGTAAAAAGATATAGATTTTAGTGGTTAATATAGAAATAGCTCTTCTTTTAATAGCCCAGAAGACAAAAGTAATTTTCAGCACTAAGGCTGCCCTTAAAGGTAGTTGCATGTGAGGGAAATACATCTAAAAAGGGGGAGGGAAAAATCTGTGTCTTTTTCCAAGCTGTTTTGACTCCTAACAACTCAGTTTCAAGATAAATTCAATATGCGTAATATACGCAGCATGTTTACATTTGGCATTTACAGCTGCACTTAGGTAATTTTATAGATGTATGTATAGATAAGCATAGGGTCAGGCATGGATACAGCAAACTGCTTAATACAAAGATAGAGATTTCTTGTTTAGTTGCCTAGCAATAAGATCTGACTCCTGGAAGCTAACAAATACTGAGTAGAGAACAGAATAGAATTATTTCATGACTCTAATGTATCATACAAAAAGGAGCATAAGGCTATTGAAGAAAGGAAAATGCTAGGCCAGAAAAAATCAATTCTATCCAGTGAAATCTATTCAGGAAATATGCGATATGAAGAAACTACCATATCTAAGTTAAAGAAAGCCTCAGTCTGTTCACTCTGTCAATATTTCTCATCATTCTTCTTCTTTTAGCAGAAAGTCTAATTCCATCTTGTCTAATGGATCTGGCTTTTGAATTGCTGTGTTTAACTTTGTCCAGCCTCCTCAATAGTGTTTGGAAGCTGGAGAGAGAGAGAGAGGTTTTTAAAAATTGAACTGGATGAACATGATGGCATTCCTCTTCTTGGAAAACACAGTATGATACTAATGGAAAGTTTGATGACATTTACTACACTGGTGGAGAGGTGAAAGCCCACACTTGTGTATTATTTGTTATGAAGAGCTCTAAAATTGCACTGATGCCTTTTAACACATTTATAAGGTCTCTTCTCTCAGTTCTTTCAATATCACAAATGTTTTTTTCTCAGTACTTCAGAGGTAGAACAGAAGGTCACAAGCCAAGGCTAGGTAGCATACTACAGGTCCAGCACAGATTGGAAGTACTTACTTCTTGGCACAGTACTGACATTGATCCGTTTCCCTTATAATCTAAATTTAAATAGATTAGTCTACATTAAAACTGGGAAAACAGAGGCAACTGGATAGTATTCCAGCATTATAAGCAGAGTGGACTTGTAATGCACTATTCATGCATTATTTAAACTTGAAAGAAGACGTGTGACTCCTTTTTCTGCTATTTCCAACCTTTCCTTAAAATATTCCTCTTTAACAAAGCCTAACAGTACTTCCCAAGATCTGCTCCTGTTGGAGCTGTCACTTAACAGTATTCTGTCTGCTTGGGACAGAAACAGTCATAAAATTTCTCTCATGTGTCCTCTTACACCAGCATAAATCTAGAGTAACTCCACAGACTTCCTGTGTGACGCACTTATTCGGAGTTTGTCTACGCAAGAAAGTAAACATAAAGGAAAACTAGCCTCAATTCAGAACACAGTACCAACTCTGAACTAACTCCCAGTATAAACATTCTTACCACACAGAAAGCAAAGGCAGCTTTTCCCACTCTGAATATGGATTAAACTACTTTGAACAAAGACAGTCCTAGTAAAATCCAAAGGTGTAATCACATTCCACAATGCAATGCTTTACAGAATAAATTAAAGTTTCAGTATCAGAAGCAGCATGTCTTCCATCTAAGTAATGTAGATCCTGCTTCTCAAATGTTGCCTAATTTAATTTAGGGGTAGTTTTAGATACTGTACACAGCTTTGCATTTTGGCATTAAAATACTCTTTCACTGTCCATAAAGTACATTTGTACAGAATAGCCCATAACTTTGTACTTAAACAGCACTAATTTTTCCATGAAGACAATGCCTTTATTTCTTAATCTTCCTTCCCCAGTTGCAGACTGCTGCACAGACTAATTAACTACATCTTGATCTGGTCTTGCACTGTGGCTCCTTTGTCCTTGTTACAGCAGTGTGAAACACCCTTAAATGGGACATAAATTATATTTACTACATGAAAGGTCTTAATAAAACAGGAATTTACATTACTGATTTTTCTATGTTGTTCAGACACAGCTGACAGAAACTACACAAATATCTAGAAAAGCAAAAGCAGATAAAAATGAAGGACATTCAAGTGAAGATTTTGACGTATGAATCATGGTAAGTAATTTAACCAGTGTTAATTTACTGAGATGCAAATTGATTGGCTGTTTCATTACAGTACTTTCTTTATAACAGTGATTTACAGATTTCTAATAATTGAATCACCTATGCTCCTACCACCTATATGCGAAAAAAGCTAAGAGACAATAGTACTTATTTGCACACATCCCTTAGAAGACACTTGCTCTTTACAGAGATCTGTCAATAAGGAATAGGTGGTCTGGGATGAAAAGCATTGTTCCTAGGTCTTTCTACACACATCTGCAATTTTGAGACTGTACAAAAATGTGCAGTCAACCCTCTCTACCCATCTCTCTCACAGATCCTCAGAACAATCTAGCGCTAAGGAAATCCATGTGGTCAACATAAAAAATCATCATCTCATTGGAAAAAAACTGTAGAGGAGTAGGGACACAGAGTTGGCTCTGATCTCTTCTCACAAGTTTCATACACATTATATGGTATAAACAGTGATTTCAGAGAATTTCTGAAAAAGAACAAATTGGATAGAAACCTCTAAGGCAGAAGTAATTAGTTTCCTCATTTGGAGCGACATGGTAATCCTTGAATCTACTCTGATGTCATAAGTACAGAATCCAACTTTTACTTTTTTCTCTACGTTGTAAGAAATAATAGCTTGAGCTATTAATTTCAGTCACATGCACCTGTAATTTGAGCTCTGCTCTTCACTCCATTTTTTTATTTCTATCTCTTTTGACATGTCACAAGAAAGGTAACGTATTAGGTTTGAATTCTTAATTCATTGTGAAAGTAGTACACTGTCTAACCCACTTTCCTACTTCCATGTTCACCACTGGCTTAAACAATATTCAAAGATCTGCTGCCAATTGCATAGCAAAGATCATGTCTAATTTGTAAGATGAATTGAAAGGAACTGATATCTATGAATGTTTTTACTTACAATACCTTCTGCTTGCAAACAAATCTGTTTCCAATGTATAAGACAATGTACCTTACTTGGTGTATGGTGACAGTAACAGGTTATTCTGCATTTGACATTTTTCAGTGCTTCACACTGCACAAGAAACCAAAATACTTTGTGTTCCCAAGCAAGATCCAGTAATCCTGGTTACTTATGGTTACTCCAGCATGGAGAATGTGAAAGGGAGATGCTCTGGCGAGTATTTATACACCCCCCGTATGAAGTGTGACTGCTTCTTTCTATCTTTTTATCTAAATTATACATCAGCAAATAGCCAAGAAACTGTCTTAGCAATTAAATTTGATAATAAAACATGTTACACATATATATAGCCCACAACATTTTTTAGTCTGGCCTAATAGCAAAGGTTATCAAGCTAAATGCACCATAGATTCTACTTACAGTATCATAAGCAAGGCAGTAATGCCACTCTTTCTTCAATTAGATGTCAGTATGGTGTATGCTGCTTTAGGTAGTCTTATCCTCTTCCTTTTCCCAACCACAAACCTTGCTTTCACCATCCATTTCTAAAATTCCTTTCAAAAACTAGTAATTATAAGGACTGTATAAGTCCTGAAACTGAATAACAAAAAAGACATTTTGGTGCAAGCATACTTTGTATACTTTTATCTACAGATTTGGAGATTTACACTCACTGTTTAAGTAACTATACTTAAAATTGAGGTAAAGCAAGTATTGTACTCTCTCACTGTAAGTAGGAAATACCCATCCCACTTTCTGTGTTTGTTGTTCTCTTATCCAAGTACACCTCAGGCATATCCTGCCTGTGAGGCAAGATGATGTCCTTGAAGTGAATCCCTTTGAATTCTCTCTCTTACAAACCAGTCCATGAAAGCAAGAATCAATATTATAGTAGTCTGACCATAATTTTTTAGCATGGGTTAATTATAGTTGTTATCTGTAATAGGTTATAACACCATACAGAGAAGATGGCATCATATGAGGCTAGATTATCAACTGACATCAAAAGGAGGCCAACAGTGTTCTCAGGTCTTTTTTTCCCAGGCAGCCCCAGCTGCATTAGCAGTGATTTCCATTCCAGAGCTGAGTGACAGCAATTCTGAGAGGGGACAGCAGAAATGACAACTTTGCATCTTGTAAAAGAACAAATGGTTTGAAACATCAGTGCCAACCCTTTTAAGATTAGCTCTAGGAAGATTGAGGAGTGAGATTTCTGACATCAGTTTTGTTTGTTTAGTTTCCAGTAAAATTTCTAGCTGCAAAAGCATCTTTTGAAGATTTTCTCACCAATTCTGAGACCTTGCTGGCCTAGAGTATAAACACTGAATTTTTTTTTCTCTTTTTCTTGATAGCTGGCTAAACCTCAAAGAAAACAATGAATGCTTCTTAGTAATATTTACAGGGATTGGGGAGGGGAGGGAGATATTACATTTCATCAGATATAATAAATAGTTAATATTCCTGATATGACTTCACACCTGAAAACATAAATACCATGGTGATGTTCTGTATTTGTTTAAAGAAGCCTGAAGACTTTTAGACTTTCTGCCTAAAACATGTAAATCAATGAAATAGCAGTTTGAATAAAGGAGCAATAATTGACTGAATAAAGGAGCAATAATTGACTGATCAAATTTTGCCATGCCAACTAGGATGTGTTTTCTGTTGAAATAGCCTTGATCCTGATAAAGACTTGTAATTTGTGAAACCCACCTGTCCTGCAAAGATCTGTGGAAAGAGACCACTATCAAAATGGAGGAAGTACTAATGAGTTTAATATATCAGGGACACAAATATGAGATCTTCAAATGCTGTATCTTACTTAGAAGTCCTGCAGATCTGGGCAGTCACTGGATCTGAACATGAATTACAATTTCTCTTAAAGGACTTTTTGTTCTTATTTCCATTGAAAAGTGACAACAATCTCCAGCAAGTATAGAGTTAAATTTCCTGTTCCACTTTTACACAGGTGCTCAAGGTGTGCTAAAGAGGCCACACTGAACTAGATAAGATTACACTCAAATGTTTAGAGGGTCTATGCAACTTTGATAAGAGGAGAGAAAGGCCTTCAGAAGAAGCATCCAAAACATAGCTGCTAGAAGGTAGAGTACATGCCCAGGTGGGTTGGGGTTTTTTTGCCTGTATTCTATCTGATGTTTCTGTAGCAGTTTTGATACAATTTGGGCAGGATGAAGCTTGTTACAGATAAGATCTGTCTTCTGTAACTTGGCTTCTGCTGCTTTGCAACTTTTGCTAACGCAATAAAGAAAAAACAGTTAAAAGGGGAGCACTCTGCACCCACAGTTCACCTCCAGTCAATTCAAATGGAGTATAACTGTTCTTGGCATCTTTCTTTTCCTTGCCTCTTCATGTTGTACTGCTGCTAACAATTTATGGAGTGCAAAGCAATCATCAGTCCCTTTAAGTGTAGTCTTCTTAAAGAAAGTATCTTTTCTGTGAGTGACCCTCTTGGCAATGCATTATCTGTAGATACAGCTGTGTGTTAAACAGGAAGAGTATAATGTTGGTTGATTATAGGTAGGAGGATAGATAATCTCCTATCCATAATATAATCTAGCTTTGTGCTAGTTCTTTCTCATCTTAGTCAACTGACGTGACTACACCTGTGGCCTACCAAACTTCATTATCTATTTCCAGGAAAATAATGCTTACATTGAATTAATTAATGGTATCCATGGTCCTTGCTAGGAAAATACAGAGGTTAAGGATGCCACCCAAATCTGTTGTTAAAGAAACAAATGTGCATTATATTTTTACTATTAATTGAAGGGCACAAATACAAAAATAAGGAAGATGTATCTTATGTTTATGAGGAAAATGTAAGTCAGGAAAAGACAAAAAAGACAGAATAAAAATGAAGTGTATGCTAAATAAGCCACAAATGATCTTTTTTCCATTTTTAGTACACCCAAACGCCATAGCCTATGCCACTAATATTTGCGCAGGAGCAGTGTACCATTTGTTTTCCCTTTTGCAAATGTTAGTGTTACCAAAACAAGCAGATATTTTTTCTGTATATATTCTACTTGAAATCAATCCCTTATGGGTTCTGATTGCCATGAAAAGTGAAACTGGGAAACGTAGCATAGAGTACTGAAAAAGGAAAAGAGTTTTATAAGGACTCACAGAATATAGCTATTGTTTCACTCCACTTTAAAGACAGACAGCTTTAGTCCTTATTTACATATAAGAGGTGAACTGCTTTGCTTAAGTCCTTGGACTTTCTCTGTGGCTTCTATGTAGGTATACACAGCAAAAGTAACCTTAGTCATCTTTTTAAATTACCAGTTAAACTATGCTATATTTCTAATCAGACATTCTTACTGCTCACAGTTAATTTGGTTTAACTGTTTTCTTTAATTTACTTAGAAAGTGCTTTAATAATATAATTTAAGACACCTGGCTGAAAGTATCCAAGTTCTAATTTCAATTAATCCATAAACTCTGTGCATTTGGACTCATCTTCCAGAGTGTTCTCCTGCTGACACATCCTCAGCCTTGTACTTTTTCTATTTGTCCCAGCGCTGTCATGATTCTGTATCTGTTTGGCTAAAAGACAATGTGAGTATATTTATACCTGTGGTTGCTGGAAGCAAGATGAATGTAGAGCTGGCTAAGAATGTATTTATTACTTAAGAAAATCAGGACCAAGGAAGAGAAGGACAAGTGTAAGGAACACCAGAAAGCTTTTACCAAGCTAACTGCAGATGAAAACACCCATTGGCAGGAATAGTTTTGACATCATTTTTCTATGTTTTGGCTTCTCTAGGTACTTTAGCCCCTTAGAGGAGTAAGAAGCTGAGCTCTTATTGAAGTTTTCTACTGTAGCTTCTAATCTGCAAAGGTGGACAAACCAAACCTTCTCCTTTAATCAGAACAGGCTTTAAACTTAAATTACTGACTCCTATTTTTCTTAAGCTTTTCCACCGATGTTATTTAAGAAACAACAGTCATAAACCTGTTATTTTCTAATGGAGCTAGATGAAAATCAGAGTTAGTATATTCAAAGCAAGCACCATATAGCTCTACTCTCAGCTAATTCTCTGAGAGCTGCTGCATTTAATAAATGAGTCAATAAAGTATACAATATGGATAAAATGCTGAGTCAAATTCATCCCTGATAAAACTAACATTAAGTCAGTAGTTACCAGGCTATGTCCTTTTGTGTTTGTTTAGGGCCTAAACAGAATTCTACTTGCTAAAAATACAGTACTAAGAGTCTATAGAAGGAATAAAGGCTTTTCATTAGCTCAAGAGTGTTTTTTATGTCACCCTCTTAAATACTTCAATCCCAGCAGGCTCAGCTCTCACAGTACCTGAACAATGCTGAAACCAGAAATTATCTAGAAACTTAATCTCTAGAAAATTTTGTAATTCAACCCAATATCATCTCAATCTAGGGATCCAGCTGTTTACACCTGAAACAAACAGGTGTCTATGGGCAGACACGTTACCTTGGATTCACTGTATGTGGGACTTCTGTTTCAGACGCACAGCATGTAAATGCTAAGCCTGAAAGCCTTGCAAAATTAAAATAATTTCAGTAAATCATCTATATTAACCAGAATAACTACCTAGTATGAAATTATGCTTACTTGTATTTTTTCACTTAAAAAAATAACAACAAAAAAAAAACAAACAAAAAAACCAACCAAACAAAAAAACATAACCACTTCCTTTTTATCAAGGAAATCCAGGAAAAAATGCCCCAGTTGGAGATTCTTCTGATTACAGGTATTTTACAATAAGCATACACACAGCTTACCTCTCCCTCCCTCCCCCCGCTTCATCTTGCAACCCTTCATGAGATTGCTCCCCAATCATAATATAGCAATTCCTGCTATTCCCACAGCTGCATGTCAGGCTGTTGCCAGGTAGCAAGGCCATACTAGCTCAGAATTTGCAAAAAAACCAAGTTTTCATAATCTTTTTCTTTTCAGACCTTCCGGTTTTACTCAAAATTGCACAAGAGAGAATCCAGACAACTGGGATCATGTTATTCAAATATACCTCTTAAGTCCTTTTTACCTTTTGTTAATGATTATTCATTTCCTAAGTTCACTAAACTTGTGTAGCCGGCTAATGGGAAATAATACCATGGTGCTGAAATGGCTTGTACTGCCCCAGAGAATTAAGTATTCTCAATCCGCAGAACACATTCAACATTTTCATAGAATCATAGAATGGTTTGGGTTGGAAGGGACCTTTAAAGGTCATCTAGTCCAACCCCCCTGCAGTGAGCAGGGGAATCTTCAACTAGATCAGGTTGCTCAGAGCCCCGTCCAGCCTGACCTTGAATGTTTCCAGGCATGGGGCATCTACAGCCTCTCTGGGCAACCTGTTCCAGTGTTTCACCACCCTCATCGTACAAAATTTCTTCCTTATATCTAGTCTAAATCTACCTTCTTTTAGTTTAAAACCATTATCCCTTGTCCTATCACTACAGGCCCTATTAAAAAGGCTGTCCCCATCTTTCTTATAAGCCCCCTTTAAGTGTTGAAAGGCTGCAATAAGGTCTCCCCGAAGCCTTCTCTTCTCCAGGCTAAACAACCCCAACTCTCTCTGCCTTTCCTCATTGGAGAGGGGTTCCATCCCTCTGATCCTTTTTGTGGCCCTCCTCTGGACCTGCTTAAGTTTTACTGTATGACATAAAATCATGCTACATGAAGCCAGAAATACCTACTGGTTAATAAAAGCTAGCTTCAGAGGCAGATCTAGCTTGCTTTTTTTTAAACATCTGAGGGTCTTCACATGTTCAGCCTGATTTAGGTCACGTCCTGATAGTGGTTTTGGTTCTCTTCCTCCATCTCTCTTCCCAAAGTAGTTATAAGCAACAATTTGGGTACAAACGTGAGAAAGCCTCCTTTATGCAATTTCTTTAGAAACCAAACTGATTTCACAAAAATAGGAAACAATTACATTACTTTTAATCAGTAGCTGCCCTTGCTTTAAATGGATTAAGGACTAAAGAATGCCAATATAAAAATACAGAAATGCAAAACAATTTTAACACACTGTAAGTAGACTGGATTTAATAAAGGGAACCATAGGTCAAACAATGGAAATGCTGTTTATTGTAATCTAATGGTTTAATGTTCTTAAACCTATTTAAAAATACAGGTTTGTAATAACATGCTTGTATGTACAAGTAATTATCTTTTTATATTAAGGAAAGGTTTTGAACTTTTCAGACAGTTAACAAGGGAAAACAGAAGGACTTCACTGACTTTCAAAAGGTTAACCTGGATTTATAACTGTTTACCTGATTTCCCTGTATTTTTCTTTCCTCTTGATGACTGAAAATACTAAGTAGCTTTTCCTCACCCTTTTTCTAGCTCAAGTGGATCTTTGATCCCTAAATAACAGAAAATCTGTCACTTACAGAAACCTAACAGAGTATTAATGTTATCCTTTGTCATTAATAGAAATTATTATATGTGAATATTACCTTAAATTGTAAGAAGACACGCTACATTTCTATCCATGGAAAAGGATAACAGCAAGGAGTAGCTCACTACATCCAACAAAAGCCCTTTTCTACAAGCAACTAGAAGTATGTACATGTTCTGTTGTGTATTCCTAGTGTTTCCTACACACACAAACTGTGATACAGCATTTTCTGCAATGAAAAAGACAATACAAAATTATTTTGAGAATACCAAGTGGAGCATTTTAATAATAGTAAGTAATTTCCTATCCATGCTTTTAGTTCATCAATAATATATTTTTATAAAGATAAGAGTAATGCAATGCAGCTATAGGACACTCTGATGCTCCTCCAACTCAATCAACTGTAATTTGTGTTCAGCTCCAGTAGGTGTTTATGAATATGATAAGTATTTCATATAGAAGATGACTGCCACAAAACCACTTAAGCAGGCAGATTACAATGGAATCAAGCCAATACATTTTAAAACTGATACAAGGATTATTTCTTCTTAAACACCGTACAATTAAACCACAGAACTCACTAAGACATGATATTGGAGGGGCCTAAAAGTTGTCAAAATTAGACATTAACATAGAAAATTGAAACACTAATAACTATAAAAATTACAAATTATAGACATGCTTTAAGTTAACTCAAACATGAATTGGCAGTGGTTAGGAGAAAGAAAAGCTCTTCTCTTGGCAAATAATGAAAATGATAAATTTTAAAGCTTTCTTACCTTATTGGAAAGCTGGTGCTAACCAATGTCAGAAAGAGAACATTGCAGTACAGCACACTCACTCTGCTGATGCTAAAGAATATTAACAAATTTGTCATTTTAGAAGACTAGAGAATGTAAAAATTTTGCAGCTTACATGTTTCATTGAACTAGACCTGCTGAGAAGACAGTCACTGTTGGGTTTGGGTTTTGTTGGGGTTTTTTTTCCCCAGACCATTTTGGGAATACATATGCAATCTTCCCCTTTGAAAGTTATGACGATTATGCATTAGTACAATTATATTGGCTAAAAATATTCACTGTTCTAAATAGGACTCTGAAAGCAAAGCAAGCTGTACTGTTATGGGCATTGCCTCACTTTCCTTAGTTGCCTATATAAACATTCGCTAATGAAATATCAGTATCTCTGACACTTGAGTATTCTAGGCAGTGTTCACTGGCTAGCTATAAAGTCACACCCCAAATATCCTTCCAAATTTCTGACAAAGAACCACCATAAGAGTCCTGTGCAATTGTAACTGTCAGACTAATGTTATACTTAAGAAATCTAGCAAGTCTTCAGGGTCTTAAATAGAGAATAAGGAGATTTTTAATTTTTTTAAAAATATATCTGATAAAGTATAAAGGACTGGCTCTGAACAGCAGGAAAACCAGGTGCTGAGTTAAGGTATAGGGAACAGCATTTCAGAAGACAACTGGATGAAAGCAAAATTCTTGGTTTTATTAGACAGAAGACACACTGAAATCTACTGCGAAGGATTTTCCAAAGAAAGGGAAAAGAGAAGTGACCTCCCAGGTCGTTAGAAGTCCACCACTGTTTAGAAGGGTTGGAATGCTCTCATCCCAGTGAGTATTGTTAAGTCAACTTCACTAAAGGTCATCTCTACAGATATGCAGAAGTTTTATACCAATAAATACTCTGCAAATTAAAATCCTGTAGAGAACCACAAAGCCTTCTAAAACACTTTCACACCATCTGTGCTATATTGTACAAATTAGGCAAATAACCGATATATTAGTGCATTTTTACAAACGACAATGTAAACAATTCTTGTAATAGTGCCTCTGCACTATGTAAATGGGTTTGCCATTAAGAGCATTCTGCTTCAGCAGAAGTGCCAAAAATTGTTTAAATGAAAAATATAGGTGTGTTTTTCAGTTTGGGTTTGGGTTTTGTTGGGTTTTTGTTTCCCCAGGCCTTTTTTCTAGAGTACAGCTCTCCTTGAGACAGACTTCTATCACAGGAAAAACTATATGAGTACATTTGGTTAAATGTTCATGCCAGCTGCTTCCTTCATGGGGTGGGTCGGGAACTATATATACATGGCTTTGGAGGAAAATGAGGTTCACTTGAAAAGACAGGCAGAAAAACTGCTTGGAAAGTAAGAAGGTGCAGGAGGTGCTTATGTTGGAGGAATTAGCATGGAGTAAACTAGGGTGTGAATTTTCAGTGAATTACTCACCCTGCAGTAATTCTCTACATGGATGTTTTGGTTCATATTGTATGCATGTCCATACTACATTAATGGGGCACTCTGCATAAAATCCAACCTAGCCAGATCCACAGCCAGTACAGTGATGAGATGCAGTATTTACTGGAGGTGGTACAGTGCCACACTGCTACAGCTACCCTGTCATCAGGACTCCGTCTGGAATCTTCATGCAGTAGGGCTCAGCTTTGTAATCATTGCAATGCAACCTACTACACAGGCTAAGTCATGGTGATTCCAGCTTGGCAATAGTAAGGAAAAACTCCCAGTTCTGTAAAGCTCCTTTCCCACATTTTGTGGGTTGTTTTGGTAGACGACAGCAGCCAGTCCAGGTTCTGAGCTATGCCATATGCACAGCAAGAGGCATTCCTCTTCCTCTCAGCCAGATGCTGCATCTGTGGCAGCAACTCCTGTTTCTGTGCCACACAGTCTGCAACACAGTAGGTTCCTCATGACACTTTACAGACAACCCTTCTCCTCCAAATAACAAATAACGAGTGGCAGTGCACTCAAGTTGGAATTATGCATAGATTCTGCAAGTTCAGACTTGCAGAAACAAATCCAGAAGCACCACTATGTCAATTGTAAAACAGCTTATTTGAATTAAAGCATCACTGGTGTTCAGAACAAGTAGGAGAGAGAAAGGGGGAAAATGCAAAGGGGGGGCGGCACAATTTGGACAATGCACTAAGGTGACTGATGAGTGCAAGGTGATACTGAAACTGACAGCTATTAAATTCTGTTTGCTGATTTTTAAAAATTTGTATGTGTGTGGAGTCAAAGGGACAAATTGAAAAAAAAAGTTTTAGGTAAATTTGTTACTGAATAATCATATAAACAATTGGGCTGCTATATTCTCAGATGTAAATAATGGTGTCTTCCACGTTAGTTTATGGAATTTAAGAAGTAAGTGAGATGTACAAAATAGAAGGTATTTCACAGTCTTTTTTGTCCTCTGTACTACAGTTCATTGCCTTCATCAATTGTACTAGTGCAGCTGGTCTATGAGGCTGACAAAGTGTGGCACAGATGTGAAGGAAAGCTATGAGCAGCCAAGCACAGAAACTTGTTTGGTTCCCACCTGCCAAAGTCAGTGTGAGCTACGGAATAGCATATAACCTGCCATTCTTAATATAATGCAGGACTGAGTCCCAAAAAACCAATCGCAGTTTTAAGAAAACAGTGATCATTTGCTCTTATTCTCTTACTGACCAAATGTTAGGGGTTTTTCCGTTGTTATGGTAATAAGTATTCTACAGTATGCTTTAAAATAAACAAAAAAGGCGATACTTTAGTCTATCAACATGTATCTACCATGTTTTGCAGGTTTTCCATTCTCTTCTCCCCTTCCCCCCCCCCCCCCCAAAAAAAAAAAAAAGATAAATTCTTCTTTTCACTTGTGGGGTCGCTGCTCTAAACAGTGTTGGAATGCTTATGCTGGAAACACTGTATGAGAATATTCTGTCATTCAATGCAAAACAAAATCCTTGCTTTCACTTCAGTTTTTAAGATTTGCAAGTACTTTTATTACCCTTTTTACTCTGTTTATTTCAATAATATTAACTGGTTTTAATATTGGTTTAAATCTTTTTGGCTTTGCTGTTGCCTCTTGGTTTAAATCTTGTTGGCTTTGCTGTTGCCTCTGTGCCCATTGACCCCTTCTTTCAAACTGGGTTCCATTGATTTAAATGGAGTTCTGCACAGTTCTGTTCTTGCAGATTTGCATGCAAGGTCCAAGCTGTTGCAGTAATATGAATATTGTTAAATGCAGTAAAGTGTCATTATATAAAAATTCTGGTATGACAAGTACCTGTCACAGTTATGTTTACCCTCACACAACACGTATGTGCTCAAAACTTACTTTCAGGTAGTTTATTCCAAGACTTTCTGTAACAATCTGATAGGTAAACTGTCCTTCGTGCTTATGGGTATGAGATGGGGAAACCTATCTTGAACAAACTTCATCCCAGATAAGATGTGACATAACAACTCCTGTATGATGGCACCCTTTAGGCCTTATATAACCCTTGGGACACTGTGGCACACGTGTTGAAAGCATTAGGAATGAGGCTGGCTCTGAGAAACTGGAAGTTCTGTAATATCATTTGTTTGGACTTGCCGTCTATACAGTTCAAGAGTTATTACATGTATTGCTTTCTCCCAGTCATCTGAATTATGAGTCATACAAACTGAAAGCGGAAGGCGTATGTGTGAACAAAGCAGAAGTGGATGTTTGTGGAGTTTGTTGTTAGGTTTACTTAGCTCTGGTTTTCTGTCCTGCCCCATCTAGAGCAAGTAAGTTCGATTATTTGGCAAGCCCAGGTAGCTGCTACCTCAGCAACAATCTGGGACTGAGACCTGACTGTTAAAAGGATAAAACCTCACACTGGTAAGTCTCTGGAAGTCTCCCGTGACTCAGACTTCCACCTACACCTAAAAGCCTGGCCATCTTTGTTTTGTTTAACTGAGCAGGAGCAAGAAAACCCCACCAGCTGTGTGCTTAGCATGCTAAATATATAAAAATGTCTCTCAAGAATCCTGGTTGTCCATGGGTTGCCTGCAGGACACCCTGCCACAGACAGGCCAGTTAATAGCTAAAAGCACATGCAGAGATAGAAATAGTTTCCAAACTCAGAAAGCAAACCTGAAATTGGATCCGTACAGACAGGCTCTGGGAGCTCAAATGGCAAGTCTCCTCCTTCGGATCTGATTGCAAGCTCAGGACCATAGTCTATAATCAGCTAATTTTTTACCTCAACCAAATTTGAAATGTGGTCTGACTGAAGGGAAACCTATGCTTAAATAAATTTATCGAATAAAAACAAAACAAACTTATGAGAATACATATATATTAAACTATCCTTCTATGAACGTGACAGATTCAACTGTAACTCACACTCTAGGCCTCTAGAACTAGGGCTCTGTGATGAGTTGAAGCACAGGAGCAAAGACCGAAGGAAAGAGGCAGCCAAGCCGCCACCATTAACCAGGTACGCCACTTGCGCAAATTTCCCTTCCCTCCTAAGCCCTACCGCCAACCACATGGCGTAACGGCTTTCGCGAATACGGATGCTGCACTGCGGCGATGGCACAGTTCAACCAAACTTCCTCCCTCCTCCTCCCACTTCGACGTTAAGGCCACCCCCTTTCTCGGTTGTGATTGGCAAGACGGGCGGAGCCCTTCGCGGCGATTGGCGGCTGCTGGAGGGAGGTGGGGTAGGTTGCGGGAAGGTTAATAAAGTTAGTGGGGCTGCCTCGGTGCGCTTTAGACGCGGCAGCGAGTCAGCTCTTTATGGAGGTGGCGGAGGGAAGTGTTGGGCCGTTGCTGCTCCTGCTGTGGTGACTCGGAGACTCGCCCTGTCTCGCGCGCTCCCCCCTTCCCCTCCCCAGCCCCGGTCCCCGGCTCCCTTCCCCTCCCCCCCCTTCTCTTGCCTTTTCCCCTGCCCTTGGTAGCCGCCGGGACCCGGGGAAGCTGACAAGGCCTTAGGGAAGGTGAGAAATGCGGGAGTGGCGGGGGAGTGCTCTGGGACCGGGAGGGAACGGGTACTGCTGCAGCTGCCGCTTAAAATGGCGGCTGCCCGGAGTGGCCGCCATTTTCTCGTTGGCTTCTTCTCTCGCTTTCTTCCGCACAAAATGGCGGCTCGGGACGATGGCTGCTCCTGCTGTCTGCTTTCGGATTACCGTGGATGTTAAGCGAAGGGGTAGAGGAGATCGGCAGCCCCCGCTAGGCGCGGCAGGGAAGCAGAGCAGGAGCGTTTGAGGTTAGAGCCGCATATCTGCAGCGAGGGAGATGGGGTCAGGTAGTGCCGATTTGTAGCTCTGCCTTTCGGGGGGTCAGGTGGGTTACAGGATCCTCATCTCCAGCTGCGGTCTCTGGGGGCCCGGGTGCCCGAGAGGTTTGCCCTTGGACGGGAGTAGCCTCGGTACATGTAGCGGACTGCGGTCTTGGGATCTTTTACGTTCCGCATTGGTGGGGGGGGGCAGTTGTTTGTTCCCAAGAGTCGGTGGCGAGAGCTTGTTCTTACTTTTGTGTTTTGTTTGGGGTTTTTTTTTCGTTCGTTTAGTCTTGTCTCTGCTTCTGGTGGAAGGGAGAGCGGACTACCGAGAAGCCGTGTCTGTCGGCAGCAGCCTCGCCCATGTTTCCTGTTCAGGCTTGGGCGGCGAGTAAAGCGAAGGCACTGCTTGAGCGGGGGTGGATGCGGGGGGGGATACCGACTGTTTCCCCCCTCCCCCCTTTCCGGGCGGACCGGGGCGGGTGCCGCGAGTGGAGGGCGCCGTGAGTGGAGGGCGCCGTTTTCCGCCGGCGGCGAAGGAGCGGAGCCCGCTCACCTCCCTCGCAGAGAACAAAGAGCCGGCCGCGCTCCTGGCGGCGCCTGAGCCTGCAAACGGGCGGCGCCCGGTGGGGGAAGGGGAGGCGGCTGGGTGCGCCCGGAGCCGCCAGCTCCATGCGGCAGGGTAGCGCCTGCCTCCTGCGGGGGGCGCCCCTCCCGCAGCCCTTTTGTTCGCGGCAGCCATGTTGGGAGCCGTTCCTCGTGCCCGCGCTGGCTCCGCCGCCTCGGCGAGCGGCCGGTGGTGGGGTGCGGCGGGCTGCCGGGGCGCGGGGGTAACGGCCGCCGCCGCCTTGATGAGGAGAGGTGCGTTCTGTTGGGCGTTTCTTAGGCTGGCTTTCCGAGGAGGTGACTCTGAGCTCAGTGCAATAATGTCCTGGAGCAGATCTGTGATGGAGCCTCAAAATGCCTGTGGGTTTTTTTACGTGCTCCCCAGGCGTTTATATCTCTGCGATTAGCTTTCTGTTACGTGAGCAGTGCAGTGAAATTTTTCTTCCTGCTGCTGTCTTGCAAGCTAAAATTTGAGGTGGGGAGGGGCCATATTTTTCTTAATTACTTAGTAGCTTAATTGGCCGTTTGGGCTTGGATGTAGATTATATCCCCTTTACTATATCAAGTGTGCGTTTTGTGATCTGGTATTTCTCACTTCGAAACTTGACTACTTTGTCTTGCCATATAGTTTGTAAAGCATATCAATAAAGGATTCATTTAATTATACTGTACTAGCAGAAAAGACACTTTTTTTTTTTCTGCACGTGCTTTTGAGGGGGTTACCAGGGTAAATTTGAGCCTCTTATGTTCTCGGCCCGTGATTCCCTTGTCTCTCCTCCCTCACCTCTGTTGAAAAACATGGCTATGATGATGAAATTGGTCTTTCTGTGAGTATCCATTCTGTGAGTATTGCATAAATAAGAGTTTGCTTGCCTTTTATCAAGTATAGTGTTGGGGGATTCCCCTTTCTCTAACAAACGTTTGTACTTTTATTGTAAGTTAGACACTATGGCTGCTAGTAAAACAACTATAATATGAACACTTGATTTGTCTTTCTAGGTTTTGTTTTTCCCCACCCCGTCAATTTAATTTTATTCTTTTGAAGATTCTTCGTTGTCAAGCCGCCAAAGTGGAGAGTGCGATTGCAGAAGGGGGTGCTTCTCGTTTCAGGTACTAGTGCCTTTTTTTTTGTTTTGCTTGATGAACATATAGTAGTGGAAACTGTCCTTTGAAGAGAATGTAAACTTATCTTATGTTTATACCAAAACTGACATGTAGTTGAAAGCATTGGGATTTTGAACTTACACAAGATTACATGGTTGTTTTTTAACAGTGCTTCTTCAGGCGGAGGAGGTGGTAGGGGTGCACCTCAGCACTATCCCAAGACTGCCAGCAACAGGTATGTCATCTTGCTCTTTGATTTGGCCTGAATTTAAAGGCAAAGAATGCTTGATGGTGAATACAGAGTTGAAAACAGAGTATCTTTCAACTTGAACAGGGAATACCTACTGAGTTCATGACATGTTAACATCCTCTAGCCTGTGGCAGGGTAGTATATAATCTGTTGAAAGTGCGCATAGTGATACGAGGTGCGCAGGCTTTTCATGCATTTCACTTCAAAAGTTTAGAGGAAGGGTTTTCTTGGGTGTCTTTTTTTTAATTATTGTTCAGTGAATGCTATGCAACAGATGCTGCAGTGTTGGTAGGGGTAAGTGCATGCTCTTAGCAAAGCTATTAACAGAATTAGCCTAAGTAAGGCAATACTAAAAGGTTAAAAGGCCAGTTTTTGAAATTGTTTGTTTCTGTTCAAGAATCATATTCTTAAAAATTTTACAGCGAGTTCCTGGGGAAAACCCAGGGGCAAAACGCTCAGAAATGGATTCCTTCACGAAGCACTAGACGAGATGACGACTCCGCAAATGACAAAGAACGACATGATGCAATCTTCAGGAAAGTAAGAGGGTAAGTTCTTTGTAAGATTGTTTTTTTTCTTTCCTTACTTCAACAATATATATCTCCAATAAATGGGCTGGAGGAAAGGAAGACGTGGGTCTTGAGTTCGCGTGTGAGTGTGTGGTGCCCTTTGGAGGGAATGAGGCAGAAATGGGTAGGCCAGCAGCAGCAAACACTTGAAGTAATTCTTGTGGGAGGATTAGTCTTTTCAATAATACTTTACATTCTAAAGATCTCCCCCAAAAATAGTCGAATGGAAAATTGCGCTTTTCAATTTTTGTTCGATAGACTCAAGAAGTAAAGGTAAACTTGGGTCTAAAATTACTTGTAGCATGCTTACAAGATCTGTAATCCAGATTTTTATTTTTGTTTGTTCCTCTTTAGCATACTAAATAAGCTTACTCCTGAAAAGTTTGACAAGCTATGCCTTGAGCTCCTCAATGTGGGTGTAGAATCTAAGCTCATCCTAAAAGGGGTCATACTGCTGGTAAGCTAGCTGCATTTTTATAACTACAGTTCTCTTGCATGTTAAAAATAGAGGTTGGCTGCTTATGATGGGATACAGAAGTAACATGGCTAATGTGTTTCATAATCCAGACATAAAAAAATATCATTCTTGCTTTTTGTGTAAAAAGGATACACTGAGAAGCAAGTGGACTTAGTGCTCTAACTTCCTGTTTCAGAAGTCTCAAGAATCACTAAATGTGATTGGGAATTTTCGGTTTGTTTTTTTTTAATAATCTAAGATGCTAGTTAGCAATCTTACTTCCCTGGCCCCCTTCTTCCTCTTCTTGTTCTCTTCATGAACAAGCCTAATGGTCTTGGAAAAGCTACCACAGGTGACTTCTTGGTGGTACACTGGTTTAACTGTTATGTCACTTTGTTTGATCTGAGATCAGATTGGCAATACTAACTTCGGTGTTCTGATGATAAACTTCAGATTTGTCCCATTCCTTGGCTAAAAATTATAGACGCTCTTTGGTAGCATAGAGTAGCTTTTTTCCTTTGCTTCTGCATTAAGACTAATGTTAAAATCTGTTATTTTTGTATTTTTGAAATGGCAAAAAATAGTTAGATGTCCTAGGTCACATAGAGTGGTGATACTCCATTGTGTGTCATGCAACTCAACTTTCCTAATAACATTTGCATCCTGCTACATGCTACCTTACTCAAAATAAATTTAATTAGATCGTAGACAAAGCCCTTGAAGAGCCCAAGTATAGCTCACTGTATGCTCAACTATGTCTGCGACTGGCAGAAGATGCACCCAACTTTGATGGCCCATCAGCAGAGAGTCATCCAGGACAGAAGCAAAGCACAGTGAGTATCTCTCTCAATCTGGAATGATAAATTCTGCTAGCACGTGTAGTTGCACTGATTAGCTTAATTGTTTTCTTTGTTCTCTTTTCCTAGACATTCAGACGCCTCCTAATATCTAAACTTCAAGATGAATTTGAAAACCGAACCAGAAATGTTGATAGTAAGCTTTAAAACCACTTTAATACAGAATTTATTTATCTTCTCTTTCCACAGCCGTGTTAAACAGGCTGCTTTATTTTCCAGTCTATGATAAGCATGATGGTCCCCTCCTCCCTGAGGAGGAGGAACAGAGAGCCATTGCCAAGATCAAGATGCTGGGGAACATCAAATTCATTGGAGAACTTGGCAAGCTTGATCTTATTCATGAATCTATCCTTCATAAGTGCATCAAAACAGTGAGTATTCAGATTGGGTGGGGGCTAAGAGCAAAATAGGACTTCTAAACTAAAAAAATGTAAATGTTTATGCTGCGTTTGGAATTAGCATAAAAGCTAATTGGAAAAGCATAAAATACCACAAAAATGTTTCCTGTCAATTATCTACCCTCCACTGTTCAAAATAAACAGTCTTTTGGTGTGATTAAAAACTAAAATTGGCTTTGAACAAAGCCATGGGAATTGTCTCCAAGTGAAGATGTAGTTTGGCCTAGACAGAAGTGCCACAGGTACTTCAAAGTACATACGCTTAGGAGTATTACGTACTTCAATTAGCAATCCTTAAACTCATTTTCAAGTCCATTTGTCTTCAGAACAAGATTAAATGTTTCTGCATGTCCCTGTGTACAAAGTTGCCACTTACTATAAATCGTCACTTACAATACACTGAAATACCTAATTCCCCTTTAATATTTCAGCTTTTGGAAAAGAAGAAGAGAGTCCAACTCAAAGATATGGGGGAGGATTTGGAGTGCCTCTGTCAGATAATGAGGACAGTGGGACCTAGATTAGACCATGCAAAAGCCAAGGTATGTGCATATCCACTGCAGTCACTAAACTAGTTAAATCCTATGGCTAAGACTTTAATTGCCTGAACCTTCTGTATTCAGTGTTCTATTCAGAAGTACAAAACTGCGGTCTGACTTGCAGAGAGCAAGAGTGCCAACTATTGCTCCTGCATCCAATCTCTTGATAGCAGAAGGAGCCAATCTTAGAAATGGTTTTAAATGCCTTCCCAGAATGCAGTTAGGGTCATTAGGAAGGCATAAAAGCAAGAATGTTGTTTCTCTGAATGCTGCTTGAAAAAATGTGAGGAACTCTATTGTGAACACAACTAGGTGATGTGACAGATGTATTTTGGACCTTGATTTGTGAGTTCTGAATGTAGACTTGAAATGGTGTCATAGTAATGAGAATTTTGGCAGATTTTCATCTTTGACTCAGATGAGATGGCTTGATGCATTAGCTTTCCTTAAGCTCTGCTGCAATCAAGGAGATTGAGACTGCAGGAAAGGGCAGTCTGTTCCATTATTTGATCTTAGATGTCTTGAATGTGGTTACGTTTCCTGAAAATAATTAAGACATTGATAGAATGAGCTCTCACTTGCAACCTCACTTTTGTTCCCCCAGTCCTTAATGGATCAGTACTTTGCCCGTATGCGCTCCTTGATGTCAAGTAAGGAATTGCCAGCAAGGATTCGTTTCCTGCTGCAGGTATGTTAAAATGGCTTACTGCTTCCTTTTTCTCACAAAGTTGTCTTGAATCCGCTAGTAATAATTTGTTATGTTCCAAGGATACTGTGGAGTTGAGAGAACACAACTGGGTTCCTCGCAAAGCTTTTCTTGACAATGGACCAAAGACTATCAATCAAATCCGTCAAGATGCAGTAAAAGTAAGTGTTGCATGTCAAGTCCTGTGCTTGGCTTTTGCCTAAGTGTTAAAGTGAATCCTCATGTGCTTCACTCCATGTCAAAACTTACGCTGTGCGCTTGTGAGTAGTTCTCACAGCAGAGTGTGACAGTAAGGGGTTAAGGGTTAAAATCAGAAGGACTTTCATAGGTCAGGGCTAAAAACTTGACTTCCTCAGGGACTACTACTCCAAACTGACCAAAATTATAATTCCTGTTCTAAAGGATCTGGGAGTTTTTATTCCTGCTCCTATGTCTCAAGGGATGAGAAGCGACTTCTTTCTGGAGGGACCCTTTATGCCACCCAGGATGAAACTTGACAGGGACCCACTCGGAGGGCTTGCTGATATGTTTGGACAAATGCCAGGTACACTGAAACTACAAGGCTGATGTGATGACTGTAGCTGTACTGTATTGAATAAGAACTAAAATTGGTTTTTGTCTCATTAATAATACAGGTAGCGGAATTGGTACTGGTCCAGGGGTTATTCAGGATAGATTTTCACCCACCATGGGACGCCATCGTTCAAACCAACTTTTCAATGGCCATGGGGGTCACCTCATGCCTTCTGCTCAATCCCAGTTTGGAGAACTAGGCAAATCTTTTCTGAAAAGTCAGGTAAGGAAGATGTTGTTCGCAGGGTGACTTCAGCATGTTTAGAAGCTCTTCTACAGATGCGTATGTTATAGATTATAGTCTGCTTATGTTGAAAGACTTCCTCAGATTTGATTCTGATAAGAACTGATGCTCAGCTGATACAAAAAATTCTAAACCACTTTTTAAATTGTGCAAGAGATGCAAGGAATACACTTTTTTTTTTTTTTTTTTTTTTTACTGCAAGAAAAGGTGCATGTGGCTTTGGTGGGTCAGAATGGTGTGTTTTATTTAAAAGATAGCCCTGTTTTTAGGGATAGATGCTACTCTCCCACCACCCCTGCTCCTCCTTTCTCCCTTCCTGGCAAATAAGAATCTTTGTCCCTCTGGTCCCTCTGGTACTACTTACCATATGATGTACGCCACTCCATCATCTGCACTTCTTTCTCTATATCTCCCTTTCTGAAATAGGGGCAAAGCCAGCTCTACCATAACCAGAATCAGGGACTCTTATCCCAGCAACAAGGACAGTCGAAGGATATGCCACCTCGGTTTTCTAAGAAAGGACAGCTTAATGCAGATGAGGTACATTACATGCCTACATTACTTAAAGCCTATTCTAAATATTGCCCAATGATTATAGCAAGACGCGTTATTATGAGGACTAATGCTGGAACTCTTTCTCCTTCTCCTCCTCCTCCTTCTTTGTCCCTTCCTCTTTTCACCTTACCCCCTCACTTTCCTTAGGGTATCCAGCGTCCTATGAGCAAGACTGAGTTATGAGGGCAATTTCTTGGGGTGTCCCTTCCCCCACACCTCCCCAAGAACACTACTCTGACATCAGTTCCCATGCATCATATTGATAACAATACATTTAATTAAAACTTCAGAAAAATCTTGAACTTTAGAAACCCTGAAGTGCTGGACCAGGCTAAATTTTTTCTTTTTTTTTTTTTTTTTTTTTAAAGAACTGGCTGATAGGCAAAATTTCAAATGCAAAGTAAACTACATTATTATTTTGAGTGGTAACCAGACTCATATCCTGATTTCTGAGCAATTGGTAGAGTTTTATCTTGGCTGTAAAATACATCAGCAAACATGCTAAGTATCTTCTTGGGTCTCTAACATACTGCATCTAAAAGGAGCAATTCCAGATCTTGATACCAATGGAACTAAATACTAGTAACTTGCTGCAAGTTGTGATTCATAGAGTCGTGCTTTTGGGGGAATTTCAGTACACGTGTGACTTAATCTGTATTTGAGTGTTAACATTGTAGAAATGGAAAAGTCATGCTTCAGTGGGATCAGTTGGTGTGCGTCCATGACTGTGTATTTTTGGTCAGAATACTTAAAACAGTTTGAGTTTTTTCTGACTGTTTACAGATTAGCCTGAGACCTGCTCAGTCTTTTCTAATGAACAAAAACCAAGTGCCAAAGCTTCAGCCCCAGATAACTATGATTCCTCCCAGTGCTCAACCACCACGCACTCAGACACCACCTTTGGGACAGGTAGATACAAAAGTTACTGTATATTTTTGGCTGTACTTAATTTCTTCATGCATGTAAAACTTAGACCAGTTTCTAATATGGGAAGGGAGAGAGAAGTCTTTCATTGCACAGAGCAGGATAAAAGAAAAGAATGTCTGAAAACCTAATTTGACTTTCATCTGCCCTTGTTACATATTTGGTGTTCTTAAACTTGACATAAATGTAGGTAGATGTGTACTGCAAAGAAACAAATTCTGATACTTTTTCAGCCTCCTCAACTTGGTCTTAAAACAAATCCGCCGCTTATACAAGAAAAGCCTGCAAAGACCACCAAGAAACCACCTCCTTCTAAAGAAGAGCTACTTAAACAAACTGTAAGTTAAGTATGTAATAGTGCTTCTTGAAGCCTTGTATATGCTCTTTAAAAATGAATGTTTAACTATACTTTTTCTCTAGGAAGCTGTTGTGACTGAGTATCTGAACAATGGAAATGCTAATGATGCTGTCAATACTGTGAGAGAAATGAGAGCTCCAAAACACTTCATTCCTGAGATGTTGAGCAAAGTAATAATTCAATCCCTAGATAGATCAGATGAAGACAAAGAGAAAGCGAGTACTTTGATCAGCTTGCTCAAGCAGGAGGGAATAGCCACAAGTGACAACTTCATGCAGGTACTCAAATCTAATAGGCTCATGGTCCTTGTTGCTTGGCTGTTTATGATGTTTAGCTTGTGTAAAGGTAGTCTGCAAGTTTTTCTAAGTCCTATTGATCTGAGAAAGTAAAAATAATAATGTATAAACCTGTGAGGGGCATAAGAAGTGATGAAAGGAAGAAATGTAGGTACAGGATTTAAGGAACTGGAAACGGGGAACCTCTTGGCAAGTGATTCAATGCAGAAAAGAAATGCGAGGCTCCTATGTAGTACTCCTAAGAGTATTACTGTGCACAAGAACAAACTTACTTCATAATTTCAACCTGTGCATGTTTACTGTTTTTTAGGCATTCCTGAATGTATTGGACCAGTGCCCCAAACTGGAGGTGGACATCCCATTGGTGAAATCCTACTTAGCACAGTTCGCAGCCCGTGCCATTATTTCAGAACTGGTGAGCATTTCCGAACTGGCGCAACCACTGGAAAGTGGCACCCATTTCCCTCTCTTCCTGCTTTGCCTTCAGCAGTTAGCTAAATTACAAGATCGTGAATGGCTAACAGAATTGTTCCAACAAAGCAAAGTGAATATGCAGAAAATGTTACCAGGTAAGAGTTACCACATAGCTCTTATGACACCTCGTGTTAGTGTATGCAAGATGTTTTTTCTCTTAGTTTTTTACACCAGAGTAAAGTAACATACAAGGTTATTTTGATGCAATCAACTGTCATGATTCTTAAGAATGGTGTTTCTTAAGAGGTGGTTAGACCCATGAACCATTGATTATAGGTTTTGATTAGCACCAGCATTTAAGTGTGTCTGTCTTATTTACTTGTCAGAAATTGACCAGAACAAGGACCGCATGCTGGAGATCTTGGAAGGGAAGGGGCTTAGCTTCTTGTTCCCACTTCTGAAACTGGAGAAGGAACTGCTAAAGCAAATAAAATCGGATCCATCCCCTCAAGCCATCTATAAGTGGATTAAAGATAACATTTCACCCAAACTTCATGTAGATAAGGGATTTGTGAATATATTGATGACCAGGTGAGATGCTGTCTTGATGTAGTTTAGGCACATGTCTTTTTAAGCTACCAATAAGTCAGGAACTCTGTAAAGGCTGACATGTAGCTCTGCGCAGAACAAGATAAATACTGTTGTGGTTTAGCTTCAGTTGGCAGCTGAGCACCATGAAGTCGCTTGCTCACCTTCCTTCCTCCCCCTCCTCCCCCCGTGCGATGGGGGAGAGATTCTGAAGAGCTACAAGTAAGAAAACTATGGGCTGAGATAGGAACAGTTTAATAATTGAAATGAAGTAAAATAAAATAATGTAATGAAAAGTAAAATAACGAGAAGGGGAGAGAGAGGAACAAAACCACGGAAAAAGAAAACAAGTGATGGCAGCTGCTCACCACCTGCCAACCAATGCCCAGCCTGTCCCCAAGCAGTGATCGCTGCCCCCCAGCCAACTCCCCCTAGTTTATATACTGAGCATGATGTCATATCATGCGGATTAGCCCTTTGGCCAGTTTGGATCAACTATCCTGGCTGTGCCCCCTCTCAGCTTCTTGTGCACCTGGCAGGGCATGGGAAGCTGAAAAGGCCTTGACCAGTGTAAGCACTACTTAGCAACAACTAAAACATCAGTGTGTTAATCAATGTTCTACTAAATCCAAAACACAGCACTATACCAGCTACTAGGACGAAAATTAACTCTATCCCAGCTGAAACCAGGACAAGTACACAGGGAGAGAAGTTGTTCTGGGTGGAAGAGTTCTTCCCTGTATTAAACACTGATTGTATTTGAGAAGAAAAGCAAGGCTCCAGGCTTGCATCAGTGTTAGGTGTTGCTTTTGCTTGGGAAGGAGAGGTCTAGACCTGTGTATTCTTTTTCTAAAACGTTTTGGAGCCATAACAGAAGCAAAACTAGAAGCAATACAAGTGCACGGTCAACCACAATACTAATCCACTGTGCATGCACCTAACTGCTGATAGAAGCAGGAGGGTATTTTTAGTAATAGCTAGCCAACTGAACTTGAGAGTACTTGTCTTACTGTTCTAGAACATGAAATCTAGTTGCTTATCAGCTTATAGAACTTAACTTTTTTTTTTTGTCCAGTTTCTTGCAGTATATTTCTAGTGAAGTAAACCCACCAAGTGACGAATCGGATTCTTCATCTGTTCCATCTAAAGAGCAGCTAGAGCAGGAAAAACAACTGCTGCTTTCCTTCAAGCCGGTAATGCAGAAGTTCCTCCATGACCATGTTGATCTGCAAGTGAGTGCTTTATATGCACTCCAGGTGCACTGCTACAACAATAACTTTCCAAAAGGTATGTGCATCAAGATCTTACCCAGAATTCAAGTTGTGTCTGCTTGTGTCTGTGTATGGCTTTCAGGCTTGTCACTTACCTTTCTTAGAGTCAAGTAAGGTGTTCAGAAGGTTATGAAGCTAACAAAGTTTAAATTTGCTTCTATAGGCATGTTACTGCGCTTCTTTGTTCATTTCTATGACATGGAGATCATTGAAGAAGAAGCCTTCTTGGCATGGAAAGAAGATATTACTCAAGAGTTTCCAGGGAAAGGCAAAGCTTTATTCCAGGTAAATTCGCTAACATTAGAGATTGTCTTTTGTGATCTCTGCTGCACTGGAGTGTTTAAGAATACTTCAGACAGTGTTTAAGACTTGTTAATACCTGGAAACTTCATGGAGTATTTCACTAGGAAGGAGTGAGGCAAGATGAACTAAGTCTTTTTTTCTTTACTAGGGACTGACATTTAGTGTTAAAGTGTGGCTGAAAGATCTTTTAAAAAAAAAAAAAAAGTTGGAAAAAAGCAGCGTTTTGCAGAAGTACATAATGGGGAAATAATTCCTGCTTCCTTAAACTAATTTTATGTAACTGCAGGTAAACCAATGGCTAACCTGGCTGGAAACTGCTGAAGAAGAAGAATCTGAAGAAGAAGCTGACTAAAGAACCAGCCAAAGCCTTAAATTGTGCAAACATACTGTTGCTATGATGTAACTGCATTTGACCTAACCACTGCGAAAATTCATTCCGCTGTAATGTTTCACAATATTTAAAGCAGAAGTATGTCAATAGGATATCTTCTGCAAAAGGTTTTTGTAGTATGTCTTAATAGTCTACAATAAAAATATTTTAGAGTATCTTTAATGTTTAGATAACAGTGTATTAGCAGCATGCAATAATTACATCATAAGTTCTCGAGCAGAAGCAGTCTGTTGCAAGGGTCTTCTTTGCTGCCAGTTATCATAGGCTGTTTTTAAGTTAGAAAACTGAATAGCAACACTGAATACTGTAGAAATGCACTTTGCTCAGTGTAATACTTGAGTTGTTGCAATATTTGATTATCCATTTGGTTGTTACAGAGAATCCTTAACTGTAATCGATGGTTGTTGCCGTAATAGTATATTGCCTGTATTCTACCTCTAGTAATGGGCTTTATGTGCTAGGTTTTAATATCCTTGAGCCTGGGCAAGTGCACAAGTCTTTTAAAAAGAAACAGTTTACTTGCACAAAAACTGATCAGCTGAAGAGATGGTCTGATGCCCTTTGGAAGAGGTTTTTGTGGGTGTGAAACATGACATGGTGAGAAATTTGAATTGGTCCCTCTATTACAGTACTGAAATTAAGTCTACTTAATTTATCAAGACATGTTCATGCCCTGATTTTATATACTTGTATCTATCAATAAACATTGTGATACTTGACTTGTTTCTGAATGTCTCCCAGTAGAAAAGCTTTGACTGACAACTAGTTTACTTCGGAAGGAAACATCAGTGGCAGTTGACTTAGACTGGGACCATCTTAAGATTCTTTTTATGATAATTGTCTTAATATGCAAATGAATTCTAAATATGGTCACAGACAAGATTAGACACTACAGATTCACTGTGACAGGAGGAAAATTAAGAAATTCTGCTGAAGAAATGGTAGGAGTTTGCCTTGTGGTCCAGTGTATGCTTTATCAGTGAGTATGTGCTTTTTAACTTCCTAATGCTTTGAACTTTCCCCAGGTTACATGCATGTTTTTTTAATCAAGTGGCACTATTAGCTGCCTGTTCCTCAAATTGGCAAAAAAACCCCGCCACAAAACATTTTAATGATGTTGCATTGTACAGGCTTGAAATGTCATCTATTAAATACTCAAAATACCTTACTTCCTAGAACCTTGTCCCTAGTGAAATTTTTTTTTTCCTCGTTGATACTCAGACTTTCAGTGTTGAAAGGTGATGTATTTGTAACTGCAAAACAGTAGTGTCTCCTTGACTGAAACTTGGTTTTGCCAGTGCTGGAAGTGCTGCATTATGGGAGATGAAAAAGTGGAGCACAAGAAAACTACTAGAGCTCATAAAAGGGCTTGCTCTGAGGGGAGGGATAATTTGCATTTATGCACCCTAAGTGCTGTGCCTAGGGGAGCGGGTGTGATTCATTTTGCTGGCAATTTGCTGTGAAAGGCAGGCTTCCTAACCTACAGTTAGGAAGAGGGCTACAAGTAGGGGTCTCTTGTATACTTGTAGATTCCTTCAGTGGGTTTCTTCAGATGCCTCAGTAACTTGCTGTACGTGTAGCCCAGTAAATCAAGATACTGTGCTTCTGTAAACCAAATGACGTTCATAAAGAGTATTTAACGTCTTGAATTGCTAACAAAAATCCCATGACGCTTAAATACTGTCTCTGCATTTCAGAAATGCGGTGTATCTAGCAGTAAACAGGAGAGCAGGATATTTTTGTGGATTCTAGTTCAATTAAGAGAAAAAGGAAAGCACTAACTACACTTAAGAGGCTTGAGGTTGGGAGCTGGCTGCTTTTGATGTAGCTGCAACTTCTGTGTAACAGTGGCGAGCAGTGACATCATGGTATGTTGTTCCAGTCATGATGCAGAGTAATGTTCAATTTATGAAAGTATTTCCTTTGTGGAGTAATATAGTCAATGCTAGATCTACAGGGGCTGCAGGGTTTACTCCTTGCTCACTTCATGTCTGGTTTTGGGTAGATAAAGATGCTTCTCAAGTGGATGTCCTGTATACTCATTAAGGTTCTACAGTTAAATACCCTTTACTGGGATAGAGGAACATAAGTATAGTTTTAAAGTTCATTTACTCCTAATTAATTGCAAATTCTGCTGTTTCAGAATTGCAGTTGTACTTCGAGTGTAGTAAGATGCAGTGTAGTGAAATTTAGCATTGTTTCAGTAACAGGGTTGTGTTTGTTTCATTTGTCTTTAAACTTTGCTGTTATAGCTGATCACTTTAGTGGTGCATGCCACTATAATACTGTGTGGAGTTACAGGTTGCTAGATACACAATACACTTCATTCCCATATGCTGCAAAGCTGAAGACAGGGAGGAGCCACAAGTCATGAAAGAACAGTCCTAACTGGTAGTTTCCAGCTGAATTTCCTGTAGAGGTGAGAGAAAAAGGCAATAGTAGAAGGTGCAAGTAAAAACAATTCCTAGTCAAAACTTTAGGAGAATAGAACCAGAACTTTGCAACTAACCTTTTTGCCAGAGTTTTGGAGAAGATTAAGCTGGCAGCTGTAGGTTGTTTGAATAGCGTAACTAAGCCTTGTATTCTTGCCCAGTCTAAAATGTAATTACTGTGATCTTGTGTACTTGTGCATGGAGGCTTTGCTGCTTGGTTTTCTGTAACTAGTCACTGAGTTAGGAACTCTGTTAGGGAAGAGTAGAACTCCTATAAAGAACCACGACCAAAACTGGAATAGAACATAAGCAGTAGAAAATGCTGCTAAGCTGTAGAATTACTCTCTGTCATGAGATGCTTGCAAAAGTTACATGCAGTTAGTATGAACACATCTGGTTTCTTGAAATTGGTATAAAAATGGCTCTTAACAACTGCAGTGTATATATCAAAATGGTGTTTCCATAGATAAGGAAAGGGAGCATCTTAACTTGATCTTCAGCTACTTGGTTTTAGTGCTTGACTGCAGTGCTTGTGACTAAGTCAATCTGGGAAAGGGAATGGGTGTTCAGTTGGTCTAACTTTTGTCTGGCTTTTAACTTTGAGTTGCATTGTAGTTTAAATGTAAATAGAGCGTACTCCATTTTAAATAGTAAAGTCAGTCAAAATTAAACCAATATAACTGGTCAATTATAATGACTTTTATTACTATTAATTTTGTTAAATGTTAGGTATAACATAGGCTCACAGGAGGATTGGAAAAAACTGTATTAAACACATTTTGTACCTGTTACAGTCATGAAGTTTACCTTCTGAAATGTTGAACTAGGTTGTGGTTACCACTCAGGAAAGATCACTTCCACTTCAGCAAAGTGCTGAAAAGCATGTCCATTTAAATGAGTTGATCCATATCGGATGAAGGTTGCTGTGAGAGAAGATAGGGGTTGGTTATTGAAAATGAGCAGTTACTGAATTCTCACTTTTTCCAAGAAACAAGCAAAATAGTTGGACTACTGTTTATTATCAGTGTTTGCACCAGTAAAAGACTAGATCTCTTTTTTTTTTTTTTCCAAGCTGCACTTGCCCCTGGTGCTCTGTTACGTTAAATTTCAGTATTTCAGGAAAGTGTTCGGAACAAAGTTTCCAAGAGTCAAGATATTGTTATAACTGCACAGGCATCACTTTTTCCTTGGGGAAAGTTGCAGGAAGAAGCTCTATGGGGTTGGGGCAGGAGGAGGATTTTGAGTACAGAACAAAATTTTTGTGAGTGTGACTTAGCTGACCTGCTTTTAGCAGACAGAAGCTTCCACTTGAATTCTATTTGGAGTGTTTTTCTAGAGCTGTGAATAAATCCAAATGATGATTAGATAACTTCAGCGCAGTCTTCAATAGTAGTTGCTCTGAATTTTTAGGATGCATCTGAAACATGGAATTTTCATAGCTTATGTTGCAATCCAGGCTAGCAGCTGCAGTGACTGATAAAAAATTAGTTTACTGCCAGTTCATGCTTGTTCTCTAAAAGCAGTTACCAGAGAGCTGGTGCAGCAAACTGAAGGGGAGAGCTTACTCTTACATGTACCTGGAGAAACCTACATTTATTAACTGTTGCTTGCTACAGTGCTTACTTCAAATACTGCTTGTCTGAGGTCTTAACTGTGGCAAACAGAAGTATGTTGGCATGTCCTTGTCCTGTGTGCAGGGGCTTTGGAGTATGTGGCGTCACTGATGGTGATCACTGATTCCAAAACAAATTAGGGAGGAGGTTGATACTTTGAAAGTTGATGAATAGCAATAGTGCAACTCCCATGCTTCCCTGTGGTCTCCCCTGTTCCACCTCACCCCCTTCAGGGTGGGGAACTGATGTGGGGCTATTACAGGAGTTACCTACAACTATCTGTGTCTGGCCAAGGTTAATAGCTGAGGGGCTGGGTGGGGCACAGTACCATACTGACCTAGGGAAGCAAGGGTGATAGTGGGGTGTGTTTAGGAGACAATAAAGCAGCAATAAATGCTTTGCACCCTCCTGGATGGAGAGGGCAGGCTATAGAAGAAAAAAGTGATGTATGCCACCTTATGGTGAATTACATACAGAATTGCTGTAGCATAAGTACCCTGTGGTTAAAACAGGGTCTGGGCTCAAGTATTTTTGGAATATTCTCATGATGTGAGACTCATGTTATTTCTGAAGAGTTGCTTAAGTAATTACTTGCATTGAATACAATCCAGTTTTGAAGCCAGTGACTTTATGCAATTGTAATTTGAATGAATATGGAAAATGGGCGTTAGCATGTGAGACTGGTGGCACAACGTGTCAAGGTGTCACACAAGGAATATTAAATGCACTTGTGTAAAGCTACTTTTTCCTGCACCTCACATCAATTGCCATGTCTTCTTGTAACTTTATCATTGCTGCTTTTTATCTTGAATGATGCTGGCTAGAGACCAGAAGTATTCAGTGGTTGTCTTGCCTCTACAGGCAGATATGGTCTCAGTTCAGGGGGGCAAAGTCTGCTTATAGGCACATCTATAAATTGGTATGGTTACTCATATGTTGTACCTTCAAAAACAAAACAGAAATAACCATATGCAACTGAGACTTAAGCTGCTCACTGTAACAAGAAAGGAAAAAAAGGATTGTACAGCAGATTTATGGTGGCAGATATTAGCTGGAGACTAGCAAAATGTTATTTTTAATGAGTTGACTAAGGAGCCATGACAACAGAGTTACGCTTGGCATAAATACATGGCTGGAGTGAGGAAAGCAACTGAGTGGGATTTTTATCTTAAAATATTTTGAAGTTTATAAGAACAGAAATCTTACATTTAGTTTTTGTTTATGTTAGCAGTGGAAGTGCCTGAAGGATCTGATGTGTGAAGTATTCCCAGAATTTTACTATCTAAGAACCTATGCAAAACACTTAAGTTTGTGAAAGGAAAAGGGATCTTTAACTGGTTTGATAAAGTATGTGGAAGATGAAGAGTTTATAGAATGTGTTGTGTTACAAAACAGATGTTTTCCTTTTTGGTAGGACGAAGTGAAATTTGAGGAATTAACCGTAAGTTAGCAAGAGCATTAGAGTTAAAATTGAAATAGAGATGAAGGTTTGATTTGCATTTCTATAGTGATTTTGTTTAACCTTTTAAGGAATGATTGCATATTCTTTCAGACTTCATAGACAGTTGAAGATGTAATCACTTCAGAGTGTAGAATACTGGGTGACTGGCCTTCCTCAGAGAGGAATCTTGCAGATTCAAGTCAAATATTCAAAATAAGACTAAATGACAACAAAGTTAGAGTTCACTGCGCTAGAGGCTCGCTTTGTTTCTGCTGTTAGCCAGGGCTAGTACTGTCATCTGCATCAGCTCAGGGACCCATAGTATGATCAGATACTTGAAAATATATTTAATTGGAATTGGTCTCTTAACACTTTTCCTGTATATGAGTCAAATTACAAACCCACAGTCTAATACACTTTTGTCTTGGGAATTTACATTCTGAGGAAGTTAACTTTGCAGATTCCTGTGATACTACACTGTCATTATGATTCAGTGATAAGGTGACACCATACAAATGCAAGTCTGGAGAATCAGCTCCCAGCTGCTCCTTTAGAAAAGAGTTGCTCTCCACAGCTAAGTAATAAACAAGGTGCCCAGCATGCATGTTAGGCCATCTCTGCATTCCTTCTGAGCCAGATGCATAAAGCAGGGGAAGTACTTAAGGCCTTGGTTTTTTCTATATGTATGTATACACACACGTGTATTTTGTATGTACATACATGTATGTTATATACATATATATAATATCTCCCCATTTATTTGTATTCCTCTCATTCCTCTTAGAGAAATGCCATTCAGTTACTCAAATACTTTAAGCTTACATTGCTTGCTGAGTTAATATTTCAGATTCTGATTAATAGTAGAAGCATTAATACTAATCCCCCTTCCTAGTATTGATACAGCAAAACAGCAGGAACTGTACTTGGGTACGGCTGACATTTTAACCTTAAATATTCTCAAAACACGTAGCACAGTAAGCCAATCTGAGCAGCGTAGGACTGTCTCAATTTTGTACTAAGAAAACTGTTTTGAAGTAGAGCCCTAGCCAGGCTGGTGGAGGAAGTGCCAAGCATGACAAAGTAATGAGAGCTAGGGTACATGTACTGCACTTTTATTTTTCACTTCCAGCTTTGTAAAAGTTTGATCAGAGGTGCATCTGCTTTCAGGAGGACATAGATAACCAATTACTCACTAAGTCAATACATCGATTTCATTTCCTGCTCCAGTGAAACATTTCCATGGTGACCTGCAATTTCCCATAGTTTCCCATCTATACAATTGATGTAATGGCAGTACCTACTCCATTAACTTTCAAGACTGTGAAGTGTTCAGATACAATGAAAGGCTATTCATAAATTCAATTAGAGCAATAGCTCAGTAGATTTACAATGGTGGTAGGGATCATAATGCAATCAAAGCCAAAACGCTCTACCCCTATCTCTGCATTTTGGCAGGTATCTTCAGTAGGTTAAACCTGTGGAGGCCTATTGAAAGCAGTAGGAATATACTGCTTGTAGCAGTCCAGTGGCTGGAATACCTCTGATAAAATACATCAGTAGTATAAACTATATTAAAATATATGTTATTCTATCAGCTACCCTTACTGAATTCTTGCCAGTGCAAATTCCATAGTAATTATAAAGGACTGAAAACTCAATTCAGGAAGTGGGCTAACATGCAAATAATTTAATATTTTACATATTCTCCTAGAAGACTCTGCACACTTCATCTGGTTTAGGTGAGGAATTTTCATTAATTCAAACTCTTCCTTTCCCTCTTGCTTTTATAAATATAGACTGCTCCTCAGTTGAACAATATAAATTGAGGTAATACTGTTATTTCTGACATCATATGAGCTTTAGATTTCATCTTTAAATAGGAAACATTCAAGATAATAAAAAAGACTTGAGTTGAATCCTGGTAGTCTACCTATTACCTGTGCAGTAAAATACATAACCAGCAGCTGAGAAATTGCACACTACACCCTGGAAACACTTGCTAGAAGCATAGGCTTTTCTATAGAACCTAGTGCATGCATTAGAACAGCTCATTCTTGCACATACGTGAGCCTGAGACCTCTGTGATACCAGTACATAGCCCCATAGAGGAAGAGTTCCCTCACTCACTGCAACACTACAAATTTGGGTAAGAGAGTTATAGTTACACACTCTACTGTCTCTGCATACTTATCGCAAAACTTCTGAGAGTTCCATCTTGATTTCTCAGACACTAATTTGTTAGATACTTTCACAGATGCACAAGAAGTAATTCTTAAGTAAGTTTAGCTGACACTATGAAAAAAACGTTGGTGTTAACATTTGCTGAAATAGCAGACCTAAAATACAATTTGGAAAAAAACCTAAATGTAACAAAAAAACACCCCACCCTCATAAAAGCCAAACTATGAACGGGGAAGGGAACTGGTAGATGGATACCAACTGTATGCAAGCCTGTTCTTGGAAATCTCCCTTTAAGTTTTAGAGCGTGATCAAGGCTTGCATAAACTTGATCCTACCCAATTGTTCTTGGGGGGAAGGAGAGGGGTAAATTACATCTAAAATTAGAAACTAATTCAAGTGCATAGCAAAGATAATGTTTGAGCTACTGTTTTGCTGGGTGGGATTCCTCTTACTTAAATGTAACTATCCAAATGTTGAGTGTCTAGACATCTATACGCTCCTTAGGCAACAGACAGAAACAGGTTCCTCAGAACGTGATTCATGCCACCTACCTTAGATAATTATCTTAGGATAGGATGATTTGCTGTTTGGGGGTGCCAGTCCACAGGCCTCCATGGGCCTAGGCAAGGCCCAGGAGTCTAGACTGCTAATTTTCAGATGTCTGAAGATAAATGAAATTCATCTAAATCACCTGCCATATAACTCTGACATAAGATTTGCCATAATTCCATATTAACACACAATTGCACTGTACACAAAGCGTGTGCTCTCCCAGTGCTCTGCCATGATTAGGCACATGAATGTTCTGGCACCTGCTGATGGCATAGCACAACTGTCCCTGAAAAGCACTGGCAGCAGTAGGTGCCTGTTAGTTCATCAAGACTTAAGTTTTTAAAAATACATTTATTGTGTTTTGCTAGGACAAGATAAAATGCAAGAACATAATGGGGAAGAATATATATTGAAACCCAGTTTCAAACTATTGGTGGAACCAGCTAAAACTCCTGTTTCTAGCAGTGTTCTAGAACTGCTAGAAGCTCAAGTTGTTTGAGTTAATCCATTTGGCTAAATTACAGAAGTAATCGTTTGCTTTAAAGTTTGTGCCCTGGAAAACCTAAGCCCCACCCTGGGAACTAGCTGGGTACGCTGAGACTTTCATACTTTGGCAATCACCACCAATTTTCAATTACTTTCATTATTAACAATTTACACCTTAGTTCCTGTTTAAATGAAGTTATCTTCAACTTTTAGTCACTGAATCTTGTCTTGATTTTGCTGGTAGAGGAAAACTTAGGAACCTGATTGATCCAACCCTAAATTTCTCTTCTTTTTTCTGATCAGAGTCTTAGATTGACTTGTCTTTAGGAAAGACTTATCAGCCTTATCAGCTAGATACAAATCTGAAGGATTTCTACTTTCAGAAAGAGAAATCTATTGGCTATGGCATAACCAGCCTTGCCATATCTTTTCTCCTATACCCCAAAAGCTGTAACACTAGCTCGTTTTAGTTGCATCAGATTTACTAATTCTTAAAAAGAGATCATAAAAATGCATCCTCTTAACTATTACTAGAAGTGACATCTGCATTTGTAGCAATTGACAGCATCATAACACAGTTGACCAGTGAGTTCACAGCAAAGAAGATTACAATTGGGAGTTAAACTAAATCAAATTGGAAGCAGGGGGAAGGATACTAAGGATAAGCCATAAGTTTAGTGAGATACATTCACTAGACTGCATCTAATGCTGTTCTGATTCACTGATTATGATATCTGTGAGCTTGTTGGTTTGTCTAATGAAGCTTCTCCAGATAATCCACATAACAGAATTTATGTCAGGATCTATCAGTTGTTTGAAAGTAAGGTATTATTGATGTGAATTCTACACCTCTCTGTTCAGCTGTAAGTTTTCTTTCTTTTCAACTGTCTCAAGCATGGCTGCCTCCTTTTTCTCTTGACATTGCTGCTCCTGGTCATGAGCTTCTGCCCATGATTTCCCTGCCTCTGCTAGAGCCAGACGCCTCCACTAAGCGTGAAGCACAGATCTGCTTTCTGCTGGGAAGCGTATCACTTCAGCCTCAGCTGTCAGAGGTCCAAAAGGCAAGATGAACGTTTCTATAACCCAGCCTCAAGCACAACTCAAATACTGAAAAGAAATTTCCTAGACAGTTGTTTAGTTGGGTAGCTTCTTCAAGAAATTCTGCAAGAAACATCTAAGCTGAAACATGTCTGCAATGTCCCCTGCTGTCAGGGAATAAGGGTTACTCAGGTATGCCTGGAACCCTTTGTACTAGCTACCTCTGAAGTGATTCAGAGCACTACAGGTGCCAACAGCAGAGGAACTGGAACCTTACAAGTCTTAGTTACCTCAGGCACCAGATAAGTCTTCGTATGCTTCAGGCACCAGGAAAGTATCTTCTCTTTTCCCTATACACTAGAAAAGCTAACTACAGCATGATAATTCTGTTAGAGTAAGTTAGCTGTCAGTCTCCCAGTGATTTACAAGCTGTTCATTTACACTCATCTGGGGTTTGGGAGGGTTTTTTCATGGGCTTTTGGTTCCGCATCTCATCTCCCCCCACCCTCCCGCCAATGATTGGTTTGTGGGTTTTTGTTGGGGTGTTTTGTTTTTGGTTTTTTAAACAAATCATCATGGAAAGTTTCCACAAACAAAATAAACACGTGATTATTTGGCAACCTCAATGATTGTGCAACTATAACCACAGCCTATGCTGAAGCTTTCCAGAAGATACTGATTAATTGCCTACAGAAAGTACTCTGTAAAAGCAAAGCAGCTGTGCAGCAGTTTACTTAAGACAAGAATTGAATCAAGGCATGCCTGGCCCAAAACCTAGCTCTTCAACATGGAGATCAACAATGAATATTGGCTTTTAGCAATAAAGACAATTCTGGCCCTAATTTGTTTCCAAGTCATACTGTTTGCCAGGACGTCAACCTTTCTAATAGTAAAATTATGTGTTTATATTCTTCTGTTTTTAAATTAAACCATTCAAAAACAAAACGCAATCATTTTCACTAGCCTTTTTACTACGAAGGAGGAGAAAGAGGCTGTTGTACACGTTGGAGATAGTATCCTATTATTAATCAAGCAAGATACAATTTATGCTCCAAGGACCTTGCAGACCACACAAAAAGGGTCTGACATGAATTACAGGAGACTCTAGTCTCCTGTTGCAAGTTAACAGCTAAAAAAGGGTAAGTCATCTAGAATTTGAGTGAAAAACATTGACCCAATCTGTTTTATTCTATTTTTGTAGATAAAGTGATTTTTTTCCCCCCACAGTAATGACTACTCATGCTTTCAATAATCTAATCAAATATAAGAAAATATAATGGTTACAAACAGTACAATAGTTCAGCAAAATGTGTTACTGCATTATTATTAAAACCAACAACTATAAAAATTAAAGTAATAGTAAATATGATTTTAAAATACAGCTGGAGATCTGAACACGTTTGGGTTGCAGTATTTTAGGTACTGTACAACTCAGTAAGAAATCATCCTGGCCCAAAGCAGCTTAAATTCTATTCAAGTCACACAAACAGTGAAAGCGATAAAAAGACTGAGTGTGTGTTCCTCCGCACATCGGTATTAGTGAGAACATGCTACATGAAATTCAGGTCTCCTGATACACAATTTGTAGCCCACCTCTTTGCCCACTATGCTTTCTTACACATTTCTTTAAAATAACATCAAAGACAAAAATGTATGAAAACACTAAGAAACGCTACGTCACCAGCAGGAATACAGAAATGGGACATTTGGCAAAAGTACAACTGAAGGTAACTGCTAATATTTGTAGGCAATTTAGACCAAGACAGTGAGCAATTGAAAATATGCAATTCTTTTTTTACTGAGAATCATTTATATGTAAATACTCTAGATGTTACGAACCTTTCTCTTACATGCAAGCTTGCATCACAGCCAGGTGATGTGAGCCTTGGGTTCTTCTTGGATCACAGCACTATTTGACTGACCTGGACAAATCAGCTTAGATCCATGGTGTAGATACACCATGGCAGTTCAGAGAAAAACATGCCTTGACCACCTCTCTGAACGGTCCAAACTTAACTTTCCATTAGGAATGCACATAACTCCACTGATAATGCTACTGCTTATACAAGAAAGTACCTCTGCAACTGCAACCAGGGAGCACTGTTACGTGTGAATGACCTTCTGTCTCTAGATGATGTCTTTCGTAATATATTTTTCTTTTAAAACGTATATTTTGCTTGATTTTACTATTACAATTTCCACTCTGTGGTTTTACAGTTGGGTAGATCAATACCTCTTGCATATGCACTGAAAAAAATATCCTTTCCCTGCACTGTTTAAAGACAATGGAAATTGAAACACTCATGGGCAAAGTGAGTGTCTCTCTGGGCATTAATTATGAATAAGTGAGTGCCCAGCAAAAGAAAGTCAAAATACAGGATCCAAGTTAGAAATAGGGAGACCCAAGGAATTAAGTAGCAAGACCTAAATAAGTATCTACTTCTAGCACTAATCTGACACATCATTTCTTTTTGTTTCTTTCCTTCCCTGTGCCAGTAATAACACCATTTTGTTGTATGGCAAACCTAATTACTTTATATCCATAACTCAGCTAATGCTTGTAAGGCTCTTCTGCCTTGCACAAACCACGAACAGCCTACAGACTGAAGAAGGAAACAAGGAACACTCCAAGAAAGAGTTAAGGTTTAAGACTCCTGCAAGTACACATTAATTTCCCTGATGCAGTGACCACAAAACAAAACAGATGCATGAAGATGAGAGGGACTAGTCTGTATGAATACTAGGCAGAAAACCCAGTGCATCCAGGTATACATCTAGGGAAATGCTTTTTACTGTCTAACCAGCACACTCTTCATCTACAAGGAGCATTTAATAGAAACTCAGCTAAGTCATAATAATCTGAGAGAGAAAAGATCTGACCAGAAGTAAGCTCTGATATTGAGAGACAAATCCCAACTTTTTGTAGCTCATCAGGAGAGTGAACAAGTTGAGTACCTCCATTAGAACATCATCAAAAGCAGACAAATATGCCCCACAAGCAGCCTGTATCCACCATTAAGTGCAACTATTCTTAACAAGTATGTCCTTGCTGACACTTAGAAATAGGTAAGCTGGACATTAAAAATGTATGTCAAGATCATTTTGACTAAAATCACCAACTTGAATTTGTGCATGAATATGCTGAGGTCCTGCAAACCCAAATGAGACATAATTCCTCTTTCCTTTTTATGGCTAGAGAATAGGAGCTGACAATAATTCTTCCTCCCCAGCTGGTCCAGGACAGCTTCCCACAAGAAAAAAGAACATTACCTTTTGCTTAGACAGACTCCCCTGAGACTGGGACATGTACTAGACATAATTTAGTACAGTATGGCAGATACAGGCAGCAAGGCCAGTTTAAAGCAGTTCAAACTCTATTGAAAGTTGGAACAAAACAGTTATCTGTCTTGAAAAGAGTGGAGATGGATGAAGAGATGTTTCATATTCTCTGATGCATCTTCAAAATCAGTATAAACTGTCACCAGTGCAAGGAAAGTCAAGACTGGTATTTATTAGTATCTTGCCTCTGCTTGAAAGAGTCCTGCTTAAAGCAGTCTGTTGATTCAGCAGTGCCTGTATAGCCAGAACCTTCAGGTGCAAAGGTGAGAAGACACTGAAGACAATTTTCTCCAAATAGATTTGGGGAAACAGCCAGAGGGGAATATAGCATTGCAAGAGGTTGTTCTTAAACGACGACCTTCTCTGTCCTATTGTTACAGGATAAGCAGCTAGCAAAGATCAAGTTCTCTACTACTAGTTTTGTGACCTAAATTAGAAAGTCACTTAAGCATTAGAAAATAGGTCTAAGCCAGAACATTCCAGACTATATCTATCACTGAAGGTATTGTGTGACCAATGAACTGCACCTTTGACAGGAGGCCAGTGATCTGAGCCCTAAAAACCAGAGCGGACCCATGATATTCCTCATACATGTCCAAGAACACTTTGGCTGTTGCAATTAGCGTACGGTATTTGCACAGCCTTAAAGAGAGGCAAGAGAGCAGATTCATCTACTAAGAACTCTGAAGGGTTCAAAAACCTTTAAAGAGCCAGAACATTTAAGGTGAAAGAAAACACCACTGAAGTCGCTGCCATGTGACACTCACTCTAAGGTGCTACAGAGAAACTGTTTCTTTGGCTAAAGCAGGGTATTTGTAATTTTAATCAACATGGAACAGGTGGGGAGCTATGAGACTCTTACATGCTCATGAGCTAAACACAGCACATCTGGAGTTCAAGCAACACCATAACAATGTTGGGGGCATCTCCAAACAGTCAAATATAGGGACATGCATAAGATTAAGGATGATAATTATTTAAAAGCAGCGATATGGACTCTTTTGCATGTATCGTTTCAAATGGAGCTGTAAGAAAATGGTAAACTCAATCAAGTGTGCCAATAAGACATAGTTTGCAGGCCAAATACTTAGCCAGTCCCAACCTCTGGAGAGGTTGCAGAGAAAAGAGGAGGTTTTGCCTAAGGGTAAAGGAAAAAAGGGGAAGAGAACAACCCAGAGGGACAGGTCTATCCCTGACAATAAAATAAACTTAATTCAAAGAAGAACATAACTATGATGAGCATTCTTAACTTCTCTAGGTTAAGGACCAAAGGAAAAAGACATGTTACAAGCTGCATGACTATACAACTGTACCTTATAATAGGTTCTGCTAAGACTAGAATATCCTAAATTTTCAAGTATTTCTAGTACTAACCGCCCAAAGTTTGAGCAGATGTATAGACTGAAATTCACAGCTAGGATAGAAATACTACACGTTTTCAGTATACTTTGAATTTCTCTCCTAAGTATTCCCATATTTGGTATTCCCTTAGATTCAATTCAATGTCTCCAATTCAAATCCTCTTCTGTAGAGCAACTACAGTGTTTAGCTAAATAATAAAAGACTTATTAGGAGCTAGTAGTACTTACTGCTCTGAGAAGAATTAAGTATTTGGTTACATACCCTTTTTCACATGCATTTTGTCAACTTGTTTTGTTACCCATATTAATACTGAATTTGTCCTTCCTGACTGCAGCTCCAGCTGTAGGAATTTTTCCAGGTAACTCCTGAATTCAAGATTCATTTACTGTAAGTTCATTACTACTATCCACCAAGTAGATCATCAGAGCACTACATTGTAAGAGTAAAGAAACTGCACAAAACAAAGTAGGGAGGAAACTTGTTTCAGAAAGCCTGACAGTTTTAATATAAAAATGTCCACGGTATTAATCAACCCCTAATGTAACAGTTTAAATCTGTGCAGGAGAAAGAGGCCTTGCTACAACAAACATTGCTCTGAACAGTGAAATATTCAACACGGGAAGCAACTTATTCCCAGAAAGAGGCCCTTCTTTATAAAAAGAACTGATACAATTTTAGCTGTAGTGCTCCTACCATAGGTCTTGCCTTGTCCAAAGCATTCCTTGGCAGCACATTCCCAAATATATTCTTGCACCTTGCTTCTATGTGGATAGACTACTGTTGTTTTCAGAGTTGAATTAGCACAAGTGGACATTTAGAAAGAGAATGAATCAATTTATACACAGATGCCTTGTTATTCAGCAGTGACAGCTACTCCTTCCCACCAAGTACTGACCTGTGAAAGTTTCTGAAAGATAAAAACTTGAGTAGGTGGATTAAAAAAAACCAAAACACCCCACAAAAAATCACCCCCAAAAAACCCCAAACCCACACAACAACTCAGCCACTTAAATTTTTTAAGTTACATTTGAAGTGTTTGTTCTGTGAAGGGCCTAGCCTATAAGTTTCAGGACTGAGATTTTTTTTTTTTTTTTTTAAATCAACTGCTTGCTAGCAGCAAACTCTACACAATCCTTTTCTACTAGAGAAGACATGCTCACATGTGAGGAGAACAAAACGCTAAGCTGCAACAGAGCTCAATAGGAAACACTTTTCATAGTGTCATGCAACTTGTTAGTGGATGCATAACAGAAACTAGGAATAAAACATTTCTATGTGTTGCAGTGTTACACTCCTAACTCCCTGTATTTTATTCTGGAGTAAGTAGATTACTGCTATACTTAAAGGAATTTAATAGCTGCAAGCCAACCACCTACTTCAGAAGGCAAGGAATGCTGCCAAGAGAGAATGACGGCAACATTATTCCACCACTGCACTTTCAAAAAACAAGCATTAGAAAATATGAATTAGGCTAACACACAGCTTTCTCTCCAATTACAGCAACATGTGACTTTTTATATAACCTCCCATTAACCCTCCTAATCAAAGGGAAGAAAAAAGTTGACTCCTGGGTTTTTTTTTTTTCCCTTCTGCTCAGTGAAAGCAGGGCAAGAGAGAAGCAAAAGCATGCCCTGTCCCCTTCCTTTCCCTGCTGATTGGCCTCTTGTATATCATGCATTTCAAGCCTTTTCAAGTCATAACCTCTTCTTACAAGCCGCCTTTCTGACTGTGGAAAGCTCAGAAAATGAACTTACTCATCAGACAATAGATGTATGGAAACCCTTTTTATTTTACACTTACTGAAAATATTTCTCTCCAACTGGATGTTAGATCTGAAGAGCCAGTCAGGACTAAAGAGCTAACTTTTACCTATAGAAAATATATTTTGCTACATGCAGCACCAAACCAATACCTTCAGATTTATCATAAGAAAGATACAACTAATAACATGATTGAGAAGGCTATGATAGTGGAGATGTATTTAAGGCAGAAAAAAGTTTCTAAGAGCCCATAGTAAGTACTGTACATTTTCTTTTTCCTTCCTACTGTGAAAAGCTAGTTACTCTCATACTTGCCATTGCTCCACTTGCTTCACCTTGCATATATTAGTTTTCCCTAGTTGCATTAATTTCCTCACACTTCTTACTTCATAGCTTCATAAGTGAAGCAGTGTCACATCAAGCGTACATACCTCATCTATCCATTGCTTCCTTGTGATTCTGAAAGAGGTGAGCACCCGGGTCATGATTCTCTTGGTAAGAGAATCATTTCCTATAAGGGCCGCAAAATTTCCTCAAGTGTATGTTTTCAAAGCTATCTAGCTTCCAGTCTTGGACTGTCACAAATCTTCCACTTAAGTGACTATATTAACAAGACGACCGAGTTAAGATTCAGTTTTGCTCTAATCCAACAAGCATGATGGCTGTTCTTCTATTCTGAATGTTACCGAGCATGTAAGTTTTAGGTAAGACCACATATAGAAACTTGATACCAAACTGAGCCAAGAGAAGAAACATCTCAACTGTTCTACATACTGCTTTGTCTGCTATGGTTACCAACAGCCCATAAACACATGAAAAAACCATACACAATGAGAACAGCTAATGCTCACAGCAAACCAGAAATAGCAGCATGGGAAACCTAACTTTCAGTTAGTACATGAAGTGAACTATCAGTAGTGACAATCCAGACCTTCTGAAAACTAAGAAACATAGTTTAGGCTATACAGTCTATTAAAAAGAGTAGTAATACACTATCCAGATCTTCTCTGACCAACTGCTTAAAATAGGACTTTATGACCAATGAAAAAGTTAGAAAAAATAATTTTTGGACTGCTGCAAAAGACTGATTTTTTCAGAAATGCAGGGAGAAATCAGATTCACTTTAGTCTACAACACAGCAACTCTTCATTGTTGTTCCTGAATACATTATATGAAAGGACTTAATTCTGGAAGCCATGCACTTAAGCTAAAATAAAGACTACTTTCTCAAAACACATCCCTTTGTCAAATTTAACATTTTCAGGTTTTCTGCTTATACCTTTTAAGGTGCAAAATAAATCACTCCAAGCAAATAAGCAGGAAGAGTTTATTGTGACATTGGCAGCTTTACCCTTCTCAAGTAATATGGAGTTCTCTAATTTTTTTTACCTGCCAATTTAAGTATCTCATCTACATCTGCATCGTTACTTTATAAAATTTCTTTAATATCTGCATCTTTTCACCTGATTCAACACAAAAACAGAAGCAAAAGAACAAACTCTTGGAAACGTAAGGAGTTGTATCATGGCAAATGTATTCTTTAATAGAAAGTAAGAAAAATCCCTACTGACCTTTAGTCAGAATGAGGAAAGAGATAAATATCCACAGCTCTTTGTTCCATTTGGTAGGACTTTAAGATCCATCTATGCATGTATAACCACAGAACACACAGTTTTAGCCACACTAGAACCACCTAAACAGCGATTTTGTGTTCCATAGTTTTTACATGCATTCCATCCTTGGTGTGCTGATTATGGTACAGGGATTCTGTTCTTTACCTACAGCAATTTCAATTTGAGAATACACCATAAGCCAACTTAGAGAAACATCCATCAGTTGCTAATAGAAAGAATCACAGGAAGGTCTCACAACAGTTTACTAAAACATTAAGTTTTTTTTAAATCACAGTTTTCAAATATAAAAAATTGGATTTTCCCTATAACTGAAATATATTTACATGAACATTTTAAAAAGATGGTCCGTAATTGAGATCTAATCACTGTCATCTGAACCACCTTCAGACCCCTCATCGTTGGATCCCTCTGGTTCAGATTCGTTACCGGATCCTCTGCCAGAACCCTCATTGTCAGATCCTCTCTCAGAATCTCTGTCTGAGTCAGCACTGCGAGAAGCTGGGCGAGATTCATTTTCTGAACCACCGGAACGACTTCTCCCCGACTGTACAGACTCATTGTCAGACTGCTCCGAATCTGACCGCCTCCTTTTTCTAGCCGACCTGTCACTGTCAGAATCTTCCTCAGATGGGTGGACACTGGACCTCCTCGGACTACCTGCCTCACTACCAGATTTATTTCTGTTATCAGAATCACTATCAGAAACGATGCGTTTACTATGCTGCTGTTCTCCATCATCTGAATCACTGTTGCTATTCCTAGCATGTCTGTAGGGAAAAGAAAAAAAAACAACAGTATTAAAAGATGCTATCCTTAGCTTAAAAATAAAATGAGACACCAGAATTTGAATAACACTAGTGTTATCAGGATGAGTGGAATTAATTTGCAATGGAAAGGGATGTTGTGAGTACAATGAAATGCTTCTCATTATCTCATTATTATTAACACTGCAGTTTCTCTTGAGAGCATGTGTTGAAACTTCAGTACATGCAAAGTTAATTAAGGTTCTTACCCATCATCAGCAATTTTGAGTTTATCCTCATCAGAAGAATCATCACTTGATGAAATGATGGCTTTTGATTTGATCTTTCCTTTCATTGAAGGAGGCAGACGTTCTGGTTTGGGCTGTATAGGAGAAACACAAAGGGTTGCTTGTTCATGTGGCTGGTTAAAGCATAGTGCCCAAAAGGAGAAATGTATTTAGAAAACCAGACATGTTTTTAACAGCTGTTCTAAAGTCATTAGATCAAAGTTTTCCATTTACTATCACTTAATTCTAGATGGCTTCAGAAATAGCCTTTTCATCCTTGAAGCAGCTATAGCAACAGGGGAGGAGGACAAAAATAATCTCAAAAGCAGTTTGCTACAAGAAGTTTTGTTGTAATTTTCAACATTAATAAATCTCTCTTGACTAGGGTAATGCTGAAGCCCAAATGCATATTTAGAAAGTGATGCAGTTATTCAGGGTTTAACTTACAGCTTTCTTTTTCTCTACTTTGGGTGGACGCCGTTTTTTAGGTCTTGGACCATTTTCATGTTCTTCATCATCACTCCCCTCATCTGCCTTCTGGGGTCTTAAACAGAAACATATTTTATACGATGTAAAGCATAACATCACAAAAAAACACATGCAAAAATATCAGTCTCAAGACACGTCTAGTTGATCAAGTGTTACTCATACTTCTTTTGCAGAGTGGCTGTTTAAGTCTTATAATGTGCATGTGTAAATAAAAATCATGTGACCTCTTAACAACAGTTCATTTTTTAAGTCATTATGAAAGACTGCATGAGAATATACTTAAAAGCCATACTATTTCTCAGGGAAGTCTAACGTTAAAGTGCCAGTTACCTCCTCCTCTTCTTCTTCTTTCTCTCACCCTCCTCTTCTTCCCCATCTTGTTCACTACCACTGCCCTTCCTCTTCTTTTTCTTTCTAGACATGGGCAGATCTTCATCGCTGTCATCGTTGACGAACTCATCAAATTCCCCTGCTCCTTTTTTGGAACGCTATAATAAATAAAAGCCCCACAATATAGCCTATTATTAACCTTCCAGTTAAAGAGCTACGAGAAAATTCAAAATAGAAACTTTATCTGAACACGTTTTCGAAGAAAGGAAAATACAGACCTTCTTGTGCCAACTTTCCCATAATCTCTAGATTGATGTCATTAAGAAACTGATTCCAAATTTGCACATAATAAAACAACCTTCTGTTATTTTACCAATGGAATAGAACAGATTTTGGTGATGCCACCGTGCTTGGAATTTTTAGGTATTAGCTTCCAATTTTTACATTTGAGTATTAAGCCTGTGCAATTTCACTCAGTGGAGCCTAGGAGCTGGAAATTAAAAACCTGTGCTACTGCAAGAGACCATATATCAAAAGGGGGAAATGAAGGAGATTTAAAAAAAAAAAAAAAAAAAAAATCAAATCTGTTCTACCCTGCCTCCACCGCCACCACGTTTTTTCTCCTTTGATCCTTCTACTTCACCAGTGAACATCAGAATATTCTTGGTTTTCTCCACATATTGAGCTCTTTGTTCCAGAAGTTTCTTCTGTTCTTCTTTTTCTCTTAGGCGCTTCTCTTCCTGAAACAGAGAGAAAACTAACCATTATTATTGTACTTGCAGCATCGTGGTGATTATAATCACAGTTGTATAAATTATTTCCTAACAAGAAACTGGAAAATTGACTTTTGACAGTCTATGCCATAGCAGAAGGTCCGCAAGTAAAAAAAAAAAAAAACAACCAACCAAAAAAAAAAAAAAAAACCCAAAAAAGGAAAAGTTTTCTACAAGCCTGTGCTAGAGTAGGCAAAAGTCCGAAAGAACTGTTGTACCAAGTGCTTCCTCATCCAGCCTGTCAGTACAGAAATTTGATAGCAGACCTTCTGGGGCACCAGTTTTATTTCATTATAAAAATAAAAATCTATTTCTGAGGCTATGGGGAAGAAAGAGGGAGTATAACCTGTTAGCTATAACATTTTCTGCTAGCACTTACTATAACTAAGAAAAATAGCTACTAGACATTTTAAGTAACACCAGGTACCACCACAGAGCAACAGGGGCATATATATTGTTGATAGGTATACTTTTTAAAAATACACTTTTTAAAAAAATATAGTATACAGAATGTAACAGAATAAAACCTGTTCTTTAAGTAGTTTTTGGCGAAGCAGCTCCTTTTCTTGCTCTTGCTTCGCACGCAGCTCCCTCTCTTCTTCATCCTGCTTGCGTGCCCGAGCCACGTGATACTGGGCTTGACTCAGTAAGTCAGAGCACTGCCTGTAACATGCAATGTTTTCAAGTAAAGGAAGGTGGCAGGCACATACTACAAGAAGAAACAGTTTTATAAAGAGCATGCATCACAACACTATGTTCATATCACCAAAGGAAAAAAAAAAGCTACTACTCTTCTATTGTGCTATTTCAAGTACAGATTGAGTAAACGAAAGCATTTTCTAGTAAGCTAATTTATCTTTAAATTGCAATAAGCAATTTCAGAACATATTGCTTCACACTTAAAATTTAGCCAATTCATATACAAAAAAACCCACATGAATGTAAAAGGAATCATCCCAACTAATCTGGACAGCTTCAGAAGTACGGTTAATAAGAACTTGTCTTTAATCACAACATTCTAGCAAACCTAATCAGAAAGGTAGGTAGAAATTCTATCTTAAAAAACCCAATTCTGTCAGAGTTCAGGTTGTATAAAGTGTTCAAGTCTCATGAAACATTAAAGCAAGGCGCTTTCAATGCCCTCTTAGCTAATGTTGCAATCACAATGCTTTTAGCATTAAAATTTTCTTCTCTGTACAAAGTGCTTTAGTGATACCCATTTAAGATGTACAGTGCATGAAGGCCAAGATGTTATTTGTGTATGGCTATGAAAATCTTAGAAGAATGTGCAATAAGTGAAACACAGGGCATACTGAGTGAAAACCCAAGAAATAAGCTTACAAGGAAACTGATTTGAATAGGCTTGTGTACAAACTCATTACCCTGAGCAAAAGTTAAAGCAGACTAGACTCTGCAAAACAAGTTTTTTATGTTTCAGTAACTGACCCATGCTATTCACTCATGAACTACCTCAAAAAATCTCTGTGAAAGCAAACCTGTTGTTAGATTATTATGTTTAAAGTCAAAACAGTGAGAGCTAGAGATGTTTAAATAAATGTCACTGCACTCTCACTGATGGAAAATTTGCCATTAAAACAGCTGAAGTTTTGCTGGCTCCAGCTAATGGCAGACACAACGTTGAGAGTTTTAGACTACACAAAAACATTAGAAAGCAAGGACAGGAAAAGAATGAAACAGTAATAGGGAGTAACCCTGCACTTGTATTTCTACTGTTCTAAGAAACTGTCAGTTGAAATTTTGGAATCTAGTCTTAGGATGAAAAAACAAGACAAAAATATTCCACTTGGTATCTGAACGAAGGATTTATTTGTTTTGGTTGGTTGGTTTTTTTGGTGGTGTATTTTTTTTTTTTTACCTGGCTTCCGTAGCAGCAAGTGCCAAGTCAAATCTCATCTTATCACCCACTTTACTCAAGTAACTGAAGTACCTGGAGGAAAAAACAAACAAACAAACTAAACAAATATGGCATTACTTACATATTTATTGTAATTTTGCCTTAAAACAAAGCATTTACTCCTGAATTACAATCCTATAAAACTTAACATATGAGGAAACCTCACCAATTTTCTCTGTGTGCAGCCCCTTTTAATACAACAGTATAAAAGTACATTCAGAGTTCTCCACATTTAAAACATTCTAAAACCACTCTAGAGCAGAACAAAAACCCAGAAAAATTCTAAAGAGAGTTCTAAGACTTCATTTACTGGCTCCTAGCAATAAGGACACTGCTGACCCCACTAGATTTATTCCTTATCTGTCACAGCTTAAGTGCTTGAAACTAGCATAAGAAAAGGAAGGAAAACTTTTTTAAAAAATCCTTCCAGAACAGCCTCCTTGAGCTTAGTTGACAGGTCCTTGCAAATACAACATACTTTAAGTAGATGCATAAGCTATGATGATCAGTGTTTTGCAAACAGTTTCTCCAATTCATTTAAAGGAAAACGACTTTCTAACTTTCAAGGTTGCCACAGTTTCTTCCCATATTCCATCAGAGATATTTTAAATGAAGTGTTTTTGTGCTAGACTGAACTCAAATTCTTGTGCATATGAAGAAAGTAATTCCTTGCTCGAGTTTTAGATTATGGAAAATATTTTCCAAAATGTGATAGGCATCTGAATTTTTAGTTAACGGGTACAAGATCAAGGCTTTCATGCAACTTTCTCGAGAGAATAAATAACAAGCTTCTAACTGAATTTAAGTTAGAATTTGTGTTCAAATGTTTAGTTTGCATTATGTAAAGCACTAGAATTGTGAAACGCTTGCCTGTATTAAAGGCTTGCTTTAGTTGACAAAATTACTGAAAGGCAACATCTATCCTCGACATAACAGCAGAGCTAGCAATGCATAAAGCAAGACCGGCTACACCATCAATACTTAGGAGCAGAATAAATGGTTGACAGCTTCCTGTTCAAAGATGGTGACCACTGGATCAGATTAATCACACTGTTTTCTGCCCAGAATTTTTTTTTTTTTTTTTTAAAAAGAGAACTAAAAGATATCAAACACACTTAATAAACTGCTTCTGTTCTTAAGCCATGAGAGTGCTTAGGCTTTACTTGCCTACAGGAGGGCAAAATTACTTTTCAAGGACTACCAGTCATTAGCTATGCTTATATAATATAAATAGATTTGCTTTTGAGCCTTACAGGTTGTTTTGAAATAAATCATCAAAAAAAAGTATTAAATTTGTAGAATAATTTTCAACATTTTTTTCAACTATGCTCTTCCAGGAAGAAGTGCATCTTGGTCAATAGTAATAGAAAACCCTTTGAGAAACACATATTGGCCACCTGGCCAAACAAAACTGGCTCTGGAGCAAAATCTGAATAAGTAGTTTTGTCAGGCCCAATCTTCATTTTCCTACTAGAAACTTTAGAATTACGTACAGTGTTTCTCTAGAATTACATACAGTGTTTCATAGGAGATGATTGCTCTTCTGACCAGATTTGTGACCTACACTGCAAATTTACTGTAAGGGAACAACAAAATATATTATAATGATTAGAAATAAATCATCTTTACCTGTGGGCTAGCTCCAGTTCTTTCACAGCGTTAAGCACCTCCTTTAAATTGCTTTTTTCATCTTTCAGGACAGAAGTAGCTAGTCTTTGTAGCACTAAAGCCACATTAAACATAAGGACTGTATCACTTGGCGCTACGTGCCTGGCCTGTGAATAAAAAGCATGTTTTTAAGATATGCTACAACATGATACAGAGGGATACTGAAGCAACATAGAGAAAATAAGCACCTTTATTTCAAACCCAGACTACTGAATTTAAAGAGACAGAAACATACATCAACTTACAGTAATCTGATTCTGTGATATATGATGTTTTATATTTGTACCTTTAATAAAGTTTGTTTGCATTCCTGTAATTTGCCGCATTTGAAGAGTGCCCGGGCCAAATATAACAATACTTCAGTGTTTTGATGCTTATAGAACTTTCTGAGGCAGTTTTCATACTGAAATGGAAAAAAAATCAAATTAAGAGGTGACAATGGTTAGTTATTTCAGTTAGCTAACTCCAGCAAGTGTTTCTATTCCTAAAAAGCTTTACTGCTAATATGCCTTTTGGTATTTAAAAGAAGTGTGTCACGCTACATGGATGCCTCCTTTTCACTGATCAGAAAATTCTTTCTGCTATTCCATAGCAAGTACCTGATTTTTCTGGAAACTGGCAGCAGTCCAGGAGGCTCTGTAGGTCTTAAAATACAATAGAATACTTTGCAAGTACCATCTATTGTAACAAAGGCCAATAAAAATGACTCATTTTAAGAGCACTCAATTATTCTCCACAGTATGGGGGCGAGGGGGGAAATCTATTTTCTTTATTCATACAAGATATTTTACAAATTGAAATATATTTAATGTAGTAATTCCATGTATCTGATGAAATTAGTTTAAAAAAAAAAATCCACACCTTTCAGATAACTCAATGTCAAATTTGTTGTGTCCACCTAGCTGAATAACTTAGCATGCCAAGGGATATCTAGTTGTTCTAAAGTGTAAAGAAGACTTGTTACTATAGGTTTTGTGGGTCTAGAATTAAAGCTTCAAACAGTTATGAAACTTATCTTTTTCAGTAACGAGCGCCTTTTGTTTGACATACTCTTTTTCCCAAGGAATCATTCACCCTTTCTAAACCTCCAAAATAATAAGAAATATGTAATAAGTAATTTTTATTTCCAGCTCAAATATGGAAACTGCCCTGAACTGTAATGCCTGAAGTCTTGGATTGCACTGTGTTGCAAGTGCCCAATTTTCACTCACCTTTAGAGTCAAAGATTTTGTATTTAGCTTAAGTCTGCCTCGGATTTGTATGCTCTATGGTAGAGAACTCACTAGAACAATTGTTGTGGCTGCAGTAAGCTAGGCTATTAAATTCAATTCGTCTCCCTTTGAATCCAGTATCACGTATTTCAGACTGTGGCTTGTGCCGACTGCATAGTAGAACCCAGGGAACAATAAAACACCTCAGTAAATAAATACATTTCTACTAACAGCTTTACTTAAATATATTAGCAAATGAGTACAATATTTTTCTGACAAATCAAAAGGTGAAAATGATACCCAGTTTCCCCACTGTAATCCACTGCTTAATTGCTAAAATTTGATTTTTCATTAGACTTCTTGTCAATAAAAACAGATAAGGTGTTAAAAAGACAACAGACCCCATTCAAACACAACAGAATGAATCTGATTGTGTTACCATAGGCTTTTTAACAGTAGTTCACTGGAGGATAGCAACTACCGAGGAAGACCTCAGGTAAGATCAGGTAAGAAAGGCCCAGTATCTCTTCCTTATAACCATCACAAAAAGCTTCAGGATAGCTCTGAATTAAGTATTTTTGAGCCTCAATGTGGACTCATTCTTAATGAAACAAGTTTGTTTTGAGCTTCTGTCCCGTCCAACATATACTTTTTTTTTTAAGCTTACTTGTATGCTTTTGATCAACTAATTGAGTCAATTGTTAGAATAGGTTGATACTTGGAAGTTAGCTTGCTTGAGCAGGTTGAACTAGATGACCTCAATGGATTTCTTCCAACATGAATTACCTTGTGATGTTAACTGTGGTGAAAGAAATCATGGCACAGTCAGCTTCTCAGACAGCTCTGATTGTTATTTATGTAATTGTTTGCAAGAACAAAAATAGGAAGTGTTGCTATTAAAAAAAACCCAGCAGCAAATTGCATTTACTTACTTCAGTAACATCTGAATGTAAATCACATACAATAACTACACTGACTGAAACCTCTCTGACTAAAAAATTAATTCAGAGACCAAAATTCTAACCCAATTATGTTAACTCTGCTACCAAATAGAAAGTGTACAAGTTGGTAGGTGCTTTCTTACCCCTTACCCACATGGCAGTTTGTTTTTAAATCTAGACTTGACAGCCAACAGCATGCTAGAAATAGACCGATAACTTGTTAAAATATTGTTCAGCAACTCGCACAGCTGCTATGACAGCAGAGAAACATCCAGAAGTCATCTAACCCAATATATTATGTAGTTCAATTTAGAGATGTTACCATCTGCACAGCACTGATGTACTGTTTCTGTTCTACGTAGATATGTGCCAAATTCAGCCACACATCACTGATATCTGCTGTTGCCTCTCTCACTTGGGCAAAAACATCACGAGCTTCACGGAAATATCCTTTATGTGCCAAGACAGCTCCTAAGGGGAAAGTCATATGTACAGCGTAAGCTTCCAGGTTCACGTACTATGTACTCCTACCAAAGAAAACAAAATATTGCCTGAATAAAAGTTCCCCATTAAAAACTAAGGGACATAGCTGCCATATGAAAGCTATTCTTTCCTGTGCTCCACTACATCGCGTTCAGGCCCTGCAAAAACAATTCTGTCTTAAAGCATGAAACATAAGAATATCATCACCTCTGAAGGAAAATTAGAATCTAATATTCACCTATGCCATTAGCAGCATACAAATTCTTTGGATCATTTCTGAGTACTTGCTTGTAGATCGCTAATGCACGGTCTTGATGACGCTTCTCCTGCAGAAAGAAGTATCCCAATTGATCACTCATTTCTATAATGGGGTATTAAAAGATCTACCCAGAAGTTTTATGGACTACAAGATGCCAAATAGGCATCAAGAAAAGGCTCTAAGTAGCTAAGAGCATACAAAATTAAATAAAACCACACACGGGGCAGACAGATGCACATTACCTTTTCTCTGTCTCTTGTGGGTTGATGTAGAGTCTGCAACCAGACGTTGCCAAGAGCCAGCATGGAATAAGTATCATTTTGTGTGGAGGGCTGTTTCAATATTCTTTCAAATTTCTTCTGTCCTGGACCCCACTCTTGTTTAGCCAAATGAAGATTGCCAATCAGAGACCAAGCATCCGGATGGTCCTAAATAAAAATTCACTGTAAGTTGCAAAAACATCATTTTCCCTTGCAAGATTACTTTTTCAAGTATAAAATGCTATTTTTCTTAAATAAAATTCCTAAATCAGGAATTTCTAAAATAGAATAATAAAAAAAATCCTAAATAGAATTTCTAAAAGAGAATATTAAAAAAAACCCCAACAAACAAAACACACGGAGAGCAGATTACAGTAGTTCTCTCTTCTTCCTCTAGTTTATGTGAGCAAACAAAATAAAAACGCAACAAAAGGAAAATAAAATTTTAAGTTAGTATTTCAAGTGTTTTAACTTTAAACACTTAAAAGGGTTACGCACCTGATTTATCTGAAGTGCTTCTTTAAACCAATCAGAAGCCTCATAAAAATTTCCTTTATCCCTAGCCATAGCTCCCAAGCGCAAATAGCCTAAAAATAAAAATAGAAGATACAATAAAAATCAGGAAACAGGTTAAAGTCATCTCAAACAAAGAAAATATTGGCTATGCATGAATTTCAAAAACAATCTTTTTCTTGATCTGCTAAGGACAGCAAACATTAAGACACCTTTCATATTCTATTCACAATGAGACACACCATGTGAAGAGGAACGTCCATCCACAATGGTGACACAGAAATTGTGGATTTCTAACAGTTAAAGTAATGTAAGTGTTTTTAATTGGTTTCCTATGTTAAAGACGATTAAGAAACCTCAAAGAAAGAAGGATACATCAGGTACAAAATTCTCCTCCCTCCACTTCAAACAGCTCTCCTGTCCCTGCAAGCTTTGGGAAGAGTATCAGTTAGCAGGTGACAACGGAAAACAAGCAGGGAAAAGGCTGAGCAAGAGCTACCACCTTGCCTTTGCAGCAAATATCACAAGTCAGCTACTTGGGGGCAAAAGGAAGAGCAGAGTGAGGAGAAGAAACAGGATGTGCCATAGAAGCTGTGCTAACACCCTGGAGGAAGGCCAAGATACAAGATAAAGTAATTCTCTCAAAGGGTCTCTATTTCCACCCACATAGGTAGAGTTGCAGAGCTTGGGCATATCAAGTGGATGGCCTTGATTGCACCCAAGTACTGAGGTTCTAAGGATTTGGTGGGAGTGGGGAGCAAGTGAGCAAAGGCATGCAAGTCTAGATAAGCTAATTTTGCTAGATTTTTGGAGTACAGTATGATTTACCAATAATTAGAAGGCTTAAAGCTGGAGATTGGACTATAAAGATGATGCAGCCCTTAAAAAAAAAAAAAAAAGATAGGGAAAATAGTGGGTAGGTAAGCAGGCCCCAAAACTACTATGAAAAGAAGTGAAGACAGATATAAGGAGACCAGAAGACACTGTAATGGGAAGATTTTTGGTATTATAAGGAGGACCGTGGAACTTAAATATCAAATGTTTCTTACAATCAACGTAATTAGGATGTTCTCTTAAAATGTTTTTGTACAGCTTTTCCGCTTCATGAAATTCACACATCGCCTCATATAGTCTGGCAAGGTTATAGGACGTTGTTACAGAGATAGCATTGTAATAATGCTCATCATGTTCAGCTTCTGCTTTTGCACGATCCAGTGATGCCAAAAAATATTTCTGAAGTATAAAAAGAAAAAAAAGGAACAAAGCACTCCAGAATATTCTTAAAGGAAAACTTCTGGGTGATCAAGAAACTCAATTCAAATTTTGAGTAATTACATACCTTCGCCTCTCCTAGGTTTCCCAGCCTGAAGTGCAGAGCACCCACATTATTCAAAATCTCTGGTGGGACATCAGCCTGTACTTTCTCTTGCAGAATGCGTGTGGCTGTGCCATAGGCTGACAGTGCACCCTTTACAAAGAAAGAAAAAGTGGATGAAAGAAATATGAGAATGAGCTCTATATGCTCTTATGAAAAGTGCACGCATAATTCACCAAGTGTATATTAATAATACCTGTATATCAGTCTGTTCTAGAATTTGGGCTAGCTCAATCCATGCCTCTACATCATCAGGATATTGTTCTGTGACTTTCTTTAGATGTCCCTGAAAAACAGCAGAAAATAATTATGCCTCTTTGTGGACACCAACTGTTTAAACAAAAAATATAAATAAATCAAAAGAAAGTGAAGGTATTAACACTAGAAAGATACACCATAATGCAAAAGAAAACATCCTAAACGTCTGCACAACTTGGTCACAACAAAATTGCATTAGTTACCTTCCTTCATTATTGTATTTTTCTGTAAAATGCAACACCAGCTTAAAGTCTTAGAGAAGCAGAAACTATTACATCAACATGAGTAGCTAGAATAGCGGTCTAACATTTTTTGCATTTATTTACCCAACATTAGATTAAAAAAGCCTTTCATTTAAAAAAAAAACAAAAACCCAACCAAACAAACAAAAAAAACCTGACATAACATTGTCCTTCCAGATAAGCTAAGGCAAGTGTTTTCTGGAAATCACTAGCTAACTTGCTGTCTTCAGGAAATCATTTGCTAACTTGCCATCTTCAGAGAATTTTAACATACATGGGAAGAATTCTGCCCTTTTCATAGTACCAAATACAAACGTGAGGCTGGGACTCCTCTAAATACCTGGACTTGCTTTAGCCAGAGCCCAACAGGAGTCTCAGTTCTGTCCAGGAGCTGTGACTCTCCCCAGTTAGGAGGATCTTTCACGACAGCCAATATTAAATATTCTATACCTACAGCCAAGTAACCCTGAGTTTTATGCACCTTAAGGTACAGTCTGATTTCAAGTCTGATTTTCCAGTTCTACTCTTGTATGTAAAAATACGACGCTGACAGAGGCAAAACTCACCTTTGCAATATCCCGTTTCTCCTGATCTTCTGAAGCCGCATAAAGAGATCCAAGGATTTTCATAGTCTCATAATTATTAGGATAGGCTTTCAAAACTTTTTCAAAGCATTGTGATGCATTCTCTTTGTCCCCTCGATAAATGTACATTTGACCCAATCCGAAAAATGGAAGTACAAAAGAGGATGAGGCAAACTGAGTGGCCTGGTAATAATACTGGAAAGCTTGATCATAATCTTCCTAATTAAAAAGAAGTAAATAAAAAGCAGGTAGTGTTTTCACAGGTAAGCTTTGTATGAACTTTTATAACAGATGTTTAAGTGTAATCTCAAAGGGGGCTTTTAAAAACTGTCCTACCTGTACATGAAAAGACCTAGCCAGCTGATAACAACTCTCTGCCTGCATTGCTTCAACTTCTGTATTATGGAAAGCATGAAGAGCCAAGTGTTGTACTTTACCATAGTCCTGAAAAAAGGGAAGTTAAATGAAATTTGAAAGCCTTCACTTTATTAAGGATCAAGCCATTTATTATTTCAACAAGGATAGCTGGCAAATACAAGAAAGCTTAAGCCATAGCAGTGACTAAATTAATAACAACAGATTTAGCATTTACTGTTCTTTTCTCTGTTTCATATTTTAAAGCTTGGAAGTGGGGGAGAGGAGAAAAAAAAAAACCAAACCACAAACAAACAACGCTTCAGGACAAAGGTGACCTTGACTTAAGAAATAAGCATACCGTTTCTTGGCTTTCTTGAGAAACGTTTATACAAAATTTAAGTCAAAAACTTTACGCTTGTCCATCTAGATTAACAGTTCCATATTAGGCACCACTTAGCCTGACAAAATAAGATTGAATCTAACACCAGAATCCTTGCTGTTCAGAGGTTATCAAGTATTTAACTGTAAAATTCTATAGACCTCTTACCTTCTTAAAAAAGAAGTGATTAGCCAAGTGATTCAACACCATTGGATTACTGGGATCAATTGTGTAAGCCCGAGAGAGGAGCTGAACACCATTCTTGATGGAATCAGCCTAAATGAAACATTGACAGGTATCAGCAGCATCTCAATAGCTGTATCTTATTAACATCTTCAAAACTACTCTTCAGTCTAGGCTGCTGCAGGAACTATGACAAAATCCTTGCTGGGGTGCCGGAAAAAAGTAAATTCAGCTACAAGCTTTTCTCCCTGAAGCATACAGATGGAAAACGGGAAATGAACCCACCACACAGGGATAGAAAAAAACAGAGCAGGACTTGCTAGGGGGGAAAAAAACCAAACCAAACCAAAAAACAACACACCACCCAAAATAAAAAAAACCCAAAACACACCAAACAAACTTAGTCTTGGTGTCCTTTGACATTTCACACTCACACCCTGATAGCCTTCCTTCTACTGTTCTATGTCCCCATTTCCTGTTTGGTTTAGGTTTCAACCTTTTACAAAATTAATTCAACAGCAAAATGAAAATATTCTCATGTTCAAATTCTAAACAAGAACTTCCGATGTTGAATTAAGAGCTACTAGAACTTAAGTTCTAATTAAAAAAAGAAGGTAGAAGTTTGCTGTGTTTACATAGGGATATCATTATATCAATTTACTTTTTTCTAAAGAAACTTCATCGTTTAAAGAAAGCTTTCCATGGGTACAAATTTGACTTACCTACAAGTTCAAATGCATAACCGTTAAAATAATTGCTATTTATTTGGAACACCCATGAGATTTATATCACAAGCACGTCAACTTAAATCTGTATTTATTTCTGAACAGAAGCTATATAAGTATATGTATTTTTCTAGTGATTCAACATCTAGAGAGGTAGGATCACCATTTTATCATCAGCCTAGTTAAAATTTGTTCTTTCCTACTCTTTGGTTTACCATGTGGCATGCATACCAAGGTAGCTTAAATACAACTTCCACACCTATTTGAAAGCTTCTGTTCCTTAAAGCCCAGGACTAATCTCCTAGGACTATGACTTTTACCTTGATTTTCCTCTGTTAGCATGATGCTCTTTCAAAAAAAATTCCTGATGCTCTGGAATAGAGCTGCCATTGCAAGTGAGGTCTCCAAGTATCTGAGGACTTTCAGAGCATCCTGAGTACAAACTGATTTAGTTAACCTTCACAGAGTCACAAATGACTAAGTAAGGCTGGCCATTATATATATTATAACTATTGCTCATTAAAGTAAGATTTTTAAATCAGCTCTTTTGGTTTAAGTGATTGGACGTGCATTCACACATCTCACCATGGATTTTTATTATTTTAATTAAAATAGTTAACCTAGCACTGGTTTTCTGTACTTAACACATCTATAAGCAACAGAGTTGAAGATTTTTAGCAATAGAAGAAAGTTATACAGAATGTGCTGCTCACATCACAAGTACATATCTATAGCATCATTCAATAGTGACACAGACTTAAAGTGATTTAACCACAAAAGTTACTACCCCGTTTAAAAACTGGGCTACATTCCAAAGGATAAAAAGTTTGCCTTTTCAGACAAGAAGAAAGGAAACTGCATATGGATTCTTACTAAGTCAGACTCACCTCTTTATTATTGAGTTCCAGAACAGCCAGTCCAACCAAAGCCCCTACGCATTTTGAATTTAGCTCCAGAGCCCTGCTGAACGCTAAGCGAGCTTTTTCCAACTTGTTCAGTTTCACGAAGCAGTGGCCCATACCTAATCGGACCTCAGCTAGAGAACAAGGTGACACCATTCAGAATCCCAACATTTCAACTTTATGACGTTTTTTACATTCTGGACATCAATTAATGTGAAAGCAGTATTTTTAATATTTCTTTAAAACCTCTAGGCCAACGATTTGCTGTTTTTAAAGACAGCCAAACTAACTTTAACAGATTAGTAAGACTTTATTTCTTCACACACCCCAGAACATTGGTCTATATCTCCAAAAGACTCTGATACAAAACAAATTAAAAATTACTTCTACGGAAATGTATGAAAAAATAATAGAGAAAGGCATTAAAAAATTGCCAGATGAAAGGGCTGGAAATTTCTTAGGCAGGGTAAGTTCACCTAAGACCAGTAGGCCTTCAGAAAACACAGGCGAATAAACAAGTTAGCTAGACATCTCTCCTCAAGTGATCAACTGATTCACTGCTAACAAAATGCTGTTTATCACCCTCTAACTTCCATGATTGTGTACAAATGAGCTAATACAGAGAATTCACATCATATTGCCCTTTCAGACTGCCTGTGAACTATGAATACAGGGACATTTATATACAGCAATTTGTGTGTGTGAAAAAGGGGAGTGAAAGATGTTTGCTTAAAAGTAAGGGTTGCATTTGTAAACCCACTTTTGCAGGAATGATCCTTATGCTAAACCAGACTACAGAATACACATCAACTTTGTAATTAATTCTTTTTCAGATAGGTTATGGCAAAGCATACCATAACTCTCAGGAGACTTTACAGTATTTATGATTCTAATGCAAATACCCTGAACTAATATCTCTAAATCACATGCATCGCTTTTACAGCTGCTACTGATAGCTTTCCCAGATTTTTGCATTAAGAAAATCATACACCACCAGAAAAACTCACATCCTGCATTACAGGTAGAATTTTACTTTTCATGTCTTGTTTCATTATTAATGCTAATACATGATTTTGTTAACCCTTATCCCAAAAGCTCAAAGATAGGTTCTGCAACAGTCTTGAACAGTTCCCCCCCTCCCCATACAATTTTAACTTTTCTTACATGCAACTTCTCATTTTCTAATAGCTCTTTAAAAGGTAATAATTAGAAAAAAAATGAAAAGTATTTTCCTAAACACAATTTCCTTATCTAACAATTAAGGAACACTTCAAGTCAACAAGCACCTGAACTCCTCTATAATGAGGGATGGAGGTTTTTTGATAGATATAGATCAAAAGGAAGTCCTTAGGTATTTGAATTAGGAAGACTTGAGTTAGTTTGCAAGTGCAGCAAATTCTGTCCTACCTGGGCAACCTGGATTGGTACGCAATGCTTTCTTGTAGTAGGCAAGGGCTCCTCTATAGTCTTTCTTGTTGAAAGAAATGCATGCTTTACCTGTTATAACATACCAGTTACAAATAAATCCGAAATATAAACAAAGCAGTTATAAATCAGAAGCTTATAAGTATTATTTGGCAAACTTGTGCTGTGCTGATTTTCAAAAGTTACAATTAAAAACTATCAGAAAATTCAGACAACTACAACTTTTATTATCTTTGATGATGTCAAGTATATGAAAGAAATCAAACATGGGAACACATTAAATTTATATTTTCATGGTTTTCTGCAGAAACTTAATTCTTTCCTGGTCCAGAGGAAGGACATTTGCTAAGACTAGATTAATTAGTGAACAAATTAAAATACAAGCGTTACAGCCCACTGACCGCTCACCACTGGTATCTTCACCTTTGACAGAGCATACAGCTTCATTGGCATCATCAGGAAAATATAAGTAGTTGGGCTGGATGTATGCCCACAGGTCTCAGAAGATGCTAGCTAGCATTATACTCTTTCCTAGCTTTTCCACGTACGTATACTTCCCAAGTTTAAAGTAATCTCTGTTGTGTTTCTGGTCAAAAGTGCACACTTCTTTATCCCATTCTTTCTCTCTACTCGCATATGCACCCTCTTCTTAAGCACATAATTAATTCCAAAACTCAACTGGAGAGACCAGGTTTTTTTACACAAATACCCATAAACTCATACCGAGAAGGGCAGGAATATTATTTGGAGACTGGTTGAGCACAAAATGGAATTGTGCATCAGCTTGGTCCATCTTATCACCCTCAAGCAGACAAAAGCAGGCTCTTCCCAACAAGTGATTCTAGACAAAGAGAAAAATTTCTGCTACATTTATCTTTGTAAAATATGAAGATTAGACTACGTGAAAGATTAACTGGCTATGCTATAATCCTTTCTATGATTAATTTATTTCTCTTACATGAGAACAAAAAAAAAAAATCAAAAAGGGTCTTTATCATCCACATCTAAAGTTCACATATTATCAAGCAAGAGAGTAACAACTAATGCTTCCTTCCCAACCCCCAAAAGTTGACTGACATAGAACTATCAGGTGTCCCAAGCTAGAGATAATTATTCCTGGTGGCACCGCACACATTTCAGATACTTACAAGTTTTACTTACGTGTACTACACTAACAGACTTTAAAGCCTGAGCAGTTTCTATCTTCCCTTTAGTGAATCAATACTTGTTTTCTTCAGCGTCACTTTTTGAATTCACACAGAAAACATATGTTTTCTGTAAGCTAAAAAATAAGAATCATTTAATGATTTACAAATATGGATTTTTAAACAGATTTTGGTTTTACCTGATCATACATGATAATTTTGTCAGCCATAGTATACAACAAGGTAGCTTGCGTAATGAGCTCCTTCTTGTTATCTTTGTTCTTCTCCTTTCGAGCCTGCTGTACATAGTACGCTGCCAGAGTATCCAGACACGTCATCTGATCTTTTTCATGGTCTCTATAGTCCAAGTTACCATCTATGCGTGCAGCTTCCAACAGCTTCACAAAGTCTTCTGTTTTTCCTTGTTTGTAGTATTCCAGCTATAAAACATACAGTTTTAACAGACAATACTACCCCTGTGAGTAAGTACCATATCAAGTTGATACTTTAGGTGTCACACGGATTCTTTTTCCACAACATAGGGGTAAATGTAGGGATAATCAGGCAAAGGCATTCCGATATTGCCCAGCATTTTTCTATTATCATCCCAACTTAGTATTTTTACATTAAAACACAAGTCTTACAGCTATTTATGGGTGAAGAATCAACTGGTTTTCCTCTGAACTTCTTTGACTTTTTGCACATTTCACCATACTTTCCATAGTACAGATACTGCCCCCTCCTTTTTTATGAATTGCATAATCAAAGGCACAAAACAGAAAAACTATGGATTGAGAGAAAAACCTTAGAAAGCAGGCCTCAAGCAGCATTGTTTCATGAAAAAGATGAAGTTAAGATTTTAATATGCGTATGTCAAATCAGAAATATCTGGCCTACAATCAGTGACTGAATAACCCAATTAAGTTCCTGTTCAGAATTCAGTGATCCCTAGTCATAAAAGTAAGGAAGTGGAAATTATTATACGATTATCTGAATATAATATTTAAACATACAACTTGTATATATACAAACCGCTAAAGCAATCCATATGTGCAGTTGAGTGTGTTCCTGTTTCAGTATACTTATAACTTCATCACCCTCAGGTAACTGATCGAAGTCAAGCTCAATAACCTAGAAACAAACAATACAGATTTTCTTTTCACAATGCATTAACAATGTTATCTATCATTGAGCTCAAAGCAAGCTGGACATTTTAGAGCACAAAACATATGTAACTCTTCATGTTTAAACAAGGTTATGGACAAAGAAAGAAGTGATGATGTATTTTATTCTGTACAAGGCAAAAGTGATGGTCTCTCACAAATATCAGAGAAAAGACAGCCCAGTGTTTGGGGTACTAGTCAGGGACAATAAACAGAGATGCTAATTCAGCTTCTTTCACCATAGACTTCAGGCTCAGAATTTTTACAGTTCAGCTAACAACCAACTTGACTGCACACTGCTGAATTTCTAAAACTTTTCCTACAGGTAATACAAATATCTAGGATACAGTCAAAATCTTCAAGTAATCAGGTGTCAGAGAATCAATACCTCAGACTTATCTCAGAGCCCTGAAGTTTTGTAAAGTCATCTTTATGCCTAAGAAAATGATGATACTATTGAAATGGCAAACATTATAAAGAACAGACTAAATTTCTGAATATTAGCAACCATAGTCATCATGAGCAAATGACATCAACAACTTTTCACCATGCACGCATTCTTTTGCGAGTACTATTTTGCCATGTTGATCTACTCTTTTGATATAGGGAGGAAAAAGGAACAGATATTCCCAAGGTAGGATGTCTGTGAACACAATTTAACTGCCTGTTAGTTCACTTGCTACTCAGTCACATTGCCTTTAATATTAGTCATCTACATTACAAATTAATTTTACAGCAAGGAAGAGCTGCAGTTGTTGTACCCAGGCTTGTACCCTGATTACCAATGCAGGGACTCTTTCTCCGAAGACTGGATTAGAGCAATCCAGTTTAAAAGGATTTATAGTTTTGATTATGCAAAACTTATGAGAGCACCAGCAGAAATATTTCTGCTACTATTGCTATTTTTAGTTTGAGTTTGTCTTGCACAGTACCTCCTGTTTGACAGATAAAAGTATTTTTTTAAATTTGGACAACCCTCATCTACAAACTAAAATAGTTACTAATGAGAAATAGATACTACCAACACAGCAAATAAATATGGAAGTAAAAAATGGCAGTAAAAAAAAAAAGAAAGAAGCATTTTATAGCAATCCTTAGTGATTAATTCAGAACTTCAGGATCCAAGCCATAACTTCAACAGCAGCACCAAGTTCAACTATTCATGTTGACACCTCAGACAGAAATTTCTGTCACAGAGAAAAAAGCCCTCTGACATGTAACCTACAGAAAGCAAAGTACCTTTGTGAGACTTAAAAACACAATGGCCATTGTATGGAAACTTGTTAGAGTATGGACACATATGTTGACAAAAAGCTTTTTTCAACCTATAAGCAGTACGTTTCAATATCTTATTTAGCTAGGGTGTTAATTTAGCATCTGCTATGGAATAATTTAACTTCAAACTTTATAATAACCTGTAAATTTCCAAATACTTCTCTTAAATCTTTTTAACCTTGGCTTGTGCCAGTCTACCTTAAACAAAGAGAAGTTAAATAAATTTTTAAACCCAGACTAAAATAACTTTACAGAGCGGACCAACTGTCCTACCTGTGTCTATATGCTGATTTAGGAACTTGCATGCTGTTTACAAATCAGTGTAGTCAGAAAAATCAGTGTCTAACAAACTAAGGAGAGAATTTAGCTGGACAAGGCCACCGTACAGAAACACAAAGATTAGACACTGTTCCCAACAGGGTTTTCACTCCTGAGGGTTGCATATGCTTGAAGCACATATTGTGGGAGAAGCTGCCCCTTCTTCACAGACGTGTAATACCAAAGGACCCCGGACAGACTGCCTGAGTGTTCCCAGGGGCTCTCCTTCACCAGCAAGCCACTATGCAAGGACAGGGAGGTTACAGCTAGCAGAAGGCACACACCGTTCACCGAGGGGCACGGGCGAAGGCAGGTTTGGGTTTCTTCCCGCAAAGCGATACACCTGTAACCCCAGCAACTCATTCCGCCCAAGGAAGGGAGCAACACTCTCCCTCCAGCCCGGGACAAAACTACGAGAGGAAGCGACAAACGTCCGCGCCCCGGCACGCATTACATAGCGCACCCCTTCCTCCCCCCTCCCCGGGACCAGGCCGCGCCGCCGCCTCCCAGCCCCCGACTCGCCTCATCGGTGTCCCGGAGAGGGATCTCAATAGACCCCCGCGACATGATGGCGACACCGCTGTCCGCTGAGCCGCCGAGCCGCGAGCACGCAACGCCCGCCGCGCGCACTTCCCCTCACAAACACCGACTGACCCGGACGTGCTCGGGCAAAGGGCGGGGGAGGCGGGCTGGCTCCGCCCCCGAGCCGCAACGAGCCAGTCGCAGCGACGTACGAGCCTGGAGGGCCGCCTCGCGCCCGTGCGTGAGGAGGAGGGAGGGCTTCGAGGCCGGGCGCGCGCGGCCCTGTTGCTGCGGCAACGGCGGCCTCGCGGGCGCCCCTCAGCGAGCGGCGAGGCACCGGCGGCCCGCGGCACCGGGGCCGGGAGCTGGGCGGCCGGCTGGAGCCGCCAGCCCTGTCCCCGCCCCGGGATGCAGCACTACGTGTTGCGCTGTGTGACCTCCCGTGCGGCTGCTCACAGCGGTCTTCCGTGCGGTGGCCTTTTGAAACGTGAGCAGTCTCCTCAGGACAGAGTGAGGGCTTACTGGGGACTTGCAGACAGGTATTAGTCCCGCTAATTTATACGTATATATCACATGCTTACTTATGGAAATATATATAGAGAGAATACCAAGAGATAATGCTGTGTATTTGTACACGCACACACTGATAAATTGAATACTTTTGCAACTGGTTACTCTCTGGTCTTGAGACCACAACTCCGTCAAGCTATGCCTTTCCTCGTGTCATTTTAAAATCGCTAAAGATTTCCAAACAAATGCATTAAAATGTGTGGATTTTTCCCTGTCTTCGTGGAAAAACAAATAATGTGTAAATCCAAATACATATCATCTGACTAGTTTAGGTGATGTAATATTGTTAATACATATTTACAGTTTTTTAGCCACAGCTTGTGCAGCTATTTTCAAATTATCTAAATGTTTCTAATTACAAATACTCAATCTGATATAATGCTGAATCCTGAATCTAGGCCCTGATCCTGGAACTTGGTTTGCGTGAGGCATTCAGCCACATGGAGGTGCATGCATAAAGAAGAAATTACAAAATTGGTTTCCTAAATTTTTTTTTTTCCAATTATGATGGCAGATGCCCTGATGTATTTGGATAAAACACAGCATGCATAGTAACGTAGGACCAATCTTAGTTATTTTTGCAGGTGTACCAAGAAAAAGAAAAGGGTAGTAAGACTAAAAGATCCTCTGGCACATTTCTACTAAGAAGATTAAAAAAAATATATCTGTGACACATTACTTACATGGCCTATTAAACCCTAAAGCAAACTTGATTTTGTCCTATAGCTAACCATCCTCAAAATACAGAATTTTGACTGAACTGATAGTCACAACTATAAAGCATTAAATTACTAAATTTTATTTTAAAAATTAATTGTGAATTATTATAATAGTATATATTATAGTAGTAATGACTAGCTTACTTGCAGTGTCACCTGTTCTCTGAAGCCAAAGCAAGTAGTATTTTTAATTATTCAACATCTGGAATTGCAGCTTTTGATTTTTATTTATGCACTAATTATTCTGAACCAAGTTACCTGGTCCAATGAAGTGTAAGTAGCATTTCTCCTACTCATATAGATCTTTGAGTAGGTATGTGCCATAAATACCTTTTGTAGAGAAACTTTTGCATGTGGCAGCAAAGTGGAGTAACATTGAAATTAATAGGAGTGAAAGTGTGCACTTTTTTCATTAAAACCATCCCAAAACCAACATTATGCAGAGCAAGATGCTAATTAATAGAGTTCCTAAGCCTACTTTTCTGATTTATAGGCTGATTTTTCACAAAGAAACTGCTTTTTAGATATTTTAATTAATGTTGAAGCAATTTGGACTGAAAAGGCAACTATGCAAACTGTTGACTTTTATGTTGTTTAAAGCAGGAAGACTCCTTTTTTCCATATACACCGATAACAATAAATCACTGTCTGGTATGTAGAATTTATTTAATGTATAAAATATTGTTCTAGTGAAAAGAGCTTTTTTTTTTTTTATTTTTTTTTTATTTTTTTACTTTCTGAGTGCTTAGGAACATTTCAAGAAGAGAGACTTGTTTCCTCTTGCTGTCTTTTTTATTTCATTGAAAGTTTTTATTATGAAAATTGCAGTTACTACTTTTAAATTTGGATTGTTACCAATATCAAAAAAAGTGATATAAATAGAAAGTAATCTGTAGGAAATTGAAGTTCCATTTGTGATATGTTATATAGACAGTGAAAAATAATATTTAAAAACTTAATTACCACATATAATTATAAGCCTTTTTCAGGAATGAAAGTTGAGCTTAACTAAGCTATTTAAATAACATAATAGAAAGGCCTCTATCTACCTGACCACTACTCTTTGCAAGCAAATTACCATTTATGTTTGAGGTGTGTATGCTTAAATAAATAGGCCTTCATTTAGAACAGTTGGGTGGTCAGAGCAGGGTATTTTAGTAGCAAAGTTTCTTTACTTTCAATTGTTAGAATAAATAACTTTTTTCTTAGTGTTTTTTTTTAGAATAAGGATAGGTATGCTTTTAGAAATTTTCAGAGTGCAAATTAATTCCATTCTAACAGTGTGAACCATTACTCCAATAGTCACTTGTTGATTTTCCCATTCTGAGCTGTGAAAAAGAAAGATATACTACACTGGTGGTTTGAAGAGCTCAGTGTTCCCTCAGGGAGGGAACTCGGGAGCTGAGCACATACAGCAAGCAGGGCAGGGGCTTTGCTGGTGAGATCCCCCAGAGTACCTGAGCAGGGCAGACATTAGGCAAGTCCACAGTGATGAGATGGTCCTGAGGTGAAGCTGGAAGTGCCAGCCAGTGAGGCAGGGTCTAACACAGCCTAGTCATTGCCAGGTAGGTCCTTTCTGACAAGACAAGGTAGAAATCAGTCCTCAAGCGAAGATCCAGCAGGGAGAGGTATCTATAGCTAGGTAGGGACCTAGCTGTGAGTGAGCTGGAGACCAACACTTTTACAGTGTAACTCAGACCAGGACTGTGGGTCCTGGGCTGAGCTTAAATGGTGCTCCTGGGCTGTAGGCAGGGGTGTGGCAGGATGCACCAGGTGGGGCTGGTCAGGGTCATTAAAGCTTATGAATGCACTTAAGGCCCTGACATGGTATGCCTGTCTTGAAAAGATAGTAAGCAGGTTTAGTAAAATGCTGGGGTGCTTGTTTGTTTGTTTGTTTTCTAGACTTGTTTTAGAAAGTGCTAAAGCTTGAGTTAATAGGTATATCAGTTCTTTTATTAGATAGTTTAATGTTGTGTTAGTTCCAGAGGCCATTGAATTTGTGTATCTCAAACTTGCTATGGTAAGGAGTTAGGAATTTCTGTCCTGCTACTAAGGAATACTGAAGCAGGCTCTATTAATTATACATTGAGCAACATTACAGGTATTCTTTTCCTACAAAACTAGCTCTTTTAATAAAACAATGTGAGATGTAGCAAGACAGAGCTGTAAGAATAGATGGTCTTTACTGCTTTATGTTAATACTTTACTTAAAGGTGTAGTATTTTTACAGACCAAGGAACATTTTGGAAAGCTACTAAAAACTGTATTATTTTATGCTGCCAGGATTAGTAACTCTTTTGTTGTTCACACTTCTTCAAATGATTGTATTTTCCTTATTTATCTGATAAATATAACTATGTCCTACTGAGTTAGATAGTAACTTAAATCTAAAGAATTGTTTTGTAAGCAAAAGCTTTAAGGTGTGTCTGTGATAGTTTGTGTTTTGCAGGTAAGTTGTGTATTTGAAAATGGAGAGCAAATGCTTTTGTATTTAGTTATACAAAACCTTGAGACGCTTACACTTCAAGCTTAACTGTACTACTGACTTCTTTCTAATCCCTATTTGTCAATTGATTGGTTGCTAGCCTTTATTAGTATTCTCATTTCTATTAACAATATGCTTATTTGAATTCCTAGCATCAGAAACACTAACAGAAAAGTAACTTGAATTTTAATTTCAAACATCAGCACCTAGCATTAAAACCTTCACTTGTGCCCTGCAGACCTGAAAGGTGCAAATAACTTCACAAAAAATAGTGTGACACTAGACTTGGTCTAAATACTCTCGTGTATTCTGTGGAGACTTAAAACTGTTACCTTGCAGATCCTTTTACCTAGTACTAGTATGCCAAGTATTTCAGCTTTGTACAGGTCTACTTCTCTTTACTATACTATTGGTTGTAGTTTGCCTGGGTTACATAAAATGTAACATCTCTGTACTCGGGAATATTGTGGAGCTGAGTCTATAGCTGCACTTATTTTCAGTATCCTTCTTCCTGTGGGGTATGAGGAAGTATTTCTGGTTATTTTTCTGTGGATGCAGAACCTACTCTGACCCCGGTATGGTTCATGGTTAGTTTTCAAAGGATTTTTTTTTTTGGTGGTTTTTGCACTGATAGCCTTCTGCCTTCTGTGTATTGCGTTTAGCTTTGATTAGTAGGTATGAAAGTGTAGTTTAAAAAAAAAATAAATCACAGAAACAGTACAGTCTTAGTTTTGCATTGCTTCACAGAATTTCTCTTAGAAAACTGTAGAGATGCAGCTGTAGGATGCAGGAGATTTTCCTTCTGTCATCTGTGGGGCTAATGGAAAATGAATAGTGCCATAAAAAGTTAGCAGTACAAATGCAATTCTGTAAAGTTAATTTTTTAATGCTTTAAAAACTCACAAAGGTTCTAAATATAAAACTTAATAAAATGCTTTGTATGTATGGTATCATTATTGCCACCTTCAGGCAACAAAAGGAATGATTCATTTTCAGAGTCACTGTCTAGCATTCTGTTTACAGAGGGTTGGGGCTTATACTGTGGAGTTCAGTATTTTTTCTAGTTACAGCCTTGCATTTCCCTATTGTCGTCATCTTTTTTTCTTTGGCCTTAGTATGTTCCAACATGTCAAAAATATGTTACTTGTTCCAGGAAGCTGTGATTGATAAACATGTAATTGTTCAATGATAAAGTTTATTTGAATGATAAACACCTCATATACAAAGAGCTACTTGGCAAAGGTGGATTTCCCCCCTGCCCCTTTCTCTTCCCAGTGAAGGCTTTTTCAGGGATTGTGTGATAGCATTACAGATTTAAAATGCATGTCAACTATCAATAGGACAAGCGAAGATTATACACAAGATTATAGAGGTATCAGATGAAATTACAGTGCTGAAATGTAAAGAATGAAACTATCACTGATTTCTAGGATAGATGGCTTGCTAGAAAGAATTAGGGTTTTTAAGATTTTAATCAGATTTACACCTAGAGAGAGAGAGATGAGTTTTTTCCTAACTGACTTACTATGAACTTCAGTAACTTTGCCATTCTGTGTTCTATTTCTTTTTAAAATAGTTTTACAAAAGCTTGCATTTGAACAGAACAAAAGTTTTAAAAAGAAAAGTCTGAGATGGAGACTACACTGATTATTCTTTGCCAAAGCTTTCTTCCAGGATAACTCCTGAGTTTTGATACCATGTTCTTTGAAATGAAATTGCTCAACACATAGATCAAAATTACCTAATGTTTTAACAGAGGTATTAGTAGCTAACCCAAGAACACTGAGATCTAGCATCTTTATTATCCTCTAGGCTTTTTGATAAAATTATTTTTCATATAATGTTTTTTTGACAGGTACTTTGACATAAAATAATGACATTTACTAATGACAGTTATTTTTCATAAAATGCTTCAAATATGCTCTCCGTATTCAGTGGAATGTTATTTGTGTACTGAAAATCAAAGGTAAGAAAAGACTACAGAATAGGTACAGAAATCAATGTTGTCTTCTACTATAATTGTACTTTTGAAAATGTTATGAAAGCAGTGGAGGGACTACATCTTATTTAAAATATCTTCTCCTTGCTTTGTATAAGAATTAAAACAATTCTTTTCATTCTGAAATCTGTGCATGCTGTCTAAAAACCAGGTTTTTAACAGAAAGTTTAAGGAAAGGAAAACATATTATACAACCAAGTACTTGAGTGTAGAAGTCAGTTCCAAAAATAACAATGAACACTTGTGCTGAAATTCTCAGGAAGAATGAAGCCTGAGAATCGGCCTGAAGATCAAGAAAGCTTTTGGGAATATGTCAACAAATCTTTCTCTTTTTCCTGGGGGTGGCTGGTTGTTTTCAATGTCCTTTTTGTTAATGTGATTTATAATATAAACTATATACTGACTTCTATACATATAAATTAAATAGAAAAAGCAATTAATTTTCATGTCTCTAACATCCATAGTCTCTTCTCTGATGATTTACTTTTCTTCTATGTCCGCCTTCTTTTTTCTTCTAGAGAACCCTTTCCTCTTTTGTTTAAGCACTTAAAGTGACAATGTTTAAACAGATCAATGCGCTTACTTATTGTGGGCAGAGCTCTATCCTGCCAAATGACATCTGAAAGATCTGTTCAATAGCCTGTGACTGCAAATACCCCCTGATCTAGTTTAAAAAAAAAAAAGTTGGTATAAATCTCTTTTGTAGCACACAGAAGTCTTCTCAAAACTTAAAGCCTGTTTCTAATGTGCTTGAAAACATGGAGAGCAAAATCCCAAATTTGCATGAAGAGAAGGTTGAATGTCATGGATGTTGCAGAAACTGGATATGATTTATAGTTTAATTCATAAATGCTTTGGTGTTCCTGCCTGTGTAAATGTTCTGAATAGTTTAAGATGTAAACAGGTTTTTCTGAGTAGTTTAAGATGTAAACAAGTTTAAGATGTAAACAGGAGACCCAAGCTTGGAAGTTTGGGTCCTGTGTTGATTTTTTGAAAACTGTCTTTTTAATATTTTTCTGAGTAAACATTTAAAGCTATTAAAAGCTTATTCCACAACCTTTTAAGATCCATTTTTTTAAATGAGGAATGTCAAAATAAAGAAATATTTGTATTGTGAAATAAAGCATACATACACACAGAGATATACATTTCCCCTTTCTTACACATGTGTATGTTATATTTAATGTATAATATATTTTATAATATGCTATATAATACATCATAGATACATTTAAAATGATAAACTGTAAGTAACCTACCTCTTATGTCTATTTACATATCTATGAACTTAGATTTTGTGGATGTTTCCTTTGACCTTAATAGAACCACTGCTAGACTACATAGCTACAGGTTGAACAGTATTTACTCTTAACCACAGCATTAATTGTCAGAGCTGTTGGGACTTTATTAAGGTTTACTTTATGTTCTTACCAGTGTATTTTCATGTAAGTTCCTGCCCTGCTCTTCCCCCTCCTGCAATCTCTAATGTTTCATTAACATCTCTTTCTTACTTATTTTTAAAAATAAGTCATTAACTTTTGTTGGGCACACTAATAACTTTAAGTCTGGGGTGGGGGGGGAGGGGGTGTAATTCTAATTTTTTTCCCCTTGATATGGAAACTGTTATTCTACTGGATCTACTTAGTAATTCTGAAGTAGGTATATTTTCTGTAATTTATTTCATCCCAAGAGGAAAAAAGTGAACTTCTAAAACTTGACCTTTTTGCCAATGATTCTATATAATGTCTTAACGTGCATCTTACGATTAATAATGGAAAACACTTTATTTCTTATAATCTTACATTGTGGATGAAAAACATAAATCAGATTACTTTAAAACTCCAGTGTAATAGCACAATGTGTGTCTAGCTATTAATTTATTTAAGAAATGCCTGTTCTGTGTTTCTGTCTAGCCCTCGATGTGTTTATTTCCACATTTTTCTTAGAAGGCCAGGGACACTTTGTTCAGTTATTTGAGAAGTAATGTGGATGGATGCCATACTTGAAGACTGTTTTCATACCTCCTATGAACATGCAAGTTAAGTTTACAACTAACTCGATCCTTGCAAGCAGAGACATTGACTCTTAACTTGACTAGAGGTATTGTCTTGAATTAAGGCCTCAGATTGGAAGAGAACCAGTAACTGTTCTCAGCCAGAAGCAAATGTTATTTTCAGATGTGAGGAGGTATTCTAGGCACTGGTTCACTAGATAATTTGGAACCTATTTCCATGTGTTGCTCTGAGTATACTTTCTTGTTCAACTTGTAAAGCCATGTGGCAAGTGGATAATGCTGGTGTGTGAGCAGCAATGAATATCCATTTAAAAGTAATTTAACTGAACAAGTACCTGTTAACTGTAACTTCCTGGAAGCAGGTAACAGCATTTAGAAAGAAAAATAACATACAGTTGTAAGTTTTTGGGCATTCCTTTCCCCCTTCTCAAGGCATCTTTTAAAATCAGTATTCCCTGCTATGTCAGGGTGGTTATAAAGGGAGATATTGGACTTAATATTCTCAACCCATGTTGCTATTGGAGTCTAGGCTACAGATCACAGCAGTAGCAAGCTACCAGGCTAGAACTACTGTATTGCAAACTGCCTGGAAATTCTTGGGTTTGCATATTAATTAGAACAGTATCTATGATCCTTAAAGTGAGTAAGACTGGATAGTGTGAGGAATGAAACTGGCCTCTCTCAGCTGTGTATGGATGTCTGCCTGGAGTTCAGAGCTGATTTCATTTGCCAAAGGGCAGTAGTGGTACTGTTAGTATCTTGTACTCCTCTGCTGCTGGAATTGCCATCCATGATGCAGTATGTTTATAAATAAAACTGTGTTTCTATCTGCAAGCTCAGCCTGGGATGTAAAGTCAAGTTGTGTTCTTTCCAGCTTGCACATCACCACTAATAGAGCTGCTGCTGGAACTTAGTCAAGAATTCTGTTGATTCAGAAGCCAGTAAAGAAACTCCCAGAACTATGTTGCCTCTGCAAGTATGAGTAAAAGTTTATTTATATCAGTCAAGTGACTATGCATGCATACAGATCAGATCATTTAAATGAAGGAAGATGCAACTTTCACAAGTTACTCCTTCTGAATATTATCTCACTAGGTAAAGAGGGGCTCCCATTTGCATCTCAGCAGATTATTTTGCAATTTCGAGGTGTATGTATGGTAATTCATAATGTGCTGGAAACCCAAAACTTTTAAGAAAAACACTTTTAACTAGTTAATAACTAAATATTGTTCAGGCATAAATCCTTTGTGTTTATCAAATGTAACACAACTCAAGCAACAAACCAGGCAACTCATGTAGGCAAAATTGGTAGACATAGTACATTTGACAGCTGTGTGACTTAAGTCTGGAAGAACAGGTATGTATGCCTCAGCTTCTCACTTTTTTAGTCAGATGGTACTTCTAATACTGAGTCCTTTAACAGTGCCAAGGGTGGTTGTGTTTTCTAATGTAATCTTAAAAACATATGATTCTTTCTTAATTTAGCTGTGCCATTTTGTACAGAAGCTGTACACAAAGTATACAATACTGATATTAATCTGTCTGAAACTGGAATGAGGGAAACCCTTCAACCCTTGTGGTGATCAGTTTCATTGCTTAACTTTGCTGTTAAAGTTTTTCAGAAAGTTTAGGCTGAATTTTCCGTGCTGATGTTTAATGCTGCTATATCCCATTCAGCAGTACATAGAAAAAGATGTCTTTTTACCTTTCTTTAGGGTAATTTGTTTTTTACTGTGGACATGTAAATGGAGAACTCTGCTTCTTTGTAAACAGATGCTGCTTTATGAAAGGCTTTTGTATACCATCATAGGAGAGGTGAAAACTCTGAATCCTTTGAATTCATAAACATTTGATTGGTAATGTCACTTCTGCAAACACTTCTCCTAATATCTTAACTCTAATATAAAAATACCTGTATTACTTCCCCTCAAAAAAAGTTCAATCATAGTGATTTCTAATAGACTATTATTACTCATTAACTAGGGAATACAGTCAGCTTAGTAGGATCTCTTACTGGCTGTGGAGACTGTAGGAATGCAAAAGAAGAAACAAACTCATGCACAAATTTAGCAATGATATGTCTAAAATAACACAAAACACTTCTGCTGAACACTTCAAAGATTGGACATTAGTGTAAGCATTGGAGAAAAGAATAATTTTGTTTAGAAATTAAATTTAAGTAGACTGAAAATTTTGAAGGGAAAACTGACTTCTTTTGCAAAGCTTTATATCAGATGTAATAAAATTTAATTCTCATACAACTGAAAAACTTCTAAAATAGCCAGTGATGATCCTGACAAGTGTTTGGAGAAGCTGGATTTCTGTTGTGTGTTGTATCTTTTTTTTGTTTTTTTTTTTTACATATGTCCATTTTAACTGTGTCTTAAAAGCATTTTTGATGTTGCCCTCCTAAGTAGAACCTGCTAAGAGTTAATGACAATAAATTACACCAAAATCCTTTCTTTACTGAAGATTATAAGTTTACTAAGTTCTCTATCACTTGCACAGTTTTGTATATGTAAAACTATAGCTCAGGCAGCTGGAGATGAATGGCTGCTAATTCTTCTGATCACTCTGATCTTCCAGGTTTGGGAGGTTTCTATGTCATATTCTTTTTAATCTCCTCCTTCAAGTTACCTGCATGGACTTGCTATTGCAGCAAGGAAGGCTGATAGTTCTCTTTGGAGCTTTTTACATGCTCTGGATAGGGTTGTTCAGTAGCTCTGAAGGCTGCTGTGAAGTATCCTAAACTTCTGTGGCATGAGGGAGAAGGTATGTACTTTGACCTTAAATGTATATACACTTTCCAAACTGACCTGGTAAAGGTATTGTTCACTTACATTCTCTGCCATAAACCTAGAGATTCAGCCTGCTGTACTGATTTGAATATTAGAGAACAAGAACACTCTTCAATTGTTTCCTTCCTTCCTTTGCAGGAATTATTACAGGAATTAAAACATTCACATAACAAGAGCCTCTCAATTTTTCTGTGCAAATGATCAAGCAGTATAAACATCAGCAGAGGGCAGTATTGAGGTATAAATAGAATAATAATAAATTGAAATTAAAAAAAAAAAGCGTTGCCATGTGTTTTCAGTTTTCCTTCATAGAATCACAGAATAATTTATGATGAAAGGGGTCTCCAAAGGTCATCGGGTCAATCCCTGTCTCAGAGAGCCAAATTCAAAGTTGGATACAATCAATATGGTCATGGTAATGTGTCTACATTGTTGAGTATTCTATACAACCTGCAATCAGATTAGTTTTCTCTCCAAACCACTCTTATATCCGTTTGTGAGACTGGATGCAAAGCATGCCCAGTGCTGAAGTGTAGTTATTTTGCCTGAATAATACTAGGAAAAAAAAAATGTTTAGCCACTTCCATTTACAAGGTCAGGAAACAGTATTTTTTAACAATTGCTCTTATGTGTTGTCATCAACTTTAATAATAATAGGCAAGCATCTGGGGAAAAAAAAATTTAGTCCTATGAGTATCTTGTCTGTTACTTCTGCAAGGCAAGATTGACCAGCATGGTTATATCTATGTAGCTTCCGTTGAAACAATGTCTTATTGTTGTTTTTGTTTTTAAGTATTGTTTCTATAGTATTTGCTACTAGATAGTATGACTTTTTTTTTTCTACACCTTTATTGGAGAACTGAGATAGATAGTGACAGAAATATTTTACAAAAGTGAATATTGCTCTCATGTTTAAAAACTCTTTTTTTCCAAGATGTGCTGTATTGAATTTGTGGACAGATTTATAGAAATCAGAGGCTTCTCCAAAGCAGTAAGTTTTATTAAAGAAAAGTTTTATTTTTTTAACATAAACACAGTCCTAGCCTGTCGTTATTACTTGAATTAATTCCAGTTCCTTTTTTCAATCTGCTTGCTTATATTAGCTAAAATTTTATTGGCTAAAATGCTGAACTGCTGAATTTTGTAGGATACAGCATTTTCCTTTAGTTTATCCAATTCTGCAATGCTTTTCAAGAGTGTATTTGAGACAAAATTGCAGACTTCTGAGCTGTGGAACAAATGTCTATTATAAAATACTAAACACAATGCTATGTTAGCGAGTTTACTGACACTCATGTCACATAAAAGCACTTCTGACATTTACCTAAACCATTTAGATGCACTAATAATTTGTATAATTTACTTTAAGACAAATGTTTTACTACTGTCTTCAGTCTGAGAAGCAATATTGTTACATTTCAGTGTCTAGTTTTCAACCTTTTTTTGACAAACTATTAGTTACAATGTTTATTCAGACAAAATATTTGTGAGTCTACATATTACATAGAACTACTCAAAAGAACATCTGTTTTTTAAATTGTCTTTTTGCTCCTAAAAAAGTGAATACTAAGAGGATTGTTAAGTCACTATTATGAGTAACACAAATGTTTGCCCACTCCTATTGATGGCAAACTGGAACAACTCATAAAGAGATTGTTGGCATCTTAAAAGCACTTGTCCCTCTCAATTAAATCAACTAGATTTGAAAGCTGTTTGGCTAAAATTCTAGCTCTTCTCCAATGGCTAGTTACCCCTTCAACATAAGCACTGGGGTTTAGTTAAATTGGCAGTTTAGGTTCCTGGCAACTGTCCAAACGAATTAGTTTAAACTAGCTTGGGCAAATGGCTGCATGAGCCACATGCATTTTTAAGTGTTGCTGTGTTTATATCCTTCCAAGAGAAAATACCAGTTGATGTGAAATTCAGTGAAAGCTAGAAAGTGTTGCAGGGACCTTAGGTGGATGCAGACTAGCCCAGAACTGTTCTGTTATCAGTACCCAGCAGAGCTTGGGTATGATATGTAATTCGGTTGTGATCAGAACTTTGGCAGGGATTATATGAAGTTTTATAAATGTATACTGTTTCAAGGCCTGAACAGCTTGGGTGGGCCCAGTTTGCATATCAGCACTGTGCTTCCCCCTACCTCTGCTTCCTGAAGCAGCATGAGACTGCTGTTTGTGCCACTGTTAAAATATCTGTTAAAAGTTGAAGACAGATCCAAACAAGTAGACAATATATTTTGATTACTGATAAGAAGCTTTGTCTTTGGTGGATGGCAATGTTTATCATGTAGGAATAATATAAAGTCAGAAAATGTACTCCCAATTAGTATGTTATTAAAAAAAAAAAATCTGAAATATTCTTAGTTTCAAAACGCTGAAGTTCTCTTTTTGTTTAGATAACATCAGCAGAGAATTTTTTTCTATTTGATTTCAATAATGAAGATTTTTATATTAAACATGCAGATGAGTAATACTAGCGGTAGAACAGAGGTAGGCATAAACATCTGTGAAGGTAATGTGATAGTTGAGTTTGGAAGATGATGGCATGGAGGTGAGAAAATACTTCTGTAGTGAGTTTTAAATGAGGTACAGTGTGGAAGCCTTGGGGCCATGCAAGGCACAGAAAAGGAAAAAATCAGTTTAGGACAGCTGCTAATGATAAATACTGTCTTTTCTGTACTGAGTACTGACTGAGACTGTGTAATAGCTGGGCTTTAAGCAACACGAAATTCACAACTTGGCAGTCCCAGCAGTGCTGATGTGGGAAGGGCCCCTACCATAAACTTGTATCTCTCCTGCAGAAAATGTAGCTCAAAAGGGGTATCAGGGACAAGGATGAGGGATTGACCAAACCTTAACAACATGGAAGTTATGAATGGCCTTTTTTTAATTATTGCTCTTAACTCCCAAGTGGTGAACACCATTGTAAACAATAGCACATTTAGCACTCCTGCTGACAGTCTTTCTTGCAGTGAGTGTTTGGAGTGTTCTTGGTGAAAAGGAATGCAAGGTCATGCATTGTAACATCTAATAACTGAAAAGAGTTGAGTTGTGATATTATGTGGGAAAGTGGCTGAATTATACCTGGTAGACTGAAAAGGAGTATATTGCTAGTGCTTTCAGAGGTAGGTACTAAATCTACAAAAAACAAGTCATAATTTTAGTTATGATCTTGCAAGATCAAAGTTATTCTGATTGATTAGACTCAAGCACATAGCACTACAGATCCTTCATGTAACATCCTCTGTTTTGCTGTTCCCCTTCCTCCTCCCCACCCCAAACCCTAGCATGTTGCCCTCAAATGGCTGCCAAGCAGTTTTGTACTTGCATAATGAGATTCTATTGTGTATACTCTTAAAAAAAAAAAACATTGCGCATCATTGTCTAGTTTTACATGACAAGCTTTCCTTCAGCTTCGTAGCAAATTATAGGGAGAGTTTTTTGTGATCTTTTCTGTTAATAATGTAAAGTTTAGTTGTGACTCTCTTGATGCCTTTTCCATGAGGATGACCAATTGCTCCCTTGCTTAGTTTATATTGTTACTATTCTGATGGGATGAGTGAAGAGGATAGTTTATTTTTACTTTCCTCTGTAGGCCTTTGGTTTGTGACACTTCTCTGAAATTACCCATATGTTTCCTTAGTAGTTTTCAAGGAAGAGTTAAGTTCATTATTATACGGAAAAGGATGACATCCAAGGTGCTGCTCTTGTTTTGGCAACTTGAATTTTGATCCAAAAATTTTGTTTAAAATAAAATCAGTGGATTTACTGTCAAGGATGTTGAAATGCTTCTTGTATGGTGGACAAGTTAGAGTGAGTTTAAAATCCTTCCTTTCCCAAAATTTATTCTGAACCTTTAAAAAAAAAAGTGGGGGGGAGGGGAATTTCTTATAAACACTCATAGGGGCACTTATAAACATATGTTTCTTGGATTCCTGGAATTGGAAGCAACTGTATGTAGTGCATCTTTCCAAATCTGTGTAGCTAATTATCTACAATAAACTTTCTAAAAGCAAACAGACTAGATCAGTATGTCGCATAAGAAAAGTTTTATGCGGGTGCTCTACCTCTGATCTGGAAACAAAATTGGTAGCAATTTTCCATTTATTTTGGAAAGACTGACACTGGTAATGGTGGATTATCTATGGGGGTTTTTTACTAGTGAAATGTAGGCAGAGCAACTGTATAAAGGAAGGAAGCAAGCCTTTTGCCTTTCTTTCATTCATTCAACTTTTTTTTGAAGAAATGGTAAATTACTTTAATAGCTATATTTCCAAAAGTGAGAAGGTGTGTCTGTACTTGGTTCTGTACAATGCCTGTCCTAATGGGCTTCTGAGCTTGGTTAAGGTTTGTAAATTGTGCTATATTCTTTGAGTCAAGTTCTTAACCAGTAACTTAGCTCACAGATATTTAACAACATTTTTTTGCAACACTGCAAGTAGGAATGGAGGTTTAGTACTGAGCAGATGGTACAGGATGGAGGAATAATTGGTGAGTTGATATTATTTAAGTAATCTATTTTTAAAGTTGTATTATTTTTCTTATTACTGAGATTCTCTAAAAAGGAAAAAAATAAACCTGAAATTCTGTAGCGGTTGAATGTCTGGGTAGCTTATGTATAACTAGAGCAGTGAGCAATGGCTACCTTACCTTGCTTGCAAGTAAGCTTGACTTTTATGGTCTATTGATAGCCAAATCAGTTGTTATGTTTTTTCTAGCATTTTTTCATGTCTGTGTTTGAAGACTTGGAAAGAACACCAATTCAAGGACCCCCCAGCAAGTATGCTGTATCTTGACTTGGCAGTTCAAAACCCTAAACCTTCAAAGGCCAATGCTAACCCTACTTGTGAAGAAGAAAGGACCATGCTCAGGTAGTACTTAAGCCTGCTAAGTCATTTAGTATGTATTTTCTGCTAATGCACTTAGTGTGTTCTATACAGTATGTTTTCTGTGTGACATCAGAACAACCAAAACATTATGTGTAATGGAAAGGATCAATATTTTGGAGGCAAGATTAGGAATACAAGATGCTTTACAGTCTGAGTGAGAAAAGGGCTTACATGGGAGTTAAGCACTGTGGACTGTAGGGCAACTTACTGCAGCTCCTAAAAACTAAATGTGTACATGGACGAAGCTGGGTGCCCCACGAGCAGCAGTATCAATGTTGTCTTGCTATGACAGCAAAAATAAGGTTTTTATTAGCATATTCACAACCTTTTGTCAACTTTGTAGAGTTATTGCATACAATGTTATATGCACTGCTGCAAGCAAACAGTGTATTTGTTTGAAAAATACAAACCTACTACTGAGCAGATGAAGGGGGGGAAAAAAGCACCTGGAAATGGATGAAATTCTATGCTGAATGTTTAAATGTCACACCTTGTTATGCTTATGAAATGCTAACCAGTTTAAGTCTGATTTCTAAATGCAAAATTTCTTACATGAAGATGGCTTTAAGCCAATGCCCGTGCTGGAGGGTAGGAAGTGACAGGCAGCTGCTTCTACAGGGAAGAAGCTGGAGCCAGCAGCATGGAACAGAGTAGTGGCATCTGTCATATTGTTTGTCTGAACCATGTTTACTCTCTCATATTAGATCAGCTCTGAGGAATGAGACTGACTGTGGTTTAAGAAATATTACTTCTTAAAATGGCTTTGTTTCCCAGATGCAGAAAGCTTGGAAGAAGGGGACAATGAAGCAGTAGCATACACAGACTTTTCTGAAGAGGGATGGGAGGGTGAGTCTGGTTTCTTGTGGGCAAGCAAAACAGGAGAAATCCTGCCTCATATATATGAGTGATTGAGGTGAGGAGGAAAAGTCTCCTGAAGAAGTGAAGCATTGTGCAGGGAGGTGGAGCTGATTTTGTTGTTGTTCTGGGAGATTGGCTCCCAGTTGTTTTATAGTGGTCAGATGTGTTTGGGAAGCTGAGCACTTGAGTTTAGGCCTAGAAATTAGGCCTAGAAATCTTGGGCCTAGAAATTTAGGTCCATTCTAAGATGGGATCTGCCATACCCATTTTGTTCTTGTAAGTGTTCATGTTTGCATTAAAATAGTTGGACACAAAATGTTGTATGTATGTTTGTGGCAAAATATGTTTGTGGCTTTGCCCCATGTTACATCTTAAAAATCAACAGAATTATGTTTGGGGGCTGTCTGTGGCTGTGGGTGGTTGTTTTTTGTGGTGGTGTCTTTTTTTTTTTTTTCCTGGAATGAACCCTGGAAACAGAATTATGAGTTCAGTTATGAAGCACCTGTGAAAGCATTAATGGCATGACATAGCCTTAGCGCCTCTCCTGATTCTACCATTTCTATTCATGTGAATGTTAGACACTAGTGTGTAAATGGCTGCTAAAGCATGTGCTGCCTCACGGTTTACAAAATACCATGGGATGTACCTGCTAACCTTTGTGTCTGTTTTGTTTTGGTGTTGGTTTTTTGTTTTGTTTTTTGTTTAGTTGACTAAAGTTTCTGGGTAAGGCTCCTCTAGCAAAAGAACAACAAAAAGTATACATACTATGGGTATTGCATGGCTGGTAAATTTTAAGGACTGCATATTATGAGCATTCAATTGTCTGCCAACTAATGCAACTGAAGTGAAAATTTATGCCTCCCAGTTTGGGGGATGCCATTTTATTGGCTTGTGTAAATAGTTTGCTCCCCCCCCCGCCCCTTTTTTTTTTTTTTAAACTGGTAAATTAGCAGTGGCGGCTTGTTGCCTTAAGTCCTGTGGTTAAGCAGACAACAAGTGCTTAGCACAAGCATAGAATTTTATTAAACTACAACTGGCCAGATATTTGCTTCATGGTAAAAGCCCATGTGAACGCATTGTCCTTAACAATATGGAAAATTCAATAATACTTGCCCAAATTTAGGCAGGGAAGTGTGCAGGTGGCTTTGATGGATGTTGCTATCTGATGTTGTCCCAGCTCTTCTAAACTTTCTTTTTCTTTCATATGTCATATTGAATGTACAGAAGGAGCTGGGATGTTGAACAGGTTTGCTTTTCAGCTGTTGTCCTCCAGAGAATTATCCACTATTGTAAATCTCAGCATTCTGGAAGGGTGGAAAGGTGGAGCAGTTATGGATTAAATTCTGGCAGAGAGGCTTGTACTGCACTATGGAATCATGAATTTGCAATTGTTGGAGGCTGCACAGGACACTGAAGGCACCTCTGGGACGTGTGAATGCCAGCTGAAATGTAAAAAAGCACCTTTAGGATTTTGGTCCCTTCTTCCTCCCATAACTTCCCTCTGAAGGAGCTGATCCTCTTCATCTGATGTCTGTAGAAACTTGTGTAATTTTTTCTCACTCTTTTTTTGTCTCATCTATGTCTATCCTTTATATGCGTCCTTTTTGTCATCTGCAGCCATGCCCATGAGTTCCAGTTCTAGAAAACAGGCGAGAACTGGTCTTTCAAACTTCTAAATGCCTCTGAAGAAAATGAAATGAGTTAATATAAAAAAAAGACAGATTTTCAGAACTATGTTCCTATCATCTCTGTATGTTAGTCCTACTTAACAAAGCTGGGCGTTGTAAATTTTTATTATTTTTGTACAGCATTTTTCTCATTTCTGAACATAGTTGTCTGAAGATAATATGTGATGGAGCTCTAAGGTCACACCTGGAGGGACTAACAGACACTTATTTTTTTATTAAAAATATAGTTTTAATTGTTCGCAATCATCTAGGAACTTTAATGCTCCTTTGATGTCCATTTAGTCATAATAGAACCTTTTTAAAAAATATGATTTTTTCCAGACGTATTGGGGTAGGCTACTTAGGACTAAATGGTGATGGTTGAATGGAGGAAAGAGAAGCAGAGGCTTCTGGGCTACAAAGTGAAGAGTCTTAAGACCTTGAAGGTGGCACAGGTAAACCCATAGAGATGTGTGTGGAAGCAGTGTTTGCACTACTGTTTAATTTCATTAACCAAACAGAATGTGTACTATATACATTTTGTAGGGGCTATCTCCTAGGAACAAAGACCTGGAAAAATACTGATAAGCTTCAGAAGCACTCAGTGTTTAATAGTTGTAGATTTTATCTTCTCTTCTGCAAGACTACAGGAGAAAGAGGACTAGGCCTGGTGGGGGATGCTATGGAGGGATTCAGTTATATCAATAAGGTTTTGAAGGTATATAGAAGGTTTGAGGGTACAGGGAAGGGAAAAGAAGGGAGAGTGATAATGTGGTAAACTCCATCCTCTCTTAGCTAGCATCTATGAAAAAGAATAAGCAAGACAAAAATCAATTGTGGATAACTTAATACTTAAAGATATTGACCACAGTTTTACAATATACAGTGAAAGGCAGTTTCAAGATGTTTACATATAAATGAAATTGCTTTCAAACATACTGGGGTGTGACTTGTAAGACTAAAAAGTAATGACAACACACAGTGAAAAATGGTAATGTTTCTATGAAAGCTTAAGGCTAGGCAAACTTTACAAAAAAGTTTACAGCAATTATCTTTTATTAGACTGATACATGTAAAAAGAGACAGAGAAGTGCTTTCAGAGACAGAGAAGTGCTTGTATGCTTGAAGGCTTATCTGTGTTCCTCTAACTTATCAGTTAGTATAATAAAATATCTCCTGTATAGGAAATTGAGTAGTAACTGAAGTACTCACAAGTCCCAAATACCAGCAGGGCTAGTAAAGCCAACTGTATTCTCTATAGGGGAAAAAAGTCCAGAACTCTAAGAGTGATATTTGTCAGACAAGGATTTTTTGATGATGAGACTGAACACTCAAATACCTCGCAGCATAGATATAACAATATCTGCAGGCAGTTGGTGTGGATGAAGAAGCAGATGCTCAGATGGTAAGCTATTTATGGCAATAGCAACTTATGATCTAATTAAGTGAAATATGTAGAGAAGTGAATAGTAAAACTACAACTAAGAAGTTAGGAAATTTGTTGCTTTCCAAGTACCAAATGGCACATTAAAGACATCAGTTTATCCAATTATTATTTTCTGTGACCTTCTCTTTACCTTATGACCTAGCCACTGTAATATTCAAATGAAAATCAGTAACTTATAATAATCAAGATGCAAGTTTGATCCTCTGACTGTTGTATTGATTGCCCTCTTCCTTTTGCTGGGTATTAATGAGTGGTTTAATTCTCAATATTTTGTGTGGAGAAAAACAAACAAACAAAACCAAAAACCCACCCCTCCAAAACTAAAAAAGCAAAACCCAAAACTAAAGTCCCCAACACAAAACAAAAAAAAACCCACAGAAAAATTTGAAAACATATTGTAATAAAATTAAATTCCAAATTTTTGCCTATTTTTTGTCAAGACAATTTTTAAAGCTTTCACATGAAATTCACTGGTTTAGAGTTATAACTAAGTTTCAGTAAACTAAGCATTTGTAAATGAAGCCTATCATGATGGGATAAGTAAACACATTTTAATAATTTAATGCTTAGCTATCTTCCCTGCCACTGCTGCCTCCTCCCCGTGCATAGTCTTCCTGACCTTACCACTTAAGAGGATACTAGTAAGTGAGCTAAAAAAGCTTTGCCTTTGCACACTTCTGTTGACTTCACTTGGGTTTCAATGATGAAACCCAGAGATGAAATAGAACCACAAGAGTTCAACAGTCTGCTAATAGCACAGTGCTGCAGAGCATCAGGTGTATAAGGAATACTACTACAATAAAACCATTTTTCCTGAGACAGTCCTTTTCTGAGAAGTTGTTTGTATGGGTTGGTTTGGTTTTTGTTGTTGCATAGATATTTTTTGTTGTTTTTGTTTTCCCAGGAGGGAATTATACCTGTGTTTTCTTGCTGTTTAGCAGACTAATATTTTTCCTGTTCATAACTACAATGGGATGAATTTTTATAGCAATACAATTGTGTTACAGCAAGTGTAACAAAAACCCAGAGTGATGACAATGCTAATTAGTGTTACAGCCAGTTTATTTGTAGCTGATCAAACATACATTTACCGTTGTGTTTTAGTTGTCCTATCACACACTGGTTAACATAACATATATGTGCTTGTATTTTTCTAAAGGAAGTGGTTTGATAGATAGTTACAACCTCAAGCAGAAAAGGGAGAAACTTAATCGACCATTTAACTACTCTTACCTTTTTTTTATGAGAGGAGAAAATGAGTCATAACGAAGGCAGAGGAAGAATAAGATAAATAAAAGCTGCTCACAATAGCTAATAATAATTGCAAAAAGTACCATGCTGGTCTTAGGATCTGGCTGTTGAGAATAATACATTTAATAACAACATTCCTTGGTAAATTTGTGAGAGAGAGTATCAAAATATTTAATAGGGAATGCAGGCATTCCTTCTCGTAACAAGTATCTTGAAAGGCCTCTTTTTTTCAGTGTACTGTGAATAAAGCTGTGAACAGGACAGTAATTTTTGTGTGGTCAGTCACTTGAGGCTCTGTCCAGCTCTCACTAAATCAATGGCAAAATTCTTGCTGACTTCACTGAAGTGGATGGGACCTCAGATGTATGCATTTTCTCTGTAACAGGGGATAATGCTTGCTTTCTTTTTCCCTGTAAAGGCTGACTAGTCTTACCTATATATGAAAACATAAATTGTGAAATTTCTAAGTTCTAAGCACTGTTATTTTTTTTCTGCCTCTTCTGCTTCAGCTGCAAAAGGCCTGCATCCAGTCAGTATATCCATACGTGTCTCTCTATATTCCTGGCATGAATTTGCTTTGATTTCATTTAAATGTAGGATTACCACCATAATGTGTAAGTACATATTTGAACTTCCCTCCACATAAATTTCATATTACCTTCATTTTGTAGGCTGTGTAAGTCCATGTTTAGTAGTGAAAACTGGTTATTTACTTTCAAAGGGCAGTGTCAAAAGGGAAAATTTTATTAAGATATACTCACCCTTTCCTGTCTTTACTGTTTTGGCATATGAGATAATCATAATGATGCTTTTGATTAAAGACTGTTGTTAGGACAGCTATACATAAATGGTAAATTATATGGTCTGAATTTTAACAGAAATGGCTTTTTGTTCTCATCAGCTTTGCTTCTATTTAAGGTAAAGGGAAGCTATGCAAGCTTGTTCTTAAGTCATTTTCAGGAAAAAAAATATTAGAACACTTTTGTTACATCTTTTTTAAAACAAATCCAAAGAACTTCAGTAAATAATGAAGAAGGAGAAACAGGCAGAGTGCTAACTTTTGATCATACTTACCCATCTATCTTCTGCAACAGACTTCCTTATTTAATTAACAGTGGGGCACAAAAGATCCTAACATTGTTATTCCTGACATTGTAAAAATAATACTGTCCCTGTCCTGAAGAGCTTTCAGTCTAAACATGCTTGCTCTTGATTAGTCAGTAAGAGTAAGTTGAGAGAAATTACTTAAATAATTTTACCAAACAGATAGCTTGGCCAAGTAAAGCTATTTTAAATATTTAAAAATATGAAGATGCATTGTCAAAGGGACATAGATGGCACTTATTTGCTTCAGTCTCCAGTAGACTCTTTATGCATGACTTGGTGGAGATTGCACAAATACCTAGAGCTTATAGAAGTAAGGGCTTCAATATTGTTGGGTTAAGTCTAATCATTACAATGTAACAAGCCACTGGAAAAAATACTCTAAGCTAGCAAAGGTGTCATTCTAGATGTAAAATAAGCATCTGTGCTCAGAGGGCTCAGTTTTATATTTTAAGGAGAAAGAAGATATTTTAATAAAATATTTGTAATGAAAGTAAATATGATAAACAATAATTTTCTATTTATACAGCAGCAAAGATCTCAAAATACAGCCTCTGCTCTTGGAAAAAATAAAATGAAGAAAATGATTTGTCAGAACAATGTAGAAGAAAAGCAGGATATCCAACCATTACTGAGACTGTGGTAAGTAAGAATAATTTATTTCTGCTATCTTCCAAGGCTATGTGAAGTTTAGTTTTCAAACTAAAACCAAAATCCAAGATCAAGTGTCATCTCTATTTCATACAGGTAAAAACATTTAGGAGAGGTATTTAAAGCAAAAGAAGGAAAATTGTAGACTAGGGTGCAAATGCTTGAAGCGGGTCAGTTGCAGCTTTCTCACAGTGAAAAACTTAGAGGTTTCCACAATGCCTGATAAAGGTCAAAATCCTTTTCAAAACAATGAGGAAAGAAAGCAGGTGTTCAGCAGGTAGAATGTAGAAATAAGTCTTCCACAAAAGTATTACCGGATAAATATATAAATTTGTAGAACTTCAGCTATAGTAAACTAAAATTATGCATCCAGTGGAATGGAGAATAGATGTTTAATTGATCTCATTGAAGCCATGATATCTTAAGGAAGCAAACAACTTCATGAATAAATTTAGAAATTACTAATGTGCTGAAATGTTTCAAGTGGAATACTCATCAAACAAATAATTTGAAATCTATATACTTTTATATAAAACTTTGCAAAGAGAGGAAAAGATTCTTTGAGTGGGAATAGTTTTTTCCTCTCTTAGCATGAATAAAATATTGCTGCTTCTTAAGGCTCCCATGTCATTATATAGTTAAATTATTATGAAACCTGCTTTTTTCAGGTGACAAATGCTATAACAATTTTCCTTTGGGGATGGTTCCTTCAACAATAAGTGTGCAAAAGGGTTGTCACAGATATTGTATGCTATTAGTAATAATTGTATCCCCCAAAACCTTCAAACAAAACCTATTTTTAAAGAATCCAAAGACTGTAAAATTAGGCCCTCAGTTAGGAAGTGCTATTTAGAAGGCTTTTTGTGCTTAAAGCCTCTTAAACAGATGTTAACTAGTGCAGTTGCAAACTTGTGTTTGTATATGTGTTGTATATTTTATATCAGTGCTCTGAATTTTATAAACAATTACAATTAAAAGACATTATTCTGGTGTCATACTGTCATTGTCAAACATACATTTATTCTCGTTGTTTTTGGATTAGTTAGTATTATCCCTATTTAAAAGGAAGGAGTGTTTAACTTCTATAAGTCTTCAAAAATCTCTGTTAATGTCTCCTATGGGACTTGCTGGGCCTGTACCCATGCTGCTCCCAATCTTTCCCAGCCCTATCTGGCCTTGGGAAGCTTCCTAAGCAATTGAATTTTTAAGTCTTGTAGGAAATAAATGGAATAGTCACATGTGACTTTATGGCTTTGGTTTTGCTTAGTTTTTCTTGCATTATGCCAAAAGAGAAGCTCTATTAATCACATCTTTGTCTTCCAAAACATCTCAGCTTGACATTTTTCTTCCCTTGGCTTTCAGCTGAAGAGGATTTACGCAGCTGACCTTCAGAACTTTTAAAAGAAAATCTTTACTTGGGGATCTGGCACAAAAATGAAGTATTTAAATGACTGCTTGTATTACTTTTGGATCATTGTCCTCCAAAGCATGAATAAACCTGGAAAGTAAAATCAGTAGAAAGCAGTAGCACTTGATATCAGAGATTTAAAAAACCAACCAACCAAAAAAAAAAACCAAGCCACAAAACAACTGATAGGCAGGTCTCATAATTCTATTCTCAGTAGGTGTATTTTCAGAAATTATGCTTGCAGTTGTTAAACTTTCTTCAAGACTTTCCGTTTCACTTGAGTTAAAGGCAGTCTGTAATACAAAGTGAAATCTGACCAGCTCTTGGTTTCATCCTGTAAACAAAGGGCATGTTTATTAGCACTTGCCTATTTCAGGTAGTATTTTCAAAGCATGTACTAATGTAAAACTGTGCCTATTTTGAAAGAAGCGATCTGGCATTAACTGATTATGCTAGTGGAGGCGTAGATGTGCAAAGTAAATTTCATGTGATTTTTATTATTTTTCTGAGTATCTTTTAGGTAAAATCCGTTTGCAACAATTGTAAATGAGTTTTATAATCTCTCTCTGCCTTGCAAAAGCAATTGTAGCAATACAGTGCAGTTTTAATTTGTGAAGCAAGGTAATACAGTGCAATTTAGCAAACACTTTAGACTTCTGGGATAATCTTTTCATCTTATGTTCAGGTATTCAGTTTCTCCCTATCTTACAATGAAGCTTCCATGTGTTTGGTGTCATTCATAGTAAATATACCCGATCCACTCACTGGCTTTGTATCTGTGGGAAAAAACAATATATTAGCATGTAAAATGGTTTAACTATTGGAAGAGTACTGTATAAGAAACAAGCAACCCATATGGGTTCAGATTTGCTTCAGTAAGTACTGCTTTTGCATATAGCAAAGTTTTAGCCTCCTGGGGATAGATTGCTAAGTGTCAAAACAATTTTTCACATTTTCTGAGAGGTCACAGTTCTGAGTTTAACAGTGAGCTCTAGATTTTGAATTGGAAAAAACAGTTATTTAATTAAAAGTTGAAAAGCATGTTGTCTGGCAAGTGCAAAGTAGTTATTTATTCTGAGCAAAATAGTCAGAAAGCTGAGGAAAGGGAAATAAAGATAGATGAAATCATGAAGAACTATGTAAGCCAAAAAATGGAATACTGTTTGGGATGGCAAGCAATATTAGAGAAACAATTGAAGGCCAGAGTTTCTAATCATGTTTTTCTGAGCTAAATGTATGAGTGATATGCTCTTGCTGAGGAGATAGGTATATGTCTGAAGACATCTGAAGTAGAGTTAATTAGTGCAGTGATATTGTAGCTGGCCCATTCCTTAGGGTTTGGGTTTTTTTTTGTGCTGCTTATTTGGAGGTATGTCTTTATTGAAGGAATGTATGATGTGGTATGGATAATGTAAGCCAAAAAGCCAGGTCAGTGAGATGGGATATTCGGTATTATAGAATTTACACTCTTTGTTTCTGGCTCCCAACCCACCAGGCTACACACGAAGTCTATAAAGGCAGCTTCAATGGTCAGAAAGATTTGAAAACTGAAAAGCATGTGGCAGCAACTATCAATGCTCAAACACATAGTTGTCACCTGCTAGAAGTAATGAAGTATGTGCTCACCTGCAGCTAAACAGATACTGAAACAAATTTCTACCATGTGAGGTAAAAATGCTCTGCTTAAACCTCAGTGATATATAGCTGATATTTGATCATTCATTAACCTATAATAAAACTCATGTATAATCATTACTTCTGTGAACTGAGGCTTTGGGAGAAGTTTAAAATGTTGTAAGAATCAATAAAACTTTTTACTAAGCATGTATCTGAATAATATTCTTGTATAAGAGTATGGCAGGCTAAATTTTGAACCAATTCTCAGATGACTTTGTCATTCATCTGATGTAATGGCTGTTTGATTTCCTTTTTTAGTTGCTTGCTACTTCAAAGCATTTTATAGCTCTGTTCTAAAAATTGCAGTAACTTATCTGTTGCTGCCTTTTGTAGTCTCAAAAGAATGTCACACTTGCTGTGAGAAATGCAGGTACTACAAGGAGGTGATGAAGCAGTGGCTTCTCTCCTAAAGACTCAGCTCTATGTTCAGTCTTTTCTCAGGCTTGTTTATGGAAGTGCTCACTACAGAACAACATGTGGAAACAACAGGCAAATGTGCCTCTGTTTCAAGTGTATGCAGAGGTAATAGCTGGTTGCTGGTGGTTGCAGCTGTGTAGCTGTTATCAAAGTGAGTGTTGTGGCAGTAAAAGACTCTGTTTTAACCTTGGATAACTACTGCTAGTAGTTTATAAATGTTTGTGTTTCTCCTTCTGAGAACCTCTTTTTTTTTTTTCCCCATGAAGTAGAGAGAAAATAGGATTTGCATCTTGAATTTACTATTCAAGTAAAATTTATTGAATACACACTCAGCTCCAATAATAACAGAAATTGGCCTTCTTAGCAGCATGGATGCTACCTGCAATCTCTTAGCACCACTCTTGTGGTGCTTCCTTTTTATCCATTTTTCTCTTCTGAATAACAATACCACCAATCTACTTAGTCTGTATTACATCACTTGTTTAAGAAAACCTTGATAAAAGTTAGGTTTCAGCAAGTTTAAAATGTGATCATTGTGACTTTGATCACTGAGTCTAACAGCTGACACAGTTTTCACTGGCCTTTTCCTGGTCTTTGAGATGCTGAAGAAAAGTAATGTTTCCCAGACTGCAATTTTATGCTCCCCTCTTGTTGAAAGTTCAACAGCAGTTGAAAAATTCATTAAGCAATGCTCCTTTTTGTATGCTGCAGGGGCTACTGTGTAGATTGAGTTAAATGTACTAAGTATTGCAATTCTGTAACTACATGATCAACATAACCTTGTCTAATACACTCTTATTTTAGTTTAATTTTTTAACGTATTAATTCTAATGCATGCTCTATTACATATATATTAGTAGTATCTAAGGAGATGGATCTAAGACCCATCTTCTCCACTGGACTTTGCAAATGTGCTGCCACTTTTTTTTTCTTTTCTTTCTTTGATCTATGTGTGTGATGGGTGGCTGCAGCCCATTTGTTGTCAGACCAGTGCAGTCCATTTTCCATATGAAGAATTGCTTGTACGCTGCAGAACAACTGACAGTAACTTTCAAAACACCAGAGTTTCTGTAAAGAAATGAGACTGATAGATCCAATAGATCAAATTAAAAAAAAAAAATCTATTGAAAACAATAGAATCTTAAGGTACTTTAACAGCTTAAAAAAACAAATAGCTTTGTGAAAGTATAAAAGGAATCCTTCAACTCGCATCTATTCCTTCTTGCTAGGCCATTGTAGTATCTTCAGATGAGATATTCCCAGCCATTTCAAGGAGTCTTTGTAATTACAGAGATGAAATGGGGAAAGCATGAGCTATTTGTTTTGAATCTATAGGAAAAGCTGCTCTGTTTCATGATTTCTAATGAAAATATTCTTGCCCTTTTCAAATGCTAGAAGGGCATCCTCTGTGAAGAAGCTGATAGTGACATATTTTGTTCCTGTTGGCATGTTGGGTTTGTCCACTTGGGCAGCAGGGGATGCATGTGTTTTGCTGTAAGTTTGGGAAAACCTGACTGCATTTTTCAATCTCATGTCTTAAGTTGCAGCACAGTAACTGGGTGGTAGAATGTGAGCTGGTAGTGATTGGGCATGCAATCAAATGGGGAAAAATCTTTTTGCTTCATTGGCAGGGTAAACTGCAAGGTAAATTTTGAGAAGAAAAAGAGAATAACTGTGTGGACAGATGTGGACAAACTGTTCTAAAGCTGTGTTTTGTCTTTAATTCCATAAGAAAAAACTGGCACTGTGCATCTGCATCTATTTGTAGGGCTATGGTTTGTACATAATTCAAAACCAATTTATTCATACTTAAGACCTGTTGTGTTAGGCTAGTCTCTTAACCAGGCAAAATATAATTAAGAGAATCCAGTCTACTTCACATTGTGCATTTAAACCTATTTTGATGTGATTGATAGGGCTGTGAAGGTAAGCTCAAAAAAGGGAATGATGAGTCAGTCTTCTTGAAAGAGGGAGTTAGTTTCTCTCCCCCCCCCCCCCCCCCCCCCCCAAGATTCCTCAGGGTGTTTTTGGATGTACCAGCAACCTTAGATATAAAAAGCAAGAACAGAAACTTCCTCTCCACTAATGAAGTTGCTACGTTTTAGGAAGAGTGAGGTAGTTGTAACAGGTTAGATTATGGGGGTTGAGGGGGGTGAGTGTGTGGCGATAAGGTGCAAGGAAACATAACCTACATAAATGCTTTATGAGCTCTGTTGTGCCTGCCTGCTTATGAGGGTGCTGTCACCATAAGGCCTGTCTCTTAACATCTGTTCCAGTGTTTCTTTCAGTATGGTGAGGTCATAGCATGGTATCTAACATTGAGAATTGAATCTTATAGGTAATGAGTTTGAATGTAGATAAAATACATCTCTAATAAGTAAATTTATGCATCCAAAACCCAAAATATGAGATCACTTTTTTACTTTGTACAACACTGTCAGTTTGAGGTCTGTTTTGGTCAAGAGTGGTATGAACTAGATCAACAGTCATTCGTTTGTATTTTGCTGCAGATTTGCTTCTCATCTTGCTTTCCTTTTCAGAGAAACAGTGTGACTGCTGAAGTCTCCAGATCTCAACACAGAGGCCATAGCAGTTGCTCGCGTGACCACTTGAAAGAAAGTGAATCCAAAAGCTCACTATTGTTGAACTCATGTTCCATAGTTTGATTTAGTAGAAGTTTGGCTTCCAAAGTGGGATTAAGCTGTGCAGTTGCAGAGGTATGGAAGCTGAGGTTTTGACTAATGGTATTAGGAATAGAGTAAAATGTCTGAGTGGACATAATGCAGGATGTTAATGCATCAGGTGGTTTATCGGTGCAGTGAATTTAATCCTTTTACCCTTTATACATAAAATACAAAGCTTGACAGGATTATTAGTAAAGTATTAATGAAATCCACCAAACTATGCATATGTCTAAAAAGTATGACATGTACCAAACAGTAAAGTTCATTTTTGAAGTTCTCAGAAAGATAGTGCTGTGAAAGAGACAGTTAAATGGACAATCACAAACAAAATTAAAGGCCCTATTAGCTCAGAGACAGATAATGTCTTACTTAACTGTATGTAGCAGATTTTTGACCATCACTTCCCAAATAAGTAAATCTGGCCTATCAAGTGGGATGATAAAAAGAGATGGATGCTAGATCTAGTAATTTTAATTACCTGGATTTGTTCCATTAAAATGTGGTTGCCAGGATATTGTTGCCTGAGTTATCTAGAAGTCAAATGCAGATGCTATATTCTTGCTTGTACAGAGTATAAGGATGACAACATTTTTGCAAAGTTTTCCCATTTGAGCATTTCTCATGCAGGTCAAAAATACTGTTTAACAGTCATATATGTATACTTGAAGTGTTGTGTTATCTCTGCTGCTTAACGTGAACAGAGAAGTTATTCTGTATGTGAAGAATCCATCTTAAATGAAAGAAACAAGAGAGATCTCAGCAAGGTAAGGTAAGAGATTAAATTCGACAGGTGTTTTAATTTCACTTCTGGTTTTATACTTGTATAAATCAACATGTTGAGATCATTAGCTGAGCATACTGCTCCACCAAATCTCAGAGTTCTATATACTAATGCAGGATTATACAAGGGCTACATTGAAGTAGGATAATTTAGGCTGCTTCTTCAGAAGAATACAAGAATTTCTAAAACTGACCTCTGTGCACTGTAGGCTGGAGTGTCGCATACCAGTACTAAGGCAGCACAAATGAGCTAGCTTAAGTACTAGCCCAGCAATGGCAACACAAAGCTAATTAAGTTATCGCAATGCCCAGACGGTCTTCAATATCTCACTTAAAGTTGGCTTAGCTATATTTGACCTAGAGTGTTAGGACTGTATAGGTTCAGAAGAGGACTTCTTTTTTTAAAGTCAGTTAATGACATTGAGTTTGTAGGGAAAAGAACAAAGCTACTTCTGCAGGACAAACATGCAGTTATCCTGTTGTAGATAAGACAGCACATGTGTTCAAAAGCTAATAGGCATTAAGAAGAACGTCTTTATTTCTTCCTTCCCTTTCTTAAATTTGCATATTTGCAATATATAGATTATTTGAATGTAAAGCATGTGTGGTTTTCTTTAATTGTCTCTGATTAAAAAAGAGAGCATAAAATGTATCTTGAGGATAGAAAATGTTGAACTGTCTTTCAGCAGTTTGGTTTAGGGCCTTCATATTTGGATCTGACTTCACTGATTTTTAGATTTTTCCTCTTCTAGTTAATAATTAATTCTCATGTTGCTTAAGGGGTTTTGGTTTCTTTTTTTTCTTTCTTTAAATATTTCATCAGTAAAACATTCCATAATCCTTTTTTTTTAAATATGTTAACTTGTGATCAGGATTTTTAATAACTTCAGGTCCTTTCCTGGGACCGATGTCTGCTTAATATTCCTTCTTTGCAATACTGCATCTTCATTCTTCCATGCATACACAAATGACTCTTCTTTCCCCATTCCTTGTTGCTGTTTCTTGCAAGAGTTAAATTCTTCTAACAGTCAGAAGAATTGTCCTAAAGTTCCTGTGATTTGGGTAAGAAATAACATCTTATTAGCATAAGGCTTTTCTCACGATCAGGTTAAAAGAAGATTTTTTAAAAAAATATTCTTTTAACAAAATTATGAAATTAAAGAGCTCATTTTATACTTAACGTGCTTGACATATGCTTGTATGTATATGTATGTATTCTAGCAGTACCAAAAATTCTTTCATGCAGTATCTAGAAAGCAGAGGGGTTTTCTTGTGGAGGTTTTCTGTGGATGTTTCTCTGTATTGGTGAGGGATTTGCAGCTTCCTATTGAAAGCCTGGGATTTCAAAGTGATGTCAGGGGATGATATAGTTTGCCGCATCTTTAGCACACCAAAAAGTACTGGTCCAAGTCTGAAGTTTCATGAAGAACAACGAGAAATCTTGCAATCTGGACTAGAGACAGTGTCGAGAAGCAAGGTGGTAGGTTTTAAGACACATTAAGACAAATTAAATTTTTCATCCAGGCTTCCAACTGCTGCGTTGCACTTGGTTAATCCACCTTCGAAAGAGAACAGGGTGGCAGACAATAGCAAAATGAAGCCTTCTAAGTTAATGCCAGTGATCAGAAAATGTGCTTGATTTTTATAAAGCATCAGGAAAAAGTAATTTATAATAGGCATCCACAATTTATCTTCAGTTTTACAGCATGTCACAAGGATTCACCTTTGATCTATGGGAGTCCTGTCCCATCCAGTGTATGGGTCAGCACAAAGACTCGCAACTCTGCTGGCAGAAAAATCTTTTGTGAAAAGTGCTGTGGGAACTAAGGCCTGGGGAAGAAGATGGAGGTGAAATTTTTACTAGGCAAATAAGAAGGTTGCTAAATGTAGCAGAGAAAATTAAATTTATTAATTTAAAAAGTAATTAAAGGAGGAGAGGGAAGAGGAGGGGGATTAGCTTCAAAACCATGAAACTTCAAAAAACCCCACAAAACCTCACCCCAAAACCAAACCAAACAACCAAAAAAAAAACCCCATTACTTTTGGACTTTGGGGAGGAACTATCCAACCTTATTTAAAATGTAAATGCAAAAAAAAAAAAGGCAAATTTTACTATTGGCTGTATGGAGGGATTGCCATTCTCCTACTGCAAACACACACAAGCTTTTTATTCTCTGAAATTATTGCTTGACAGCTCTGATCCTTTATATATTTCAGTCTTTCCAATCTGGTGCTTTCTTATCTTTCATTTTTTCCCCACACCTACAGTATTCTACATGCAGGTTATTTTTTCCTGTGTATTTGTGTATGTATGGTTAGTGACCTGCTACATCACTTAGACATTCACAAGTCTATGGGGCCTGATGAGATCCACCCGAGAGTACTGAAGGAACTGGCAGATGTGCTCACCAAGCCCCTTTCCATCATTTACCAGCAGTCCTGGCTAACTGGGGAGGTCCCTACTGACTGGAGATTAGCAAATGTGACACCCATCTTCAAGAAGGGCCAGAAGGAGGACCCGGGGAACTACAGGCCTGTCAGCCTGACCTTGGTGCCAGGGAAGCTGATGGAGCAGATCATCCTGAGTGCTATCACACGGCATGTAGAGAATAACCAAGGGATCAAGCCCAGCCAGCATGGGTTCAGGAAAGGCAGGTCCTGCTTGACCAACCTGATCTCTTTCTATGACAAGGTGACCCGCCTAGTGGATGAGGGAAAGGCTGTGGATGTTGTCTATCTAGACCTCAGTAAAGCCTTTGACATGGTTTCCCACAGCATTCTCCTGGAGAAACTGGCTGCTCCTGGCTTGGACGGGTGTACTCTTCGCTGGGTAAAACTGGCTGGATGGCCGGGCCCAAAGAGTGGTGGTGAATGGAGTTAAATCCAGTTGGTGGCCGGTCACAAGTGGTGTTCCCCAGGGCTCTGTGTTGGGGCCAGTTCTGTTTAATATCTTTATCAATGATCTGGACAAAGGGATCGAGTGTACTCTCAGTAAGTTTGCAGATGATACCAAGTTGGGCAGGAGTGTTGATCTGCTTGAGGGTAGGAAGGCTCTGCAGAGGGACCTGGACAGGCTGGATCCATGGGCTGGGGCCAGTTGTATGAGGTTCAACAAGGCTAAGTGCAAGGTCCTGTACTTGGGCCACAGCAGCCCCATGCAAGGCTACAGGCTTAGGGAAGAGTGGCTGGAAAGCTGCCAGGCAGAAAAGGGCCTGGGGGTGTTGGTTGACAGCTGCCTGAATATGAGCCAGCAGTGTGCCCAGGTGGCCAAGAAAGCCAATGGCATCCTGGCTTGTATCAGAAATAGTGTGGCCAGCAGGAGTAGGGAAGTGATTGTCTCCCTGTACTTGGCACTGGTGAGGCCGCAGCTTGAATGCTGTGTTCAGTTTTGGGCCCCCCACTACAAGAGAGACATTGAGGGGCTGGAGCGTGTCCAGAGAAGGGCATCAAAACTGGTGAAGGGTCTGGAGCACAAGTCTGATGAGGAGCGGCTGAGGGAGCTGGGGTTGTTTAGCCTGGAGAAAAGGAGGCTGAGGGGAGACCTTATTGCTCTCTACAACTACCTGAAAGGAGGTTGTAGAGAGGTGGGGGTCGGTCTCTTCTCCCAGGTAACAAGTGATAGGACGAGAGGAAATGGCCTCAAGTTGCGCCAGGGGAGGTTTAGACTGGATATGAGGAAATTTTACTTCACTGAAAGGGTTATCAAGCATTGGAACAGGCTGCCCAGGGAAGTGGTTGAGTCGCCATCCCTGGAGGTATTTAAAAGATGTTTGGATGAGGTGCTTAGGGACATGGTGTAGTGGTGGTCTTGGTAGTGTTAGGTTTACGGTTGGACTCGATGATCTTAAAGGTCTTTTCCAACCTATACAATACTGTGATTCTGTTTGTATAGCAATATTTCACATTTCTGTCTCCACTGCAATTTATAAATGGATAGTTTTTTCCTGTCTCATGTTGGCCCCTCTCCAACAACGTTGGGACATCCATGTGCTGAAGGGTATGTTTTGTCATTCCCAGTAGCAGCAAGATGGGATGAGGTTTTTCATAAAACCACTTTTACTCTATGGGTAGTGAAGAAATGACAACTATCCTTGTAGACAGCTTCTGCCCTAGGGACAGCATGGGTGACAGCTACCAGTTTCCTGAGTGGTTCTGATTAAGTTTTGCTGAAGATTTAATGCACCCACTTTTAAGAAGTTGTTTAGCAAAAATTCTTTTTTAAAAAAGTACCTGTTGTACCACATCTTTTTTAATTTATAAGAACAGTGTGAACAACAAAATGTTAGAATGCTTCCTCTTAAGAACACAGCATATGAAATCCAGTGGATTGTAGGTTGATTTAGCTAAATAGTGGGACAGAACATGAAAACTAAGTAAATTCTTACAATTGATTTCTCTGCAGGTGGGTGGAGGCCCAGTCACCCATTACATAACAAAATTTACCTGTCATGTGTTACCAAAACATACAAGCAAATTAAGGTGTACACAAAAGGGAAGGCAGTATTACCATACTAAAAAGGGACGTGAGGTTGTCTCTGGTAACCAGACCTGATACAGCAGAATTATATTTTGTCCAAAGGTATCTTTAGACTTCTGACCTAAGTGTTTAAAAAGTGGATAGCAAAATGGCAAGTAACCGTTAAGTCACTCTTAGAAGGGAAATAATCCTAAGCTTTATTTGAGGAAATCTGGAACTTTTCAAATAGCACTTCTGTTTTATGAAATTCTTTTCTGTTTACATGGCACTGTTCTGATAAGTGTATCATTTTGTTTTTCTATAGTGCAAGCGTAGTTTGGTTTTAATCATGCTGAAACTTATGTCTTTTTCATTGTGGGAAAACCTGAGAAATATGTTTTAGCAAACAGTAGATCCTTGGATGAGGTGCCTCATGACTTACTGCTTATAAAGCTTTAAACATATGATCTGCTCTCAAATTTTGCCACAAATGTGGTCATACTCTTCTTGTTCAGGCTTTTGTTAGGCTTTTGTTAGACTTCTGTACTGAGCCCACAGACAAGGCTTGCATGCAGTAAGCTTCCAATGATTTCAGTATGCACTGACATGCTTTCCTCCTTTGGCTCTGGCATTTTTCCTCTGCTGCTGCTTCACAGTAGTAGGAGTCTAAATCCCAGCTGTTTTGGAAATCTCCTGAGTGTTTGGTTTTCTGTCTTGTTTGTCTCTGAGGGCAAGTAATTGACTAACCTATTCATCACATTACTCCATAGATACGTTGTCTATGGGCTATAGTTCAACTCTTGCAAAAGTGATAGAAGCAATACAAGAAACAATAGGTTTGAGGGAGTCCTAAAACAACATGATGCTTTATTTAATGGCATGAAAAATACCCAATTTAAATGAAACGAAATAAATCTTCCTTTGCCTTTGTTCTCTCTCATGTGCCTGAAATGGTCTGGGGGATAAAAGATGTCCAGGATCTCTGTCATCATTATTGTCTTCTAAACCGTGAAGTTTGTCCAACTTAGTACATTTTATCCTGACTATATTTTTGCTACTTACCTTGCCTGTTTCTTACTGTCTCTTCTTTTCCCAGCTTTGTGAAGATTATGCTAGTCTCTTCTTTGTTTCTGTGGATCCTTTTTTTTTTTCCTTGTTTAAGGAAGGGTGACTCCCAAACCCCATCCCTGAGAAGGATAAAAGTAGTAGCTCTTTCTAACTCTAACCAATATCCTTAACATTCTACTTTCTTAGTCAGAGCAGTGGAGAAATTTCAGCCTTTTCCATTGTTCCCAGCTTGGTGTATATATACTCTACTAGCAGAAATAAACTTGTTCTATGGATACAGCAATTTTCATAGTGGTAATATTGTATGATCTGTTATTCCTCATTGATACATATAACAGTTCTCCAAATTATTACATATGTTCCGTTGACTTCCACTTAATTTGCATGTGTACATATGGTCTGTGGTAAAAAATGTAGCAGAAAAGCTTAAAAAGACTTTGTAAGCAGCCTTTTTTGCTTGTCATGACTTTATTACCTTTTTTCCAATCCATGATGCAAGAACAATTACACATCACTCCAATTGGGTTCCTATTGGTAAGAAGGCTTGTTGCCACAAATCAAAGGAATGTTAATGGAATTTTATATGTAAAATTCAAATCACTAGGGTATGTGTGTGTGACTTGCACACTTTTTGTTGCCCCCTCATGATGTTGTGTGGTTTAACAGATTAATCACCAAGCTACTTGTGTAAACATGTTCTGTTTGTTACCTCTTCTATTTGATGGTGAGCTTCTTTCTCCCTGGAAGTACCAGCCAGGCTTTGTATATGTAGTTTAAAATAAAAAATATGGGAGGGATAGTTTGGTAATCTAGTGATAGAATGGACTATAACTGGTATAGATTATTAGTTATGGTCACTCTACTCAGTTTAAACTGGCTGCTAAATTTGGACTTGAGAGGAATTTTCTCCGGAGTGTACAGATAAGAACCTGTTGTTCAGTTGTTGTACTTAAGTTTTACTGTTTTGATGGGGGAAAAGCTGCTAGGTATGTCTAGGGTTTTTTGTTTGGTTTGGGGGGTGGTGATTGTTGTGGTTGTTTTTCCTTTCCCTTCTAAATCTAGGATGACGATGTGTAACTGCAGAAAAGCAGAGCCCAGGTAGGGGCTGAATTCCAGCCCCTCCTATTTCTTTTTGTTACCTTTATAATAGAGTTGTAACTCAGTATTTTGGTTTTCATTTCAGAACACAAAAGATTTTTTTTTTTTTGTTCCAGATTTGGATGAATCCCTATGAAATGCAAGCTGATCAAATTCTACTGAAGCTTCTGCAGAAGTTCAGTGTAGTTTTAGGCTCTATTTATGTAGCTATATCTAGCTCTATCTAATGTATCCTTACCAAAGGAAAAGAATGGAATTATGCATAGCATTGCCTTAGCTATGTATGTTTTCTGATTTCTGTAGCTTGTAAAATTGTATGGTATTTGTACATGCTCATGTAAGATTTCATTTCTTATTTTTGTAAGATGGCAAGCTGATTCTATGGGATTTTACATCTTAACTTTTTATAGGTTTAATTGCCTGTTGTCAAATAATTTTGCATATTCTCTTCTGTAGCTGAAATAGCTGAATATCTTCTGTACCTCACTGTCCTAGCAACTGAATCACTCACAATTCATGCTGTTCTTCCTCAATTGTTTGCTTTTTAGTGAAGGTTTTCAGAGCTTTATTTCAGTTGGATGTAAACTCAGTCACTATAAGAAACTACATGTGAAAAGAGAAGTCTGAGTTAAAGGATTTTTATACTTTGGGCTATAAAATTTTGTCAAAATAGAAATACATTTGAATCAATTGAGAAACATATTTGCCAGATACAGCATTCCATTTTTCTTCTGCAAACAAAATAGAACATCGATAGCTGTGTAAACAAATACCAATACACATTTTCATGTGATTAGACTTTGAGGAGTTAAGAAAATACAAGAATCTACCATAGATTCAAGAATACAAGTACTAGCAGCCATTCAAGACTAAAACCTGAAAAGAAATAAGTAAGTCTAAGAAATGTAAATGTAAAGAACATATAATCAGAAAGTATTAGCCAACTGTGCATTTCTCCAAAGAGGGATCAAACACTAGAGTGAATAAACAGCACTTTGAAGCCCAGTATTTTAATGTGCCTGTTCAGCGTGCTTTTTGTTGTCGTCCTCTGGACTAAAGTTTGCCTTGCAGAAATCTGTCGTTTAGGGCTACAAAAAGCAGCTGTCCCTATAGTCAAAAAGGTAGATAGGTAAAACATGATATTTAGCATGCTTTTCTTCACCCAAGCCCTGTTTTGTTGGGGGGGGGGGGGGGGGGGGGGAACTTTTGTGCCTAATAATACCCTTGATTTAATTGTCTTTTATTCTTCTAAAATGATAATTGCTTCCTAACAAAACTGAAACTGCATGGTTTTCCAAGAGGACTAAGATTTCAAAAGAAGGGATTGTTAACTTTTAGTGGCTATTTTTAACAAAAACTCAGCAGGTTATATTTACCTCTGTGCATTAGTTATTTTTCCCTGGCATTTTTCAGACGGAAATTAAGATTCATGTTTGTGAATCAGGTAAACAAAGGGTTTGGGGGCTTTCTTTACTGGTTTTTTTCTAGTTTATGATTTACTACCTCTCCTCACCAACCTGTCTGAAAATATTCAAGGATGTTATACTTTCTTTATGGGCTACTGCACTTAGTTGTTTAAAGTGACTTTTATAGAGGAGCATGTTTTTAGGTAAATGCCTTTGGTCTGTGGTATTTCATGCTTGTAACTGAGTGTAACAAGTATTTTACATACATTTTAAAAGACATAGTAGTCCATGTAACTAATCATATGCAAATTGCAGTCTATAGCTGCATAAATGTAGGTTGTATTGCTTGAATATTTTAATGAGTTAACTAAAAAAAAAAGTATTGTGATACCAAGGAAGTGTTATCATACTGTTAAAGCAATTTTAAAAATACTGCAGTGCAGAAACTTCCAGTTTGTGGTATAACTAATATCTGGCATAACTGATTCCGGTATGAAAGACCACCATGCGGGTTCTGAGGATGAGGACAAGAATGAGGGTTATTTTATTGTATTTATATTGAGGAATCAACCAAGAAAAAATATTTTCCTTGGTGTCTTGAGCAAGTTTCTTTATCCCGCACAGTTAAATACTTTCTAGTATTAATAAAACTGTTCAAAAGAAATATGGGTTTCAATGCATGAAGAGGGATGAAAATCATCAATTAGAGTATTCTCCTCGAGGAAATAACTATTTTTTTCAAACTCTGTATTGTTTCAAAAGACAAATGTCATCTTAACTTACAATTGAGGGGGAAAAAAATGTATGTCAAGTAAGTGAAAGTTGTAAGTACATTTGCATAGCGTGGAGCAACAGCTCAGAGAAGGGTGAATTGTATTTAAATCTCGGGCTGCCTGGAATGCTATAATTCTATAGCTGTGTCTCTCATAATGTCATACAACTCAGCACTTTTGCTGTGGAATTGGCTACTTTACAACTGATTCCTCTCCTTGGTTTATTTCTCTGCCTGCAGCTCCCTTTTATTCTCCAGCTCTTCCCACAAAGAACATGTAATTGAATTGTATTGTACAGTAGCCAGACTTCAGAGAGAAGGGAAACCAGAAATGCTTTGGAGCTCACGGTCAGGGAGGAAGCGGAGTCATAAGCTTCGATTGACAAGCTGCTTTCGAGAATGATGCAGGCACTTAGGACAGGTACATGGCTTTTCTGGAAAATAGAGACAGCACCTAAAATGTTGTGAAGCCATGTATGATTAACTCAAGAAACAGTGGGAGCATTTCCAGGGAAAAGGAATGCTGATAGTAATTTTTCCTAACTGAAGCAATCCTCTGCAAATACAACTAATGCTGTCAGTCAAAAGAGAATGATGAAGCAATACTGAATAGTTTTTCTTCCTTCCCCTGGTACAAGCTATGCAGCTTGTTCTAGGGAAAACATTAATCTGTCAAAGCCTACGCCACCATCATCTCCATCACTGTGTGGAGGATTGGAGCACGTTTTTGTCCATGTTGTGTTTACATTCCTTATAGTGCACTGTTTAGGGGATTTGAGCACATGCTTGTGTTTGAATTGCATTCAGGGTGGAAGAAGGGACCTTTAGATGCCAAACTACTGCCAGCTGTTTTCATCCTTCTGGTAAAAGCCCAGATGTTCTGATGAACATCTGTGGGATAAGAGGTAAAAAGTGAAGTAGTTTTCAACCTGCTCTATTTGATCTCTATTATAAAAATAGAAAAACTGTTTCCACTCTGTTCTGACCTTACCGGAGGGAGGAGAAGGTTATGTGAGCTTACTACCAGCCTGGGACCTGCAGGAGTACTGTGCACCTATTAATATTGGTACCTTATGCTACAACATTCACTTCAAAGCATGGTACTATGACACTCCCAGATACAACACCCATCTTTAATTTATATACATGGGTGTACTTGTTGGCACAGTTCTATATCACACTGGTGAATTTTTTTCTTACTAAACTACAATGGCAGCATCAGAATATAAAATGGCTGGACTTTTTGCAATGCTAATTAATATGCTTAGTATTTAGTTAAACTCTCTCAGTTTCAGGATCATCATATCTCATCAAAGTTACTGGATTCTCACATATCCCCTCTTATTTATGTGTTCCCTTTCTTCACGTAGGTATCTCTAATATTGGGGTTGGTTTGGTTTTGTCTTGCTTTTGTTTGGTGGTTTTGTTTTTTGGTTTTTTTCCCCTGTTATGCGATAGTAGGTAAAAGAAAGGTCTGAAGCAGTTGTGGATGGAGATTGTATGTTTTAAGTAAAGCAAACGCTATCTCAACAAGCAGAATCACTTGCTCTGGTGATTAAAACACAACACTGAATGTTTCATTGCCTTATTGCAGTATGAGATGATCAAACTCTGAATATGCGTTTCCTAGTAAAAGCATGTCAGTCTCTTGGTTTGTGAAAGTTCAGTACATCGTAAGGTGACATTGGGTTTTTATATATTTAAATATATATAATATATATATTTAAATATAGGTTAGGGTATCTGATTATCAGATTTTTGAGGTTAAATTTCTTTATACAAGACTGCTGTTAGAGGTTTAACACTTCTTTTAAAACAATAGATAAACATTTTTTTATAATTCTGTGTATGATTAATATGTCTATGAAAAATAGAAAATCTTGCTCATAACTAAAACAAAAAAACCCTGATTTTGCTGGTGTTTTTGAACAAAAACACGTGTGTCATTTAAAACTAGGACATTCACCTTGAAGAGAATCCTAGGAAGAGACCGTACAGAAAAATAGGTCACCTACTTGCCCATTAGGAAACACCCACCAGGAAATTATGGTCAGACTGAAGTATAGGAAGAAATGTAGGAGGGGGTTTTAGATTTTAGATTTGAGGTGAAAAAGATACAATCTAGGTCAGAGGGAAGGATGAAAAGGGGGGTGTGGAAAGTGGCAGGCAGAGAAAAGATAATTTAGCCTCATGTTGATACTGGTATGCCTTTGCAACAAGTCATAAAACTGTTATTTAGGCAGTTCTGGAGGCATGACAGAAATGCAGTGTGCTTTAAGGGTGATCTGGCAAAAATTCTCAGTGGAAATGCATCCTTTTAAATGTTGGCAAAGAATGAGGCACCAGTGCTATGCCCAACAGCTACTTCTATGTGAAGCTAGGAAAAAGTAGAATAAATGATTCTGTTAATCCCAGCTTTCTCCTTGCAATGCTGCTTTGAAGCAGACAAACATTTAGCTATGTACATATACATATGGTGATGCTGAATGTGCACAATCAATAACGTTGTATTCTGAAACTGCCAAACTCTTAGCATGTGCTTAGTAGAAATGTGTCATTTAAGACTTAAAAAAAAAAAAATTAAATTTTTTTTTTTTTAAAATTGGGTAATTCTAAAGGGGCAAGTGAAAGTCATGGTTGCATCCACAGATTGAATCCCCTTTCTGCAAAACATCAAGTAACTTCCTTGAAATTTTCAAAAAATATTCTTACATATATTCAGCATATATAGGAAATTTTACCTTATTTTTGGGAAACAGTTGAACCATGCTGGCTGAAAATCAGTGTTTTGAAGCCAATCACTTTAACCCAAATGATCACAATTTTGTCTTATCTCAAAAGACAAAGATAAGACAAAGATGCTTTAACTTTATCTTAAACTGAACTGAAACTGCAAAACTGCAGTGTTACAATGGAAAGTGACAGACAATTTTATCTGTAGACATTCTATTGATACCCTTTTTTGTTTGTTTGGGTTTAAGTGCACTGCATTAAACTTCTCTAAGGAAAAGTACAAAGACACAAACCGTCCAATGAACCCTGCAACAGTCTGGGAGCAGCAGCCATCCAAGCAACAAAAGTGTGAGTTAACAAAGCTTTTCTCTAGAATTCTACTGGTAGAGGTGCAATAAGTTTTTCTATCTTTTTTTTTTCACAAGCTGCTTGGAAATTTTAGAATAAATGACAGAGTCAAATTTCAGCATTGAAAACAAGTATTAACCAAAATCAGTTTCTGGTCAGGGTTTGTACTTATTTTTACTTTCTGCTGTAGGAATGGAGATCAGTTACTGTGTCCCTGATAAAAGCTTCCCACATTACTTCCTGATAAGTTTATTTTTACCATGTGGTAAATGTACTGTTTACTCTGCAACTAGTTCTTAAAACCTAGGGCTGTTAATTGACTCTGCAAGCATTCTGGATCAATATGAGTAGGAGATATGCTGATACCAAGTTTCCCATGTGATTAAGAATTATTACTTAGGATTAATTCAGCAAGGGAATGTCAGCTTAAAGTCTAAAAAGTGTCTGTCTTGCATCCTTTTCCTAAGAAAAAGCAGAGTCATGCTCTTCTTTCTATGGATTAAAGTATCTTCTAGCAATATTTTAATTTCCCTTTTCTTGGACTGGAATATGATAGGAAGTCCAAATGTCAATATGAATACTGAATTTGGGAAGAAGTATAACTTTACTATTTTGGCCTAGATCAGCGTGCAGTACTAGTTTCCTTCACTTTTACTTTAGAGTACAGTAGTGTGCTATTATAGGTATGTACATCCATGTAGAAGGAGAAGCCTGTCATCCTTTGGAATTTTTTCCTCTTAATTCTTCACTTCTGCTTAACTTCTCACAGACAAGGTAAGATGGAGCTTAGTCATAGTGAGTACTAACCTCTTCAGGTTTCTAAAAAGATCCACAGAAATGTCATTGTAAAACTTCATCCCCCCTCTTCTGCTGGAATCCTGCTATTGTAGATCCCTTTTCAACACCACTCCCCCACCCCCAAAATTAAAATAGAGAATGAGCTCTGATGGGAGGTGTTCTCTACAGATAATTACTCACCCAGTGGCCATGTTTGTGTCAAGTCTTCTGGAATATTTTCTTTGAAAAACTTCTTTTTTTCCTTGTTCCAGAAATATCAAAAGTATGAGTGCAGTTTTTTCTTTTGGATCATCTTCCCAAAAGGTTTTTCCATAGAACACAAGGCAATCATTTAACAATGTATTAAACACGTTACTTGTATGCATGCTAAGGTTAAAATTACTATTAGCAGAAATTAAAGCTGAACCTCAGAAAACAGTTTATTAGACTAAGTGAAATGCATCAATGACCTTGGAAGACTCTGTGTGTGCTGAAAAATATTTGATATATTTAGCTTCTTGGTAGGCTAGATTTTTAAGGGCATCAAAACAGAATAACTTCCTTGTCCACAAGGGCTTAGATTTCTGATACTGTTTTGCTTTCCCTGTAAACTGTTATAAATGTCTTAATATGGTGTTTTTATTGGAACTTCACTTTTAAAACCACTTTCTTAAAGGGAGGGAAAAAAAAGACAAGACATGAACATGGGATATGAAAATATAATGGTTTCTGTACATGCTTTGTGTAACATTTGTCCAGAAAGACTTGGCCATTTAAAGTGTGTTTGTCAGTTTGGATCATTTTATTGATTATCTGGCAATGAATGCTAGTAAACAGATTGACATTTTGTTTCTTGGACTCTGTCTGTTTCTCATATAGACATTATTAGCTGGCTATTTTGAGACTGAGAAAAATGTTAGCTTTATAAATAAAAAGACTTGTTATGGCTTAATTAGTACAGTTTTTGCAAGCACTTTGAGTACTTCTCTCTAAGGTCTCAAATCTTTCCACATAACATGGACTAGTTTACAGGATCATCTGTATAACCTTAAAGCAAACTTTATTTACATAGTTGTCAATATAAATCTTTTCTTTAGGATGGCTAGGCTCTAGCATATGTCTCCTTATCTTGTTCTGCAGGCTCTTATTTTATTCTGCAATTGCATATTCTTTTAACTTAATGTTTCTGATTAATATGAAGTGCTTCTCTTCTGCTGTAGAAAGTTGGAAACAAAACTGCCTTTCTGAAGACTCATCTAGAAAAGTTGCTGCATGAACACTATTAAAAGTATCATAAAGCTTTGTTACATTTTGCATAAATAATCTAGCATAGCTGCTCAGCTGACTGGCAGAGTGAATGTTAAGTAATACCATCCTGTTGAACCAACATACATTTTAGTTTAAGTATTGTAGATTCCAATCAGGATTTAGTATTCAGCAGAATGAGTGAGTCCCAGATGTGGAGAGTTTATTGCATGTTTTGCCTGGTATGTTTTTTTCGTAATGGATTTACTTATCAGACCTGTTCTTGGTTTGGTTTGTTTTGTTTTTTTTTTCTCCTGTCTGGATGAAGCTGGCAGATAAGATTGCCACGCAGTGTTAGAGTTGCAGAAATAAATGAGATCTGCATAATGGTGCGCCAGCATGTGTGATAAGATGACTTTTGTGTGCGCTATAGCAGTAGCAACATACAAGCCAGAAAACCCACAGAAAACACAAAACACAATCTGATGCCAGATTAAATATTTAAATTAGCAAAAAAATTCTGTGCAAGAAAAGGAAGGCACACAGGAAATCCTGGGCATAAACTTGAGACTCAGTTAACTAGTTTTTCCATACAGTTGATGGGAAATAAGATGATGAGGATGGCTAATACAATTGATTCAATAAACAAAATTGTCAGTACTCATTGGCATTTGTGAGGTGGACCTGAGATTGACAGAAAGGCATTCTAGATGTGGTAGGACAAAAGTCTTAAGTGATAAAAGTACTTTTGGGATGTTTTTAAAATGAAATATGAAAAATCATGTCATAGAACTCCAGTTTTAAGTGCAAACATTATCACTTGTTCTGCAAATTTTTAGCCTGCCTGATTAATAATCTTTAATCACTGAATAAAGAGTAGAGCATATAATCATGTCTTGCCACTTACACTTTGTCAGCTATAACATGCTTCTTTTTTATCACATGGATGATAATTACGTATGGGCAGAAAGGATAATAAGCAACATTTTTTAATAGAATGTATTTTAAAGTCATGAAGCATAAATTCTGCAAAATAATACGAAAATTCTTTTATATAAATTATTTTCTAGGCATTACTCTATACACATGGTAGAGAATTTACAGCTTTATCCTGAGCCCATCAAAAGCTCAAATGAAAACACCTACAACTGTTTTGACCCAAATCAGCCTTTTGAGTTAAAGTTCTTATCTCCCAGACTGCCCAATTACAGCCAAAACAAGAAAAAAAAAAAAGTGTAGCAAGATCACTTGTCTGCTGTTGCTCAGAGTCTGCAGCTGAAAATGGTTGTGCCGCAAAAATGAAGATCCTGTATGAAGTCTTACTTACACTTCAGCCTTAGCGGCAGAACTCTCTCAATTATTTCAGTATGACCAGGATTTTAGTGCTTGTGTTCATCTCTTCAAAGGCACAAGCAAAAATCTTTAAACTTAGGGAGCCCAACTCATGAAACTTAGCATTGATACATACTGCACCACCGCTATCATAAGTCACAGAGCTGTGAAAATCAAGAAAACAGGAAGTTAACTGGTGGGGGTATATACATCCCACTGCCAGGCCATATGTATACTCCAGAGAACTACGTCTAGCTACTCTGAGATACTTCAGAATATTTATAAAAGAATAATTTTATGCTATACACTACTGCAATACTAGCAACATAAATATGTTGGGTCATGTGAGAAAGGGGGGGAGAGTTTGCTGCTACTGTGTGTGGACAGTCACCTGTATTAGAAATGTTTTAAAAGAAGCTGGTATTACCAGATCTTAAAAAACAAAACCAAAGCAAACAAACAAAAAAGCCCTATGAAAAATGTTTCTTACATGGTACATGTTACTATGCCTTCTTTATACAATGTTAACAATCTAGTTAATTTTTAGATGCTAATCCCTCATTCAAAAACTTAGATTTAACTAGCAAGTTTCACTTGCATTTGGCCAGAGATCATTCATGTTAAACAAATTTCTGGGCAAAGCACTTGCCAAAGCGTTGAGCATGCTCTAGGGTACAAAAATATACAAGCAGTTTCAGGAGCTGAAGATGCATGGAAGCATCCTTTTCCCCTTCTCATGAGTACCTCCAGGGTCCTTCTGTGTCCTCTAAATACTACTTGAACATCAGGGGTCATGTTTGTGTGGTGCAAGTGGACGGGCCAAACAAGAGAGGACCGAAACTCTATTGCTATATGTTTCTCCCATAGCAGGGACAGTAGCTTAAATCTCCTTTACAAGCTATGAAGTTTCTAGGAACTTGAAAATATTTTCAGACTGACATTACTTTAACAAATTTTGGCTAAGTTTGGCCAACAGTGGTTATAGGATGCTAGACCAATGAACAAGCAACTTAATCGAAAAGTTTAATTTCCCAGAGGATGGTACTGCTAAAAGGCCGTAAGCAACTTGTTCTTGCCCAAACTGAGTTCAAAGCAGTCTGCTATGAAAGGGATGCATGCAGATTTAAGAGAAACACAACTTCTATGGCAGATGAAACATTTGACACTTGTGGCGTAGAAATTTTGAGAAAATAAAACTGAAAAATTATGAATTACAGATGCTAGTAAGACTTCTGTAGTTGCAGATAACTAGATGGAAGACTGTAACCATGCTGAGGCACAAGAGAATATTTCAAAACTCAAGTTTGTGGGTAATAAAATAGTAATTCAAGATGATGAAAGGAGATATGTTAAAGCATCTTGTCTGAGAGCCAGCATGGTGCAAAAGGCTGTAAGTGGACAAAGGACATCAAAACCTGAAATGGTTTTTGAAACACCTAGCTATTCCCATTATCCTGGGATCAAGCTTAAATGCCAATGTTAGAAGTTTTTCAGAGCTTTTTTTACTATATTGATTTCGGGGACAAAGAATGCCTTAAGTGTAGAATAGACTTCCTAATACAAGCTCAAGCCTGGTATAGCACAAATGAGGTGCCCAGCCTCTTAGTTCCTTACGTTACAGGGACTGTGCTATGTTGCAATCAACTCAACTTTGCCTACTTCTCCTACAAGCATCCTCATGTTTCCATACATCACTCCCTTATGGAGTGTGCTTTCCAAAGCAGATCATCAAATCCTTACTTTCCTTTGTCTGATCTCTTTCTGCCTTGATGCTTTTATTAGCCATTATCAAAAGGAAATTAATTTAGTATCATTTACTCCATTCTCTTAAAGCAGCCCTAATATATCCCCTCCAAACTCACTATCTAATAATTTTACATACATTCTGGTGCAATTTTTTGACATTTGCCACCCTCAGCGCTCTTGTCTCTACTTGAGTTGTGAAAGGTTTTTTGGACAGGGTTTGGCTTGCTTATATTTAACAACTTTACAGCACCTGGCATAAGCAGAACTCTTAGTTAGGATCTGTGGATGTAATTGTAATACTTAGAAATAAACAGTTTGAACTGGTTAAGGGCTGGAGTAAGGTCTATGTCTGTTTCAGAGCTGAGCTCTGAATCACATGCGTGTGATTCTCCTGCAGGTAACAATGTAGTGTGGTAAATGTTTGGGGATTGGTTTGATGTTTTTTTTCCCTTTGCATGCCCCATTTATAGCTACGTTCTCTCATGGGATACAAGCAACTTCTGTGGACTTCAATGGGAATTATTCATATTCTGCAAGTGGAGAGCAGAGCCCATGACTGGACTGAAGCCAGCGTTCTTTAAAAGTTCACATGCCTTGTATTGGCTCTCTAATTTAGACTCCTTCTAACCAAACAAAGCTGGGGGGGGCGGGGGGGAGGACGGGACGAGAATGAAAAGTAGTAGCAGCTGTTTCAGTAAAAAATTCTAAGGGTTAACATAACATGATGTAAACTGTTTCATCTGTTCTTCCTACTTGCCCATTTTAATCAGAAATGAGTAAGTAGAGCCTTATATGCAGTGAACTTGAAGAATGCTAATGGGATGTCTGCATCGCGTTGTACTCGGAGTACTTATGCCAGAGTAGGAAAGCCTTTTATTCTGTAATTCTCTGAGGCAAGAAGGAGGCTTTCTGAAGAGTTACTTTAAATTTAAACTCTCATTCTAATGTTAGACAGCCTGTTGGATCTCTGAGTTAAAAATTGCTTTAGTTACTAGAGCCAGATGTAACATTGACCTTAAATGGTAAAAGCTCCCAAGAGTGAAAGAGAGGCTGGCCTGAGGGGAAAAAGAGGAATAACTGAAGTTTTAGGTAAGTAATCTCTATAACCGAGAATAAGCTCTTTTTCAGCCGTGAAACAGAACGGAACCATATTTCCTCCTTAAAGGTACAGTACCTTGTTGTTGTGATACCGAGTAGTTGGTTCTTTCTACCTCTTCCCCCCCCTCCCCCCTTCAAATTCTACCTCTTCTTCAAATTTTAGCTGCTTAAAAAGTGGGTGTAGTTAATGAATCCTAGTTGTTCTTATGTACTGTTTGGGAATATACAAGAATGAAAAAGAAAAAGCTGTGTTAATTATGCTGAGACTTGATTAATAAAGGTATGTAGTCAGTAATTCAAGGCAACCTGATTCACAGGTACTGTTATCTGTATTGTGCTAACCATTAGAGAATCTAATTAGCAGCAATACATGTTATAGGGAATCAGATATTTAACAGATTTCTTTTTTTCTTTTTTTTTTTAATTGTATCACTTTCCTTCCCCCATGCTTGCTTTTAACAGTGCTGGAGTTGTTCATTTTGATGGATTACCTACTTGTGTCTGGAACCTATCTTTTAAAAAGACATTTGTAGAGCCACTTCTTTACACAGTATGTGTTTGGTTTTAATCCTATTAGTGGTAAATTAATACCTTGAAGTTGTGTCTAATTGGAATGCTGTACAAACAACCCCCCCCCCTTTCAAATATTAAAGCATGTTTGCTTTAGTATGAAAAATCACAATATTTACATTTCCTGATATTTCAGTCTTCAGTTTTGTCTGTGCTGTTTGGCAGGTACTCTGCACTGAAGTATATTTTATTTTCTTGGCAAATTAAAACTCTTTTGTCTTACTAATGTGTATGTTAAGCTCTTTTTTCCAGACAGCAATATGTAAACAACATGAAAGAATGAGGTCAGTACAAGGAAATGATGGCTGAAATTGAAGACTCAGGTTTCTGTTACTAACTCATATTAGTAACAACTTATGTTAGTGAGTTGATTTTTCAAATTTTATATAGCATGGTTTCATCTGGTGAAAAATTCTCTGCAATAAGCAGTGAATTTCCATCTTTGCAAAGTGATTAGACAGTAGTCTTTAATTTATGCTATGCAAAGATTGGGTGAATTTAGTGTTCTGAGTATAGACAGTGTTCCTGCAAGTGCTAACAGTTACTGCATTTATATTTGATATGGTAGGTGTTGCGTATACTTTAACGAAAGTTCACTTCATCCAGCTTCAAGAGAATGTGATAAATGAATCTTACTTGTTAGAACACTTCAGATCTGGTTGCAAAACTTGTAATTAATTTTCCTTTTATTTTTCTCTGGACTATCATTAGTGAATAGATTAGTACTTTTAGGTTAATCTCCTAGCTGACCTTCATGTTTTAAATCAACAGTTATATCCCAAATCAACAATTATACCAAACTTGGAGCTTAGTAATCTAATGATACAACCCATAGAAATCTGAGTTTATTAGAACTAACAGTGGAAATTAAGAAACAGTCCAATTTATTAAATGCTGAATACTAGAGAGTCCTCGCTCTTTTAATATTGTTGTATTTTCTAGCCTCCAGAGGCCCTCATTCTGATTTGCTGGTCTTGCATATGTTACTTTACTTGTGAAATTTTATGCACACCTTCAACTTGTGCAAGGATGTGCAATTTTAGATGGTATTTAGAAGGCGTTTAAGTTTTAATAAGTTATTTTAAAATTGTGTATGGACTGGAATAACTAATCTGTGTCTAACCCCTCCATGTCTGAACTAAATATATATTTCTAGTATATATCTTGTAGCATTTCAGCAACCATTGTTCTTATTCCATGCAATCATTTTTCATTTTGTAACTTAGAATATATTATATAGCGTCTATGTGTAAATCTATCTTCAGTAAAGATGTTATGATGACAATAAGTGTAATTTAATACAAAAAGTACAGGTTGCTTATTTGTACATAGTGAAAATTGTGTGTTAACATCAGCACTATGATAAAGTACCTGGGATTGTCAATGTATTTAACTTAGATAAATCCATCTGCTTTACATCCCTCTAGATTAAGCTCTAAGTTGGCTGTGGACGTGAAACCTGTACACCTCCCTGCCTCTTACCTTTTTATATGTTTGAGTCAGTTTTAATAACTATAGTCCTATTTATCTAGGACCAAAGCAGTGGAAGTTAAGAATTATCTAGCAGCCAGATTCATAGTTCCAATCTTTAGCACCAGCTTCTTCCATCCTCCTTTGGATCAATCTGCTTTCTGACAGCTTTTAATGCTAGTATGGTGTCAAATCACTTTTTGAAAAGCTGGATAAGACAGAGTATGGCAACTGAGGTATAGCGAATTGGTACTGAGAAGAGACAGCTTCTCATTTCAAGGGTCATATGTGTATGTTCCTTACATGTTATGGAGTTCTCTTGCCTCATCTAGTTGCCATTCTTAGAGAAGTGTAGAAATCCAGGAAAAAGAAGCATCAAATGGCTTGTGAGCGGAAGGTGGAAGAAAATCCTTGATGTTTCAAAGTTAGTGGGCTATTTAAAGATCTGGGGGATTTGTAGGCAGAGAGAGATCTCTTTCCTGTCCTAACTTGCAGCCTTCCTGTAAACTAAGCAGAAGAATTTCCTTGTGATGTGTTCTCCACTTGTACGTCCTTTGAAAAGTGGGTCAAAGAGATGTTTTGGATCTCAGTATCACTGACAGAAAGGAAAATCTAAGCGAGTGATGGATCTTTGTAAGCTTATAAACTAGTGGCTCAAGACATGAATTATTGTTTATGTACACATGTAGTGGTATGTTATGGAGAACTAAGACTGAGACTGTTATGGTAGCACTTTGAAATAATAACTCAGTTTCCCTCCCTGGAAAGTAGGTCCTAAGAATTCTGAAAAGGAGAGAGGGATTTGATACTTAGAGCAAGTGGACTTGTAGCCTCAGGTTTTGTTGGAGAGCTTGGGCTCTAATAGCATCCTGGGATTTAATCCTCTTCAGTAGGTAGATGTAATAGGCTTTTTCTTTCTTTTTCTTTACTTTGTTTATTTCAGTGTGTCTATCGTTAATTTTACAATATGGAAAATAATTTGAGAAATTAAATTTTACATATGAATTACCAAATGTATTAGGTATCTGAAAGATTTAAACAACAACAAAACCAATGACAATGACCACCACCACCCTGCAGCTAATAGCTGAAATCAAGACTACCTCACCATCTGCTAGAACTTTTACTTGCCCTTAAAATGTACAAAACCTGAAGACTGTGGGTATCGCAAATCATCAGGGACCTGTAATATTGTAAATGTGATCACCTGTGGGTTTGGACAAGTAAGGCCTGTAGAATAAGTTGGGGTTTTTTTTGGTTTTGGGTTTTTTTTTATGCTAACACAGATTGCTTGGAGGGGGGAGGATGAAAGGGGCAGGGAGGGAAACTTGCAAACTTGGCAGGTAGTGTATGTCAAGTGTGTATGTAAACCTGAAAGTTTCTTCCCCCAACTAATGCTAAAGCATATTCTGTTGTGTTTTGTCATGATCCAACGTTACACTTTAGAATCACTGTGCTGTCCTCTAATTTATGTGCAAATACACTTATCTTAGTGATTGTCCAAACAGAGCTGCTATCTCATGGCTATAAAACACTGGGCTAGTTCCTGCAATTTCTGCAAAAAGCAAAGGAGTTGCAAAGTTGATATAACAAACAGTGGGGGGAGAAAAAAGCATTTTATGTAGGAGTTGCACACTTTTTTTCTTACCAGTTGTAAGGTTTTGCATCCTGGAAATGGATACATGGTAGAAATTCTGTGCTGCTGGATAAAGTACAGCAATTGCTTTGGGCTAGGGGCTTGCCTTCAGAGTAAAATTATTACTGTTTATATAATTCTGCAAATGTTTTGTAATGCTGAAATTATACATGGGGAATTTGGCTCTGAGCCTTTGCTTTTGAAATCATCAGCAAAGTTTCCATTCGCTTCAGTGGTGCCAGATCAGGCTCTTGGTGAATACCGCAAAGGCAGAGGCTATGTTAGTTATCAGGAAATAAGAGTGTGAAATGTAGGAGAATTTGAGTAGGAGCAAGGGGGTCCATTTTCACCCATCTTGTTTTGGACTTAGAAAGATGCACTAACAACTGGTAGGATCCATAGAATGAGATCTGTTTCTGAAATTTTGGAAAAGAAAAATCCACTATTTCATTTTCAAATGTTGTCCCAGTTTCTCCGAAATGTCTCTGAAAAGGCCTTTTTAGGAGGCGGTGTATGTGTGCAGGTAGTAGAATATAATAAAGCATGATATGTCGTTTAACATTTCCTGTTAAAACTTGCAAAGTTTTGCTGAACTGTGCTCTAACTGCTGAACAGAAAAATTAAAAATAAAATGTCTAACCATAAGTTGAAGGAGAGCTTGTGGAGAGGAACAGAAATAATTTAACAATGTATAAAAATGCACACATGCTTCACAATTTCAGCCATTGAATTTCCCATATTTTTCTTTTTAAATAGTGAATGAATGTGACTGACCTCTGGGCTCATGAAAATAGCATGATAACAATTAGGGGCCTAGTTGCAATGAAGGGTGGGGTTTGCCCCAGGAGGAGGTGCTAAGACAAGTTGGTGTTCTGCGCATCTTCTCAGACTGGAAAAATCTTGTAAGCAAATCTAAATATTGTGCTTAGTTCCTTATGCAAATATAGTTGTGCCTATTGTCTTGACTTCCCTGAGGGCTGTTACAGTTAATAAACTTATCATTCCTATTCTTTGATAGCTATATTTATCAGCATTGCTCTAGAAGCTGTTTTTAGTAAGTGCAGTAGTCAGTGGAGCAGTCCGTAGAAAACCAAGCAGGTGTATCAGAATTCCCAAGTATCTTAGATACTTAAAGCAAGATTGGGAGGCTTGAAAACTGCTCTGTGTTTATTCACTGAATGAAGTGAAAATATGTGTGAGGGACAGGAGAAAGAATTTGTGGGATATATTCTAAAACCTCAACATGTAAAACTCAATTTTTTTATCTGTGTGCTGAGCTTTTGGGACCTGTTTGAAATCTCTCCTGCATAAAACACAGCATTAAAATGTCCCTTCTGAAATTCATATATTGTGTATTAATGGAATAGATTCACTGGAATATTAACAACCTTGTACTCTTATAAGAAGCTCTTGATATTTCCTGTTGGATTAAATTTTTTAAAAGTCTTTGACATTTCCTGTTTAACAGATTTTAAATCTTTTTTGTTGGTAAAATGGCAAACATCAAGCATCCCACTCTATACAAAGCTGACATATAACCATAACAGAAAGGTGAATAATACCTAAAGATCCCCCAGGAAATCTATACTGTTGCTGCTTGGTATTTCCATGTCTAGGAATGTGTTCAGAAATTACATTAAACACCAAGTGGTGTTTTTCACTGATCACTTGTAAAAATGATACAGAGCTTAAAGGACCCCAAGAAAAATACTATACCAGAGAAAAGTAACCTTTCTTATTATGAAAATGATTAATTGTATTTCCTTAAACCACATAGCAGGTCAAACTCTCACTTCTTGTAAATCACTGTTGCTGTGGTTGGAATGTGCAGAGCTTTGCCTGTGTGCATGAACTAAGGGTCTGTCTTGGTGGATTTTGATCCTTCCTGAGAATCTGGCTTCACTTAATATGAAGACAATTTCCCTTTTTCTGTTGCTTAACAGGTAAAGATCAGAGTTGATGAAAAGTTTTTCCCTTCAGAGTAGGACCTTGCAAATTTCTTGTGCATCTTATTACAAAATGGGCACAAATCAACAAAGTTTTTCACCTAATCTTGTTCTCAGGTAGTAGTTAGTGATATGCTTTCTTGGAACAAAATCCTTTAAACACACAATATGCCTTACACTTACCTGTCTGCTTATATGATTCAGAGGCTATGAAGTTGGGAGGTTTTTTCTTCCTTTTGAAGGTGGGTACTGCACATTCATCTTGTGTACTTATCTTCTGAGCATCTGCTTAGAAAATAAAACAACATGCCATTCTGACATCCAAGAAAGTGCTATAAAAAGGCTGTTGCTATGTTTAAATGCCTACACTGAGTTGCTATAGCAATAAAAATCTCAAAAATGATGTACAAATTGCCATAGTGCATTACCAGCCGTTTCTGGGACAGGGAGATTGTGGGACTGAGAATATGACAAAGATGCTTAGTATGTTGGAAGGCGGAGTTGCCACATAGTTCCGGGTGCCCTGTGAGCAAATCTGTGAGCAAAATGTGGCCTAACTGTATAAATCCTAAAGTGCCTGTGTCAAAAGGGACAGTTGGATCCCTACTTAATTCAGTTGCTTCTTCATGATTTGTGTGACAGAGTTTAATACTTTGAGCAACTTCCCATTTCTCTGCAAGAGAAGTTGCTGAAAATGTTGACCTTTCTCCAAGTTCCTCCAGTCCCATGATATCAAGTGTGAAAATCAGCATACAGAGTGCATCAGACTGTGTAGATTTCCTCTCTGTAACATTACAATAGTCAGTCTGAAATGCTCTTGCTCCTGAGTCAGCTATGGGAACCCTGCTATCAAAAAGAAAAGAAATTAAATAGTAGCTAATGGAATCCTTAGCATCTCTCTGGGGCTCAAAGCCTTGAACATTCAGTTGCTTCTTGAAGAGAGCAGGAAATTCAACTTCCTTCATAAAACATAGCAAGTAAAGGAAGGCATGTTATTTTGGCAACTATAAGTTCAGTTATGGAATTAAATTGTTACTTCAGGCATTTCTATGCCTTGTTCTCTCTTCTACTGAGGAACAAGTTAGATGGGGAAAAGAAGACTTGGAAAAATTGGAAACTTGTTTGAAAGTGATATAACTGTTCTGTTCTCTGTATTCCTAATTGCTTGAAGAATCCTCAAGGTTCAAATGAGATTGGCTCGAACTGCATAACAGTGTGCTGTTCAGTTTGAATATTGTAATCCACAACAGTCACATAATTATTTCAAATGTTTTCCTTAACATATGCTTTGAAGGCCATCTGAGAGGTCTGACATCAAGAATGTATCAGTGGTAGAAATACATATTTTTAATTTTTGAGTTGTTGGATAGTGATTAATGTTCTTGTTCAAGGGTCACTATGCTAGTAAACATATAGATGAAGTGATTCTTAGAGGCACTATGGTACCCTGTAGTTTAAGGGCACACCTAAATCCTCTAATACTTCTAAGTATGTTTGGGCTACTTTATTTTGTAAAACCTCTGAATAAACTACTACCATGTACATGGCTTACAGTTTTTCTCAAAATAAGAGTTGCAGTGTTACATAGATAGTAGTACCTCTCACTTCTACTACAGAATAGCTTGTATTTGCAACCTTATAACAGTATTTTTCTGCAATGAATTTTGAGTATCTTTGCGGTTTAATTTTAATATTTCAATTTTGGTTTTAACTGTTGAGAAATTTGACATTTTGTAGCTTTATAGCTGCACAAACTTCCGTGCACATGGAAGCACACGTCTTTCTCAACCTCTGTGTGGATTCTTTGTTTACTTTCTTTCTCAAGTGTTCTGTATGGACAATCGCCTTCCAAATGGGTTTATTCTTAAACAAAAATGTCAACAGGACTGATTGTGGTTTGGTTTTGTTTTGTTTTTTTTAACAGATCTCATAGAAGAGTCCAAATGTTAGATCCATAAATATTTATTGATAGTTGTTTATTAAATTTTTCTTAGAATTCCAGTGATTATCTTATGTCAAGCTTGGGAGATGCTTCTGTGGTTACACATAGTGTGTCTGTAAAAGCATATTTATGCTTAATTTACAAAAATTTAACTTTTAGTGTTGACAATATGTGGTTATGTGAATAACCTAATTGGGGAGGAGGAGATGTGTGAAACTTATAAACTGTAGCATTTATGTTTCATGAAACTGTCAATTACTTGAAATACAGAAACCTGATTTTCCTCGGAACTGTGTCCTGTATGTATAGCACCCTCACCATGATTGTTACAACATCAGTTTATTCTATATTTCAAGGCTATGCTGTATAGTCTCTGTTTTGGATGCTGTACCCCTGAACTTGCATCTGCCATGGAAATGCAAGCTGCCCGATACCTGCCATTCCCTAGATCAGCTTTGGTTGAAACTGTTCACCAGCGTCAAAAGTTATTGCAGTGCAGGGGGAAGAGGGAGAGTTGAACAGACAGGATGGCTGCTTAAGCTTTTTTCAAGGAAAAAAGAATTATATGGCTATTGGTTAGAGACACATTTCTCATTATATATATTGTCCACTAGCCTTCTTTAAGTGTTAGCTATGCGTTTATTCTTTCCAAAATCTATTTTTGGTCTTGTTTTCCTTGGAATAATGATTGTGCTATTATTCTGGTTGTCAGCCAACTATCCTTCTCCCTTCTTCCCTGCCCTCCCTTCATTCCCTCCCAGTAGCCTTTGAACTTGTCCAACTTCTTGAATTTGGCAAGAGAGGATCTCAAAAGTATTACACTCCAACAAATGAAAATCAGTGGTGTGGTAAGAGAGGAGAGACCCAGCTTAGTGCTGCTAAGGAGGAAAGGCTCCACTGTGAGCTGAAATCATCATTGATTCTGTTGATCTGCCAGCTGGCAACCTGGCATGTGTGAAGCTCAGAACTAGGCACAGCAAATGCTGTCTCTTGTCCCTCCAGACTGGCAGGAGACTAGGAGACAAGTGAGCTTATTATGATGAGGGAGATAAGATGCAAAATCATTAAAATAAAATACCTGAAGAACAGATTTTGTTTGCTCAGCAACTTAGAAACAACTTGTTTCTTAATGTAGAGAGACATAGGTTACAAAAGTGTTTGTGCACTGATATCTTAACTTTATTTGGAAAACTTTTGCAAATGTGTGTGAAACAGATCTTGAAAGCTACATGCTGATAACTCTTCTGTGATTTCACACTAAGTTCTAATAGTTGTTGGTGGTCTGTATGTTTGTTGTCTTTCCAAAGCAGTGCAGAGCACTGTTAGATTGTAAAACAGACCCTCATCTATTTTGCAGATTTTTCCATCAAGGCTGCAATGCCTAAAGGGAAAAGATCTGAGGTTTCTGCAGTCATCAGGAACAGGCTATAGACTCTACGCAGCCTGCTCTTCAGGCATGTCAGTCAGGCTCATGGGAATGTTGTTAGTGGACAGGTTCTTCCCATGGTGAATAAATGTCAGCCAGCCGGGTAGAGGCAGCCATTCTAATTAGACTTTCCTTATATAACAGATGTTTTGAAGCTCAGCCAGGGAGAATAAAGTAATATCCAGAGACAGCAGCCCTCATCTGCTTTCTGGTCATTTGAAGAAGGCAGCCAAGGATCAAGAATCTGTTCTCTGAAAACTTTGTTGCATCTGAAGTGGTTTCTCCACTAATGATGTCCCTTTGTTTGTGCATATATGAGGTCAGTATGCAAGCTGTAAGGTTGACGAAACTCCAGGAGTTCCACGTCACCGACGCTGCTCACTTGCACCCTGCTCCTTTAGGTACCCTGTTAATCACCTGTCATAGATTTAGTTTTTTCTTGAAAATATACAGCAAAATACTGAACTCTTTCTCTGAAGATTACTCAGAGTATGCAAATATTGGTTTTATGGATCAGATCACGTGTACTTCATTATTTATATCCCCACACACACCCCAATTTCATGGGTTTTAAATACCATTAGGAAAACCAGCAACACTAAACAGATGCTCACAAAACCAAAGAGAGATAGCGATCCTGTTAAAGAACTTCCCCTCTGGCTTCGTTCAGCTCACTTTAGAAATTTCTAGAGGCCCTTTTTGTTGAAGGTAAAAAACTTGTTGTCAGTAAAAAATGGCAGAATAAGATCTCATTTGTTCTTAAGCAAACTGACTACATACTTTATTTCTCTTAGTCACTGATTAGTTATTCTGTGATTATTTGAAAGGAATTAACCTGTGGTAACATCCTGTTTTCTTTCTTTACTTGATCATCTGTTTGGGAGGAGTTGTTTTGCTTAAACAAACAAAAAACCCCCTTTTCTGTCTAGATAACATGAAATTTGTTTCTTTTTATGTTTAAAACAGGCAGCTCCTGCCTACAGCATTCCAAGCATCAGCCTGCTGAATTTTTACTATCCTTTCTTCACCTGTACTACAGGGCACTATGCTGACTGTGACAGTTCCAGACCTTAAATTCCTCTGATAGGTAATATCTAGCTTTCTGGTTGCATTTTAGATTTTACTTCTGTTATTTGAAACAGGTGGGCTAATTTCTTATTTGCGGGTCTCATCCAGTGAAGTTAATAGGAGTCTTGTGCATATGAGATTTAGGTCAGCTACTTGTTATTCTAACAATTTTTAAACATATTTCAGTCTTTTTTTTTTTTCTTAATGTATATGTTGACCGTTTGCTAGTTTTTAAAGTAAGTGCTGCTTCATAAACCAGTTTTAATTAAATTGTTCATAAAAAAGAATATAAAAGTTACAGAAGAGAAGGTATGGAATGCTAAGAAAACATTTATATAACACCAATTTCTGTGTTTTTACACTCTTCTATTGAGGCCAAAAGCGATAGCTTACTGTCTGTGAAAATGTTAATCCTTTGCAGTCCAGATCAGAAACTGAAGTTAATGAACTGGAAGATAAAAATCATTGTTGGATTGCATAACTAATATCCAAAATCTGTATTTTTGTCCATAACTATCAGACATAATTCCCACTGAGTTCAATGCTCCACCTAGATGGATGTTTAGGTTTGGAAGTGATGTCATAAAACTCAGTATGTAACTGTGTGTTCTTGCTATCTGAAAGTGCAATATCGTTTGGGTGTGTGACAAAAGTGAGTTTTAGTTCAAAAGTGCCAAAGACCAGGCAGCTACTATTAGATAACATGATGAGTTTTACTATAGTGCATTTAATAATTAGGACCTATCCTGAAGCAGTATTACACAGTACCAACATCTGATAAACAGTTCAAGTGAAGAAGTAAGATAAGGTGGCCAGTTTCACTTAAGTGTGTTGCAGAATGATCGTTTCTTCTTCACAGTGGTAAATTAGCTATACTAGCAAGTGTTTATTTGAAAAAGCTGAATAATTATGTTGCTAGTATTTTGAATGTTCTAAGGTTCTGAAGTAGGTCTTTTGAGAAGCAAACACACACCCCAAAAAACTCAGCTTTCCCAAAATATTTGCAGAATATAGTGAAAGATGCGCCGTTATACAGTAAAAATATACAGTGAAGAACCAGATCTCTTGAATAGTTCAGAACTGAACTGTTGCATCGCTTGCTTTGTTAAACACACAGTTCTCGTATTTTCTGCTGCATTTCTGCTATGAAATAATGATTTAAATTGGTGAAATTTCAATGTTCTGCTCAGTTATAAAGATTGAGTAATGTACCGATGTAAAGCATATTCAGCATGTTTTCAATATACAGACCTCCCTAAGGAATATTAACCCATCAATGGTAAGGGTTACAACTGTGTAGCTTTGTGAAAGTCAATTGAGCAAATAACTTCTGCATGCCTTTGCAGAGTAAACTGAGTAGAAAAGTTATGTGACTTACTAATGCCTGATTTTTGGCTTGGTAGAGTTGCCGAAATCCAAATGAAGACACAGTATGAACCTGATGAGTAAACTAAATAAAATTCCATTACTGCACTCTGCTGCAAAAATTGAAGAACAACATGTAATTTTTAATACCAAAAGCACTAATATTTTGTAATTGGTTACTCTGCCATTGAATATTCATGAAGCTCTGCAGTACCATGTTCAGTTAATGTATTGGTTGTAATTAAAACAAGCTATGTGATTGAAATTTGCTTTTTGCTTCAACTTAGTTCAAAAGCATGCTTAACGTGCATTTAGAATTGAAGTGGTTTTTCTTTCATGTGGGTGGTAGAAAAGTGTGGTACCATTCACTCAGGTTGGCAAATGAATTGTTATGGAAAGTATTGTAGCTGCCCTCTTTGTTTATCTTCTAGATTCTGTTGTTTGTTCAGAAAATAATATCTGAGTTAACTGCATAATGAGAATTTTGGAAAAAAAATCATAGCTGGCTCTGACTTTTTAAATTTAAATATTTCCTTGAACAAAAACACAAAAATGTCATGTTCAGTTAGTAACTTTATCCTCTTTGTTCTGTAAAAATATACTTTTTTTCTCCAAGAGGGTTAAAAGCAAAACACTTGGAGGGAACACTTAGAAAATGATTTTGTGGGTTGCCATTAAGCGCCATGGAAATTAAAATAAACATTTTTATAACTAAGAAACATTAACAACAACAAAAAAGTTTGTGTTGGAAAAAATCTTTACATGCCTTAGAAACACATTCAACACAATTTGACATCATCTTATTTACACAGATCAAACAGTATCATTGGTATTAATTGATCTTTAGTTAGATTTAATTTTTTTTTTTGCATAGATATAGACATTGTATATCTTGTTTGTTAAGCTAGCTTGGCAAGTGGTACTTGTTTGTAGTCAGTTACATATTATAAAGAAGAAATAAAGGAAGGATATGAAAAAAGATTAGTGGAACATACATTAAATGTTTACAGAAAACCTAGTAACTCTAGTTCTAGCTTTCTTTCCTAGTAACTCTAGTTCTAGCTTTCTAGTTTTCTTTCACTGTGTGAAGCAAAACTGTTGGGAAGATGGTTTCCTAATGACTGCAGCCTGGGATTTTTATAGAAGAGAAGACTAATAAAGAGAATTAAGATTTTAATTCTTAAGAATTTAATTTCTTAGCCAATAAAATTAAGAATTAAGAGAAGGATAGAAGCTATCTCTCTTTAGCCCCACTATTCCTTCCCCTGCCCCAAGAAATGTATTTGGAAGGTAATCTGAAGTAACTCACTTCAGAAAACGGGGTTATATAAAAAAAGATTAATTTTAGCCTAATGAAGTTAGTCTTTCTGGGCTTCCCCTGTAGTCAGCTGAGAAAAGAAAAGTTCCTCCAGAGTGCAATGCCGAGAGCCTAAATTAAGTTCCTGATTTTAGGGCAGGAACTTAAGTTGACTTAAACAAAAAAACAAACCAACCAAACAGAAAACTTAGGGAGACAAATGGCCTTAGGCTAAAGTGAGTCTCCATGAAAGGTCCCCTTTATACATATTCTCATGCCTCTCAATCTGTTAAAGGCATGTGGTATTACAATAACTCTTTTATTGATGATGATGTACAGAATGGAATAGGTCTAGGCTCTTTTTCTTCTCTTGCTCCTTCCCCCACAGAGAACATCAAATTTGGTGTTACTGGTTTTGGTAGAAACATTTGAAAGGAATATTAGATCAGTATTTAGCAACTGTGTCCAGCCATATCCAGATTGATGAATCTTTGAATGAAAATAAGCATTTTCAGTTGACAAGTAAAAGCAAATATCTGCATTGTCTGTAAGGGGAAAAAAAAAAATCACTTCCTCAGCTTATCAAGTTTTGCTTTCTTTATGTCAACTCTAATAACTATAATAGGCTAATGTAAAGCTAGCGTTCACTTTGGTTTAACTGAATTGGTAATAAGTATAAGATATAAGTAAACCGAAGGAAGTTTCATAATGGGTACCAAACCACAATTTTTAAGGCAAAACTGCAAACATGAGAGCTTCAAGGGGAAGAGGGTTACTGAGATGAGAATTTAAGTTTTGGATGTTGGAAAAACTGTTTGTCTTCTGAAAAGTTCTCTAATGCTTTTTTATGTGCCAAAGCAAAAACAAGTTACAAACCCCCTCTTCTTTGTCCTTGAAGAAATTGTCATCATAGTGATAGAACAAAGAAGTTATATTTTGCTCCTACTTGGTAGCAAACATGGATATATTTTGTTTAAATAAAGTTCTCAGTCCCGTTGATTTTTAATTGGAAGAAAATATACCATTTTAAATACTTGATACTAAAGCGTTGTGTTTGTATCACAGAAGCTTTGAACTTGGAATACGTATGTGATAAGGATGATGACTAACATTTCATAACAATTCCTCCCTGGGCCAAAGACAAGAAATGGAATAAAATCTTTTAAATAAGAAAAGGCATACCTGTAAAACTGACTATAGAAGCAGTCATACAAGGTAGACTGAAATTACATATATTTCCTTTATAAAAAATCTGTTACCTTAATGATGTATAAAAAATTATTTTGTAGTTTAATTAAATGGAATTATTCTTAAGATGATTTCTCTTTACAGCCAAAAAGAGGAAATATGGCAAAACTCTAATGGAAGCAAATAATTTTTAATAAATTAGCGACATAAGGCTATTTTCTATCCTCAGACATTCATTTGCAATTTGTATTTTGAGAATGCATGTGCAAAAAAGGTCAACAAGCCCAATCTTAGCTCATTCATCAGTCTTATGTTAGGAGTGCTACATTTCTGTGGGACAGATTCTCGCTACTGAGAAATTTATAATTTGTGTGCCATAAAGGTATAATTCAACCTGTGTTTGACCCACCTCAGTTGAAGAGGGAGTGAACTGGAAGAACTATTCCTGTCCAAACCAATTCTGCATGAATAGTAACTGTTGTTCCACTTTTTCTCTCCTCTTCCACACTGAATTTTAAAACCTTTATTACCAGGATTGAAAAGAATTCTTTGGTTACTTTCTCAAAATAAAGCTTTACTTTAAATGTAGCTGGAGAAGATGTTCTGCAAGATAACAAGGGTCATACTAGACAATAGAACCCAAGCATAGGGTAAAAGCATGGAAAATTACAGAATTTTCTAGGAAACATGATTTTTCATTTAAAATTATTAGGTTGAAAAGGAGGCAGTATTGCAGCTCCTTGCTAGTCTGTTATCAAGAGATTACTTTTTTTTTCCCCCAAAATTTTCATACTGGCCATACCCTGAATAGTCAAGCAAAGCTCTTGTGATGTCAGTGGGTAAGAATTTTGGCTTTTTTATTTTAGAAATTATGAATTACTTTAAGTTCCTTAATGTACAATTGTTGTGCTTATATTAAGAGACACTCCCCCCCACCCCGAAAGACAGATGCTTGCTGCTTTCTGAGTGACTGTCTTCTGGGTGAAGGTAATCATGGAATAGGTATTCAAAGACCACGTAGCTCTTTAAAAATGAGAGTCATTCCCTGCTTGGTAATCATGTTCCTTTGTTGTCTGTACTCCCAAGATTTGATGTTAGTAAGCTTTCCTTGCTTAGTCCTGTCCTGTAGGCCTTACAACAGGAGGACAAGATGTGGCCCCCTAAGGTTAAAAGCATAATATGTAACTTAAGTGTTGCAGCAGTCCAGCACAGGGAAAACTTGGAAGTTTAGAGGCAAACAAAATGTTCAGTCTGTCTCTTCAAAGTCTTTCTGTAGTGAGTGGAAGCTTTGATTGTGCTTTTCATTACTGGAAAAGAAAGTAGGTTGCTTACAATGTTTGGTAGGTGAGAATTAAATATAGTTTATCTGCTTTGATCTTGTGCAGGTGCTGTTAGTTGTCTGTGTACAGTTAGCCTATGATGTAGAATCTAGCAATAGCCCATGAAAAGTTATAATGATATATATTAGCTCTTTGTTGTTAAAGCAATCTTATTGTGTAATTTCTCTTATAGATTCAGTTTACTAGATATGCAAGGGAAATATGAAATACTACTTACAGTGTGAAATAACTTCTAGAGTTGTAAAATCATGTGGCTCATATATAGTATTTCTAATTTTTTTTTCCAAAATTTGAATACCTCAGGAGGGAAGGCTATCCATTGTATATGAGACCTTTTTTTTTTTTTTTTTTTTACATTTCCTTGCCTACTCAGACCTGATTTTTATACTGGCTGAACTAGAAAGAAATAGTGATGAGAGAAGGAGAAGAGATACTTCCAGCCTCTATCTCAGAAAGTTTGATTTATTCCTTTGCACTGTACTGGTATAGATTCTGTGGGAGAAAAACAGTGGGAGTTGCAAGAGTGTCTTAAAACATTCCCCCAGTTTTTACTGTTGATTTGAGAAGCGATTATTTTCATGTTTTTTTCTGACTCAGCCACATGTGAGGCATTGGAAGCAGGAGTGTAGGCAGCACTGTGCAACTGAATATATGTGATAGGTAAGGGGATGGCAAAGGAAGAAACTGGTAGGCTAAGATAAGAAGGAAAAAAGATGGAGAGTGGCAATAGTCTTTTGTAACCAAGGGGTGTGTAAACCTTCATGTGTGTCTCAGTTTCTTGATCTCCTGGGGAAAGGAGGGCAAGAAGATTCTGTATTGATTTTCACCTGTGTCTTCTATTTAATAGTATTGCAGTCAAATGGAATTTTCTTCATACGGTTATAAAATTGTGAATGTCATTTAGTGTGTGTGCAAGCAAATGTGTGTATGTATATGTAAGACTGCAAAGTTTGAAAAGTGCTGGCTCACTGTCTTTTCTCCTGTGAAATCCAGTACTTCTTGTATGATGAATCTTGAAGAACTGAAAATACTTTCAGCGGCCTGCCACCCAAATAGCCTCTTAAAAACATCTGAAGTTTGTTCATATGCAGGAATCTAAAACGTGACAAAGCAGGGAGATGCCAGACATTCTTCAGACTGAGATATGTTTACTTATTCAAGAAGGCTACTTAGGAATCCAGCACAGTACCATCCTTGGCAGCAGGATCTTAGTCCTGGCTGTGGTCTTAGCATGTACTGTCTCGTATTGACTAGAAAAATGTAAGAAAAAGTCTTTCTCCCGTTACTTTCTTCTCTCTGTTGTTCTTTCCATCCCTTCCTTCAGCATTGCTAATTACTCATAGTGGGCATAAGGGCAATTTTCCTTTGTTCACTTTCTCAAAATCAGTTTCTTTCAGAAATTGAACCTGCTTCCACCAGTGAACGTTAGAACTGCATATCCAGGTCATGCAAACTATTCGCCTGATCCCACATGAGGATCACATTTACGTTATGCCAAAAGCAGGAACACTCTTTAACCCTCATTGTTTTCAACCATCTGCAGGTTAGGGCTTTCCAGAGGCTGTATAACTACCACTGTACCTCTCCTCTCAATGCATCTAATCCCTTTTTGAACTCACTTATATGCTTAAATTATTTTACAATTTTCTGTGATAACAAATTCAATTATTTAATTATATACTGTGTGAAGGAGCTTCTTTTGTACTTAAACTATTGCCTAATAACTGCTTTTCGCATCCTCATCCTTGTATACTGAGAGGAATTTTGGGTAAATAATTAATAAGCCACTCTCTCCAGTCTGCTCATGATTTTTTAAAATTTCTAAGCTGTTTCTATCCAGAAGTGTCCCTTTTTCAAGTTGAAGTGCTCTGGTCTTTTCTGCATGGAAACCATTTGCAATTTCTGACCATTTGTTCTTCTATATATCCTTTGTATTTATGTTGCCTTTTCTTTTTTTTGAGATGTGATTTGAACTGTTTTGAAGATTTGGGTATAATATGCTCATAATTTACGTTGTTCCCAATTCTTTCCTACTAATTCTTAACATTTTTGCCTTTTTGGCTGCTGCTGAATGCTCTTTTCAGAGAACTATCCAAAATGACTCAGATCTTTTTCCTGACCGGTCAAACATAATGATGTGTTCTGATTTAGCTAAATATATTTTACAGTTAATTTTCCCCGTGTGCATTGATTTGCATTTTTCAGCGGTGTATTTCATCTGCCATTTTATCATTCAGGTGCTCGGTATCCCATAAATTGCCTTGGCTGGCTTTAGATCTGATTATCCCATCTCATCTTTTAATCAGCTGTACACACCCGCTTTTCCAGATTCTTCATGACTGTTGAACACCACAGTCCCTGTGGGAGTGCAATCTCTGCAGCAGAAAGGCGGACCTGTAACTCCTACCCTTTGTTTTCTTCCTTAAATTACAAGAGGTCTTTCCCTCTTGTTCTGTGAGAGCAGAGTTTCCTTAAGATGTTTGGTAGAAAACTTTGTAGAAACCTGTCTTGAAAATAAATATTGCCTGTATTAAAATGCTTGTTGACTTCTGTAAAGAAATTTAATGAAATAGCAAAGTTTGGAATGCTGTACAGCCTTGTGTTAATTTATCATTCTCATATCTGCATCAATTTAGTAATAAAATATGACATTAATTTCTTATGTAGGACAGTTGTTATCTTAAGGATAGGAATGAAGATGAAAGCCTTAAGTGATAATAAAATTATAAAGCAATCAGTCCTCAAACGAGAGATTTGTTTTGTTTTGGCATAATAGCAAAGCACTTCAAGGTCAACATCAAAATATTGAAGGTGGTGTTTGGAAAGAATGAGCATCATCCATTGTTTATACTGTTTGCCTTTATCTCAGTCTCTTTAAGGTTTTTTATTTGCCCTCCACTACCTCAGGTAGTTAATGTGCAGCTTTTTGTCTCCGCGTTTGCCAGACTGTTGTTCAGAGGCATTCTAAAACCTCAAAACTTTGATTAATAATAAAACTTTGGAAGCATTGGTATTTCAGCATTTCTTCTATTTTAGATAGTCTTATCTGTGTAGTTCTGTGTATTGTTAAAATTACCATGACCTCTTTTAAGACACATTTTCTAAATATTTTACTTTGTTTTGTATTTTTTATTTCATAATATATTAGAATCATTGAATCTTTTTTCATTCCATAACTTTCTACAACTGTTTCAAATTTAAAATAAAGTAGCCACATTCTATTACTTCAATATAACTTTGTTTAGTTTATTCAATATAAAGAAAGAATAAAAAATGGTAAGACAATAAATCTCAATGTATATAGATTATATACTTATTGTATACAAATTGTTTATAAGTAGACAAATACAGAATACAATTTTGTTTGGTTATAAAATGAGCATAATTAGATACACATCACAGTTTCTTAAGACAGTAATGACAATAGCAATATTGAATTCTAACATAGCTGATAAAGCGCTATGGAACAGAGCTAAGAAAGATGAGTTATGGTAGATTTAGCTCAGTATCAAGATATGAATGCTGCTCCTCCCCCACATTGTCACCTTGCTTCTCTCCCAGAAGTTATCAAACTTTTAGCAGCTACAATGGAACAGGACATGTCATACAACCTCAATCATTAGCAGCTTGAGCTAAACTACTGGTTGCAAACTGAGATGACTGAAAGGCAAGTATGTGCCTTATTCACTCGCTCTTACTGTAGAGATGGTGTGCTCTGGAAGAGACACAGAGAACAACTGGAGTGGGATCTTTCTATTTCTATTGCAAATCTTGCCCCATGATATGTCCTGTTTCTCTTTTAAAGTTTCTTCCATGAGTAACTTGGCTTCTTTTAGCCCCTCTTCGCCTCTCCCATTTTCATTTTACGTTTTAAGGCCAAAATTTGAAAACCTAGTATATCAAATGTAAACCCCAAAGTCTATAATTCTCTTTCCCTGCAGAAGTAATTCTCTGGTTTAAGCTCACCTCTTTGCTAGGGGCTCCCTGTGTGCAACACTGATAAAACCATAACAAATGTGTGGGCTTTTTTAGATGTTGATGAGATGAGATTGTGCATAAAGCTGGTACATTGTTTTTGGATCAACTCCTGGATATAATCAGTGATGGAATGGTGTTGGCTAAATAATTTTATCAGGGAAAGATTTTGACAAATTGGACATGAGGAACATTTTGCTACATTTGGCTTGTGCTATTCCAGAAGAGCAAAGCTGTTTTTTGCCTCAAAGCTTTGTTCTGAACTGTCTAATTACCCAGAAAAATGTGGCTTTTTGGTACAGTACATGCCAGTCAATCCATAAAAATTACTTTCTTGTTCAGATAGCTTTGATCTTTATTATTAACTTTCCTAGTTCTCAGTTTGGGAGAACAATTGTTGAAAACCACAAAGATAACGTTAGCAAACCATCTGTTCTTAAAGACTTAGAGTTTTGTATTTGGTAGCTTTCTACAGAAAATGAAAAGTTACTGTTTTTCTTACCATGCTTTCTAGCAGATGCAAGCCAATGCGGATAGTTTCCAAATTAGAGTGCAAATTGTAAAGCTCCTGAGTGCGGAACTTTAGCCAGTAACCAAAATGGGCCTCATTTTCTTCCATATGAATACCTGTAAATCCTGCTGGGAAGGATTTAAAAGTAAGAGGAATTATATACTTCATTCACTTAAATCTGGTTTCAGGAGCTTAGCTTTGATGTTGCACATCTGAAAATGCTGACTTCAATGTAGTCCATGTTCAGTATACATCTGTGTTTCCTCAAAGTGAGGAAACCAGCAGTAGATGGTTAAATTCTTCTTTGGGTCCTGTGTTAATATCTTGAAGGTCAAGCAGTATAGAATGATCAAGCTGCTATTGGCCTGGATGATCTAAGAGAGCTCTTTACTTTTAAGGACACCAGCAAAATAAAATATTGAATTGTCACTTTTTGCATTACCATGTTTTCCCAATCCTGGGATTCTGTAGGTAGAGACTTTGTATGATAGATATAGTAGAAAGGCAGCCCTGGAGTATCTTGGTTTTTGTACTAGCAATAATCTCTTGTCCCTCGTTTCAGATTCCGATGAAACCTAAGGGCAGAGCTTTGAGAACACAGGAAATGGGAACTTGCTTTTCTTTTCTCATAAACAACTGTTTGCTTTAATTTTCTGACCATCCTTTCTGCAAGTCAGCAATCTCTTCTTTCTGAAGTGACAAGTAGTATGCTTTCTCCCTTTTCCATACATTAAAATAAAGAGCTCAGGTTTATTTTTCCTGAAACTACCTCATCTGCATGTCAAATAAGGATAAAACAAGGGCAAATTATTTCTCCTGTATTTTTGGCTGTGGAGGCTAAACTGCAGCCACTAGGAAGTCTCCTTCTGGTAGACTTCCTGTTCCTTGATCAGGCCACATATAGTTCAGGCCAAGTAGCTGAGTTTGGCATCTCAGAGCAGGAGAGAATCATGACACTTAATTCCTCGAGTCAGAAATACATCCAGAGATTACTTGAGAGAGGCTTGCAAGTGCTACCTGAGATTAAGTCTCCCTCCTGGGATACTGATATTTTCAAACTAGGGACAGTAGGCAGAACCTTACTTTTAAGTACTCAGTTGAAGTACCTGTTTAGTTAGTTAGTTGTAATGCTAATATGATGCACTGCTCTATTAAAATTTTCAGTGAGAACTCAGCTGCCCTCAATCTTTTTATTTCAAAGACTTGTTTGCATTGGGAGTTTGGAACATGCACTAATTCAGATCAGAAGTCTGAACAAAGTATGGAAAGCCATAATGTGGGCTGCTTGCAAAAGGGTTCATCTCACAAAACTCACCAAATGTTATTTATGACTGAGGTTTAAATCAGTGCTGTGGCTGCATTACGAAATACCCTTCTAAAGAATGCAAATGAATATTTTATTGTATAAGATATAAGAACAGCCATGTCATGAGCATGCCTAATGGAAGAGTTTCTGTGCTAACATGCTATTTCCGCATAATGTGTGGAGTTTGGAGTATTTATTTTACCTCAGTCTTAATTACTACATCATCCTGTCTCATAGAATGCCTATGCAGCCCTCAAATTATTAAATCAAATACTCTTTGTTGGTTTCACCTTAAAATTCGTAACTGGCTCAATTAGCACAATTAGCTGAAGAGGACACACAACTCTGAGGGATTTGTTGCTGTTTCAGCTAATATATGTACCTCATCAGAGAGTCAGCCAATCCATTGCTAACCTGGCCAGTAAAATGCACATTGAATTTCTTTGCTAAATTCAGCAGTAACAGGGTGGTCTCTCTGTCTCTAGATATTGTGGGTCTTTGTTTTTAAATCCCAGTACAAAAAAAAAAAAAAGCTTCCTCCAAACTACTGAAAATCTGACTTTATATAGTACATAAGTTGAACTGTCCAGTAAACAGGCTGCCTCTTCCCATCACACCTTTTAAAAATTGAAATGAAAAACAAATCACTTAGGGAATGCTTACTGTAAGAACGTCATAGTGTGAAAATAATACTGTGTGACTACATCTTTTGTATCTTGCAGCATATTTTTAATATGGTCCCAGAAGCATACTTTCAGTAGCAAGGAGTATCACAGCCTACAGAAAACAGCAGATGATTCAGCAATACAGGCAAAAGACCTACTGCAAAGTATGTTTGCAAAATCTTGTATTGCTTTAATAGATCTTTTGAGCAAGAACAGGGCTTTTGGCCCTGATTCTGCATTGAGATCACACCTGAATGAGACACTGAGAACTTCCCCCCCTCTGCTTTAGATAATATTGAAATGAACGATCATCCTTTGTATGATTAATCTTTTTTTTTAATTATTATGACCTGTTTCTGAAGCTAGATATTGATAAGAGAAATTAGTGTAGCTGCTGGCTTTCAAGTTGTTTCTATTTCCAGCAAAAGAGCCTAAAATATGGCATTAAAAAATGTTATTGCTTATTCACAGTTCTGTATCATATGTTAGCAGGAGGCAAGAGGTATATATGTTGGTTTTTTGCTTCTTCAGACAGCTAGGCCTGCAGAATCAACGTGTAATGTAGGGATAAAATTGGACTGTTTCTAGCAAAAGCAGCAATTCTTGTGATCTAATATACAGCATCCCTGTATCCAAGTTGGGACATTACAGCCTGGATGAGTGAACTACCAGATCAGTGGAAAAAGCAGCTGAATAATTAGATTCAAATAATGTAGTTAGTTCATACTACTGGCATTACATGTCACCTGGCATTACAAGTGAAGTTTCTTGAGGAACTATTTATTATCCATTATATCCATTATCCATTTATATCCAGTTATCTATCCATTTCTTAGATGTGGAGGATGAGTAGGAATACATTTTCATCAGATGTGGTTTACCACATCTGGTTTTGGGCCCCCAGGATGTTGATAAGCTTGAGCAAATCCAGGGAGAGCCACTATGGTAGTCAGGAGGCACACATCCTGTGAGGGGATGCTGAGGGAACGAACTGGTATTGCTTAGCCTGGAGAAGAAACTAGTTGCAGTCTTGCAATACTTAAGAAGATGTTACTAAAAAGGTGGATTCAGGCACTTTACAGAGGTGCATGGCAGGAGACTGAGAGACAATGATCATAAAGTACAATAAGGTACATTTGGACCAGATGTAAGGGTGGGGGGGAGGAATTACTGTGGGGATAATTAAACACTGGATCAGATCTACCAGAAATTCTGCAGTTTCTGTCTGTGGAAGTTTTCAAGTTCCAACTGGACAAAGTCCAAAACAACTTAGTCTAGTTGCTTCAGTGCTGACCCTGCTTCAAGGAGGAGGTTGGTCCAAACGACCTTCTAACCTGAAGAATTCCTTAATTCTGGGAACTGATCCTTCAGCCTGGCCATCATATAGTAACATATAAGTTAACTGTAGTCAAATAAGCAGTCAGCAGTCAAAGCACACACAATGGCTGGTTATTTGAATAAGTTGATACTATAGTTATTCTTTTCCTGGTGTACAGCAATATTTAAAAAAACTCAGTGGAATTGGACTCGTAATTCTTTTCTCATAAACAAGGAAGTGACATGCGTTCATGCTCTTTTGGGTGTGTTGATTTTTGCAATGCAAACAAAAACTTGTACATGTGTCACTAACGTAAGCAGCTTTGCATCTTATTTTGTCCAGGAAGCATAAAATGAGATTAAAATACTTATTTTGCTGCTTTGCTATTTATCTATTCAAGATAGAGAGCTGAGTATAATCTCCCTGTTTGAAAGACCACAATTGCATTTTAGGATCCCAAAGAAAGCTATTTATTGTTGGTTTGTTCAACAAAGTGTGCCCTCTGGGATTACCCTTTGTAATTGGGAAAGAAAGAATTTTGTTTAATTTCTTCATTTGGAAAATTTTTTGCTTGACTAGCAACAAGACTCCTAGGTCACTAAGCAATAGTGTTCTGCCCTAATTGCCTTTAACTTGTTTATGTTTCTAAGTTAGGCCTTTTGTAGCTGTTCTTTCCAAGTTATATGAAGTTGATATCGAGGTGTCCTGGAAAACAGAATAGTTTATAGAATGTTTATATGTAAAAATTGCATTTGAAAATATTACTTCATGTAACAACCTTAACGTTTTTCTTAAACGAGAATGAATCAGCACCAAAGGACACAATTTTTTTTTTCCCCTGATCTTATGTCTCCCCTCCCCACAAGCAAATTTTTTCTCTTTTTACATTAACTACAAATACAGTCAAGTGGCAATTTGAGAAAATTTCGTCTCAAGTTCCCAACTCTGCCTACATCATAGACAAAAATAAATGTGTAACTAGAATGTGATGTATAATACATGCCATCCAGACAGCAGAAACATACCTACCTAGGTTTCTCCAAATCTGTGAGAAGGAGTAGAAGAAAAAGAAACCCAAATGACTGTGTTACTGAGTACATGATGCCATTTAGGCAAAAGCATGTTTGGTGGTAATATTATTTCCTGGTATTTTTAATACTACTATCATTAGCAGTTTCTGTTGGGCAATTTATTAATGCACAGGTCCTGCATCAGAGGAGTCTTTCATGACCACAGAACAAAGATTGATGCTGCCTCCTAAACAAATTTGCATGTTTCTTCCAAATAGTAAGTTGTTTAGGAGGAGGAAGAGAGCAACAATTTTTACTCACATATCATTTTCAACCTTTTGGGGTTTTCTCCTATTTTAAGGTCACTGCCTTTATGTTGTAAGACAATAGGTTTTTGTCCAGATACTTCCTAGCTCTAGATTTCTTTTGAACTACCCTCCTGAGTGACATTTAACGTACTGTTCTCCCACTCTTATCTTTACACTTTCTTATATGCTGTTCCTTATGCCTAGAAATCCTTATTCTCCATGCCAAATATCCACCCAATCCACGTTCACATTCTTTCTTTAAACTGCATTTCCTTAAAGTCTATCAAAAATAATCTGCAAGTTAAGAAACATATCAACTCTGCCTAGAGATCTGACAGTCTTCTGATCATCAGATTTGCTACTGCAGGCTAAATTCTTTAACTTGTGCATAATACTGAATAAATCAGGGCCTAATTTTTCCTTAATATCTCATGTACTATCTTTTTCACCAAATATATATATATATTTTAAAGTACCCCAAAGTTCAGCCCAGCTGGTTTCCTGGAGGCCATCTGTCTGAGCTCTGCTGCTTGTTGTCTTGTTCTTGTCATTCTAGCTGAAAGCCCACTGATGGGTAAAAAAATGAGGTCAGTAAGAAGTAGGATGAGGTAAAATTTTTGTTTGCAAGTTAACAGAATTTATGGAAACAGCTATCTATGAGTTGTAGAGTGGTTGGATTTTTTCACATTGGGGGGATTTGTGGGGTTGGGGGGGGCTTTTTTGGTTTTGCTTGGGGGTTTTTTGTGGTGTTTGTTTTTGTTGGGTGTTTTTTACACAAAAAAAGGGAAACAATTGTTGAAATGATAAAAGCAAGTTTGTGTAGGAGTGATTAGTTGAAATTTAAAATGCAGGAGGCATATCTAAAAAATGGCATATCTTACTATTCCGGATGGTAAGATCTGTTAGGCGGTTATGAGTATTTCATGACCTTGTCTGGCATCTGGCATGCTTGTGCACTTTGTTCTTCATGTGTAGCAAAGGTTTGTTATGTGGCTTTGGAAGACAATTTCCTGTGAGGTAAAGGATCTACTGTAATTAAAATTTTAAATCTCTAATTGGTTCATTGTTGGAGAGCTTTCTCTAAAAAAGGATTTGAGCATAAACCTTTAGTAAGCTCAGTGAAATATACAGGTGGCTTTCACTATTATGTTTTGAAAGATTGAACATATGGCTTCATATTCACTTCAATTTCTTCTACTTTCTGAAGAAGCTTCCTTTCTTTTGGCTAAGAAATATGCATGAGTACTTGGAGAGCAATAAAAGAACAAAACAGACTGGGTAGGTAGCCAAAAAAAAAAAGGAAAGGAAAGAGATACATGCATTGTTTTCTCTTTTGCCATGGAGTCCTTGGCCATATTAGTTCTCTGCTCTGGAGAGAATGTCTTAAAAGTGACCCTGGAAACAGCTGCCAGTTAATGTAACTGTAGTTTATGCTGGACGCAAGCCATTGATGGGTACAAGCTTTCAGGTCTGGAATCCCTGGGGAAGTGCCACCTCCCTTTGGTTCTCCTGCCACAGCTGTCTCCAGCACGGGATGTGGGGAGTGCCAGGTTCTTGCAGTGGCATGACTGGGGAGAAGCCTCTGCTCTAAGAACCTCACAGATTTGTCCTTTCCCGTAACTCCCTTTGGCTGTCCTTTCCATACAAGAGCTGCGTCCAGTATCTTAGGCACATACTTAACCAGATAAAATTATGTTATTGGAATTTTGTCTTAAACTAGTTAGTTCAAAGAAAAGCCCAGAATGAATAAAAACTACAAATGAATCAGGACATATTTTTTGTGAACTTGTATACAATTCTTAAAACCATTTGTTTTCATGGGGAGGTAATGCTACTTATAACCTCATTTCCTTAAATTCTTTTTAGTGCTAAATAAAAACAGAAACTGAAAACAAAGACTTTGCGTCCAAAGTAATTAATAAAAGTTTGATTCATGCAATATTAACTCCTAATTGTCCCTAAAAAAAGTGGAATCAGGAAACTTTCAGGCTGCCTAAAATACACTTACCTTAAAAGAAAAACCTATCTTCTTTTTTTTAATTTGGGTCTATAGTCTAAAAAGTTAGTGAAACGCTGCTCCTCCGTATTTCTAAAATACGTACATTCTTCAGTTGTTTGCTAATTGTCTGCAGCCTGAAATTCAGCCTAGAATTCTTGCAAAAAGAAGATTGTAAGCCACTCCTCCGATTGCTTTGCTGTAAGAGAAGTAAACCTAAACACTGACTGCTAACAAAACAAAAATTGTAACTACTGCTAAAACAAATGAAGCTGGCTGATAGTATTTCACAGCAAAAAAATGCTATTTTCAGATACAGTTGTGATCTTTTAGTAAGTCTTAAATTTCCATTTAACTATGTTAAAATAATTGTCTGTGAGTGAAATCGGATCCAACTGATTTTTCTCTTAATGTATCAGGGAAAAGCCTAAAGCTAGGACCAGAATGGATCCTACTGGAGTTAAGTACATAACGCTCAGGAAACATTATCCATTAAACTCTGTGGGAGTTAGTTGTCAGATTTCTTTGAACTCTGATATAAAATTTTAGGTACATAACCAAACCAAATGCCTTGTTGTAGGAGTTGTTCTTGTTGGTAATGGACCAGCATCACCTCTCACCCCCAAACTTTTTGTTTTTCAGTCTCAGCAGAGCGTCATAACTAGCATGTCATAACATTTTTATGTCTCAGCGTGTCATAACGTTTTTCAGTCTCAGAGTGTCATAATGAGCCATTACTAGAGTTATTCTCCTGAGTGCTCCCAATCAGATCAGGCTGGGCATGCATCAGAAGAACATTTTACTTTCCGCCTGACCTAACTTTTCCCTTTCTTTCATTCAAGCAGGTTATAGAAAACCACCAAGTTTTATGTGTTCCTCAGCTATGAGGAAAACAGGAAGCAGAAAAGGAGAGTCTTTTCCATCATGCTGCTCTGTAAAGCAAGTCCTGTATGGGTAGCTTGTAGTCCTGAGGAAGACTGTACTCACTGAGTTTGAGACAGAAAATTTTTAGAAGCTGGAGGACATTTGCTGTATTCTTCTTACACTTTTGTTAGTTTCTTCCTTTAAAATATTTTTGTGACGTGTTCACATTTATGCCTTGTCTCTGAGGTTGCAACCTGGAAGTGTTCTGATTGTCAGGAAGTATTATTTAAGTCGCTCAGGAATTAATCTCAATACTTCTCAGAATGAAAACAGATGCTCTGAATTCACGTAGTAGTTGCATGCACTTTGCACACCCCAGTGGTATTGTTCTGTATCTTATAAACAGAAAGACCACTTTGTCTTCCAGATTTTACCTTGTACAGTTGTATGGATATTAATGTGGGCAGAACTCAGATCATTATTGTTATCACAGAGATGCCTTATATTAATTCTGGGGCTATGATTATGTGTTTTGGTAAACTGACTGAAGCAGTATCTTAATATCTTACAAACTTAAGTATTTCATGTGAGAAACCACTCTCTTGTCATAAAAATTAGATGCAGTAGGAAACAGTCAATTTTTTTCTGTGGTGCAGACAATAAAGAGTCTTCCAGTTTCCATGTAGCATCTCTTGACATAGGGTAAGAATGTAAATGAGTCAGCTTTAGTTGTGGTTTTGGTTTTTTTCTTTTCCAGTGAATGTTTATATAAACAAAAATTTTGAAGTCCTAGTGCAAAATATTAAAGGTTTTCTATTAAGGTATTCTGGATCTGGTTTTATATGTTTTGTTTGCTTTGTTTTGTTGTGGTGTTGTTTTTTAAAAAATTTTTGAGATAGTTAATGTATGCCAACAAACTTTGTGTATCTTAAATGCTATAAGCATGCTTCATGTTTGAAAACTTATTCTGTGGTACATACATAAGAAAAACACCCTGTTTTGCTCACGCTTGGTTTGAATGAATTAAGTTTAGTGTTTCTTTAAGCACTTCAAAGCTGCAAAACCTAATTCAAAATGCTACATGAATTCCATATGCTTTTACACTATACAAAAGGAGTACAAAAAGATACCTTTCTAGTATGGTAATGTTTTACAACTGCTTTGCAGGACAACAAAGAAAAGAGTTACAAAAGGCAGCTTAGAATTGTGCAGTTCAGCTGTGTTCATGAGTATGCAACTCCCATTGTTGACAAATGAGAGTTGCTTGACTTGACCACAGGCCATATGAGGTCAAGAAATATTAATAAAATGCTTTCTTAACTGTTTATTTCTGCTTTTTTATATATATCCTTGTTGTGACGTGACAGAGCATTTGAAGTCAACTGCCAAGCTATCAGTGGAGATGGAGTAAAGCACCTTTATCTAAGCCTTCACTAACACGGTACTCAGCCTTGACTCAGAGAGGGTAAGTTAACTGATTATACTTAGCTTTCTCTACTATGGTAAAATGAGTTGCAGAGAGAAAACACTGAAAGCCAAGGGCCTCTAAATACTTTTCCCTTTTATGGAATAGAGCTCCCAGATCACCATTTCCTGGAGATTGTACTCTAAGCCTACACAGTGGTAAAAGAAAGTTCTCTGCATTCACTGATCTATATCTGACTACAAATTTGAGCTCAGGGGATCATTTTTTCCTAACTATTTTAAGCAGTAAGTTTACAATAACAGACCAAAACATTAAAAGCACTCCATCCGCTCTTCTTTCTTTCTTTTTCTTAGTTTTTTCTTTACATTGTCTAATCTTAGTGTGGGAATAAGCAGAATCTGGTGAATAGGATAGGTAATTTGGGGGGTTTTTTTAAACTCATTTTGTAGGTGCAAAAGGTTCATGCAGACTAAGACTGTAGATCTTCACCCACATCCACTCTTCTTGTGACATGTGAGTTAATCTCTACAAGTATTTAATTTTAAAAGGTAATTTTGAAGCTCTTGTAATTTCTAAAAGACTGGAATTTTGGGAGGGATCATTTACTCTGACAAAACACTACAATAATCTCATTACATCCTTTGATAGGATAGAGGTAGGCCAGACAGAGTTTGATCAATGCCGAACAAAAGAAACAACAGAATCTTGAAATTGTCTTAGTGACTAGGATGCTAACATGTGCTTATGCACCTTGGCTGTTTCTAAAGTGCAGATGTGGTTTGGCTTTTTTTTAATCTATCCTTTCAGTATCTTCATGGACAATAATTACAGTTGTTTCAGTTGGTATCTCACTGTATTGCATGTATTGTTAACATATCATTTCCTTCTTTGACTGAAACATGTTTATGCTTGTGGAAAGGAGATAAAGCTGGCAAAGCTAATGGCAGCATGATTCCAAAGGGTGTTCAGCTGGCAGATGAGCCAGGCTTAGAACCAGGATAGTTATGCTCTCTGCACTTTGGCTCAGGATTCAGTAAGGCTGTAAGCTGTTTTTGTAGATAGAGGTGCGAATTTCTGTAGGTTCCAAGGCTGTACTCCTCCCTAATGCTCTACTGAAGAAGAAAAAAATGTACCTTCCAGGGAAACAGATTTTCCAAGGACATTTCTTTCTTTTCTTCCCACATTTGTGAGATGCAGATAAGCTCCTCTAATTCTTGTTCGAGTGTTCTCATGAAGCCCCCTTTTCCTGTATGTTTTGACTCTCACTGACATTTACTGGGGCTATTTTTATTGCCTGATCAAATAGGCATAAAGTCACTTCAGCAGGGATGGAAGAAGAATACTTATTCACTAGTATCTTAAGGTTCCATCATTTCTAAACCTTTGCCTTTCCTACTAGTATCAGAAGGCAGTAATTGGTACAGAAAATGGCAGAACTCATGGCACAGCATGGAGCAAGAAGGTGGCTCCATTGGTTATATCCATTTGCACTTACAAGATGCGATATTCGTGCTGGTTAAGCATCATAAAGTCTTTAAAGGATCTGGACTACTGATTTTAAGAACACTGCACAGGTTAAAATAAGATTTTAGATTGAAAAAAGTAATCATTCAGGAGTTCTAAATCATACAGCTTATGAATTGAGCTATGTCCTTATACATTTTGTTGAAATACCAATAAGTAGTAGCCCTTATTTTGGCACCTTAGAGGACTGCAGCAGTGCAGTCAAGGTGTGTGAAGACTGCATTTGTTTTTAAGAAGCCTCAGAATATGAATAATTATATGCAAGCTTTTGCTGCTCCAATACAGTCTCCAAAACAGGGTTTTCTGGAGAGATGTTAGGAAAAAATGGAAAGTCAGAGGAAGAAATTTTCCTGCTGATCAGCACCACAAAGACTTGGAGCTTTTCCTAATTGCAAGATAGCTCTGTAAGGAAGTCAGAGTAAGGTTCTAATTGTCTTAGAGACAGACTGAACTCAGTCCACTCCAAGTCCAGGGTTTGTTAAGGTGGTGTAAATTCATCTTTCTACCCTCCATTCTCCCTTGGCTGTACTTTCTGTGCTGCATCTCTAAGACAACACAGCTTGGGATTTGTCCTTTTCTATTCTTAGACAAGCCTGCTGATTTTTTTTTCTTTTAAAGTTTTTTTTTGGCTTTTTAAATCTGAAAAACGAACTGAAATTTGATGTGCTTAATAGCTCTTTCTTGTTTCAATATCACTTGCATTACTTTTTTAAGTTTAGTATGTACTAGAAACTCAGCTAAGATAGGGAATAAACCACTTTGATGCAATAGCTTATACAACTCCAAGTAGGACTGCAAATACACTTTTGGCCATGACTTGAAACATTCCTGATTTTTCAGGCCCAGCATTCTGTTGAGTTGAGCCTATCAGAACCATTATAAATTCATAAGGCAAGCACTAAGAGGGATTAGATAAACAGCCACATTTATATCTTCTCTTTTGTTTGAATTTGAGTTCTTGCAAACTCAGAAATTGCATAGGATGCCAGGATTTTGTTACAGAGATGAAAAGTAAGGCCATGTCACTTTTTTTAGTCACCAAGCTTGTGTCTTGTCTTCATATGTTGTTAATAATTGGTGACTGTTGTTTGATACAAAAATACTTAACTGTTGAAACACACAGATGTTTAATGCTACTGCTATCTGCCTAATCTCTGTGGGTTTATTAAAATATATGTAATCATAAATGTCTGTTTTCCATCATATTAGGGACTTTAATGATATTTTGCCTTAATAAACATTCTTAAATCTTCTTTTTATTCATAGAAGGCTTCCTCTACTCTTATGTGAAGTCAGAGGTGGGTAAAATAATGAGCTTCCACTTATTGCAGTAGAGCTAGAAATTCACCTATAACAGGTTCAAAATGTCTACAAAAGCTTGAAACATGCTGTTCCTACAGCATATACTGTTCTGAAAAAAATGATGCTCACTGTTCAGAAAATGTCTTTATCTTGGTCTTCATAATGATGTCATATATGCTGCGTCTTTTCCACTATCTTTATCAAAGAACTTCAATGAAATAATTATTTTTTCTGAACACACTAATACTTGTGTAGAGATAATTTTTGCAATCTGTTAGTTCTGCATTAAATTTCATGTGAGGTGGCCTTGTATTCCTCTTCTAGTAAAAGAGAAAATTAAGTTTCCAATATAATGGGAAATAAATCTAATAAAAGCATGGGTCTTAGCTGCTTCTGTAGTCTGAAGTTTCACGCATTCTGGAGGTTTTACAACAGACTTTTTTCTGTGAAAGCTGAGGTGAGGAACTTGGCACTATTGAGGCTGCTTCAGTATTTCCTGTGAATGGTTTTGTGTCTCTCTTGATTTTCTTTCTTTCTTTTTTTTTTTTTTTTTTTAATCGACACAACTATTTTGACAGTTTTGTCAGCCTCAATAAACCAACATGTTCCTGAATACATTTCTTTGCCCTTCCCTGAAATGGAAGGGAAAACTGTAGAAGGTTAATCTTACAAAACTGCAAAGTGCCTTGAACTTCAAGTCATCCCCCCATCTCAACCTCTTTGTTCCATCTATCTTTATTTCCAGAAGAGTAAAAGAATTGAGATGAGATTAGTAACTCAGATTAGGGAGAAGATAACATGTTTTGGAGGTTAAACCTATGCTTGTTGGGTATATTTATCTCCTTGGCACACTATTGAAGTTGTTATATTACTGTTTGAGTGTATAGCTCCATTCTATACATAGCTGTGAATTAACTGTAAAGGGAATATAGTTAGCTCTTACGAGTCCAGACAGAAACTGTGTACCAGATTGTCTCTGAGAACTGTATTGTCTGTCATCTGTAGGCACCACCAAGGAGTCGAATGATTTATTGATGAGGACTGTTCCTTAACTATCCGGTAGGTGTCATAGTAAGTCTTATAATACATACACTGTAGCTATAAGGATTAGTACTTAACATTTCTAACCTTCAGACTACTGTACAGGCTTTAATGCTAATAATATCCTTGTGAAGGCAGTACCTGTTGTTGCCCCCCCCCCATTTGGGCATTACTGCTATTTTGCTTCTGAAGTGTCTTGCATAGCATTGGCTTGTGCACCAAGTCTTTGCACAATTCACCTAGGCCTTGCTCTTGCTCAAAGGAAGAGTGCCACCATCTGGGTTTCCAGTTTTACTCCTTTCTTTGAGATCTGAGATCATGCTCTGTAGCATTAGGACTTTGTTAGTTACTAAAAGGCATATTACGGATATCCAGGATGCTGTTTCCTTCTTGGAGGATTTTTAGAGAGGGTAGTTTGGTCACAGCCAAAACAGTCATAGTAATGAAAAAAAATCTGTAAAATGGAGGGAAAGATGGAAATAGCAACAAGAATGGAAGGTTGTCCATTTTGAATGCATTTACTAAGTTATACTTGACCTTGAAAGCTTTAGTTAATAAAAAAGATAGCATTTTTAATTTTAAACCTTAATACTGTTTGTTATTGTAAAGTGATCTCATTGTTAGAACATAGAGTTTTAAAAGGTTTAAAGTTTTAATAGATTTTTATTTTTGGCATCTAATACAGCCTGCGGATCACAAGGCCTCTCAGCACTTATGCCTTCAGGCTAACTTGAAACAGATATTCTCAGCAGTGCATGGTCCTGTTAGTTCACATTGAAGTTCCTGCAGTGCTTCACACTGTCCACCATGCCAACATTACCTGAAAACAAGGGACAATCAAAAGAGGCACAACACAACAGTTCTCCTCCAGCCAAAGTAAGCACTCTTACAAAGGTATTTTCTGACACTTGTTGGAAACCTGAGGCTGAAACCTGTTTGCGTATATTTAGGATTTTATAAAATAAAATCTAATCATTGCTATGTATTAGTGTGGTTTGATTAATTGATGAAGCTATGCATGATCTTTCAGTTGATATTCTTAGAATTCTTCAAATATTTTATAGACTAATGAGAACTGAGGTTGCTCAAGCACTTGTTTATGAATTTGATCTGGAGGCTTATATGTCTGTCTGTTCTGAACCTTTTATATCAAAACTGTCCAAAATGTCCTTTGTGATGTTATTACAGAAAACTTGAACCTTTGAGAAGAGAACTTAAGCTTGTACTTCACAGTAGTCTTGAAACATCTAGTGTTGCCTTTACAGATATAGAAGATGCTATGCAATTCATTGTGTGTGTGAAAGATGGAAATCTGCTTTTTGGTTTGTAGTCTTTCTCAGTGCTTTATTTGCCACAGCAGTACCTGAACATATACTGGAACTATACAGTGTGCAGGTGGGTGCTCCCCAGACTTATTAATCATTTTGCTACTCAAATTTGTGCATCTACATGTTTTTACATGTTTTATTTGGAAATAAATTTTTAAAAATCAATAAAAGATAATACTTCTCCCTTTTGAATAATTTATACCACTGATAAAAAGTAATTTTATGTTCTAATAAAGTGGAGGGTTTTTTGAATTGTTAGCTTAGCTAAAGTAAAGAACCTTACTGTGACTACAAAATCACAGGTTATCCAGACCATCCTGTTTTATGCAAACTGGTGTGAAGAAAAAGAGGATTTATAATCTGGCACATCCTCAGTTAAAAATGTATCACTGTCACTGGATTTGAGGACACTGTATTCTACACTTTAGGTGAAAACATCCGCTACTTTAGCATTGTTGGAAAATATTGTCAGCAGTGAGCCCTACACTGATTTGTCATGCATTCCATCTAAATTGCACATTGTGCTGAGTGTTAGTTTCCTGGCTTAAGATAAACACCCCAAATGGATGCAAGTTCATCAGACTGTTAGCTGAGAACATATATTAGGTCAGGAAGATTTTTTTTTTTTTTTTTTAATCATCCATGTGAAAGAGTATTTTAGTACAAAAGACTTGCTGGGTAAAACATACCCAAAGAGAAAAAAATATGAAAAGCTAGCAGATGTCAGTGAATCTAATCCTGAGCGTGCTTGTCAAATGGGAGAAATTAAGAATTCCTACCACCTACTCTGAAAAAAAAAAATTTTTTCAATAATTTTTTAATACATTATACAAGCCTTTTAGAGGTAGGTCTTAAATGAACTATGATAATGCGACAGTTCACGGATCCGTTAACTGTGCAAAACACTTCGTTTTAGATAAATTGTTATTTTTAGGCACAAAGTAACAGTGGAAGGATTTTAACCAACATACTACTCATGAGCCTACTTAAGGATTGCAACGAGCCAATGTTGTGAGAATTTGATCTTGTTCATACCTGTTATCACTCTTGGGTCTTGCTGCAGTCCAAGTTCTACGGTATGACTATGTAATAGCTTATTGTTATGAGATAAGGACTTGCAAGCAAGGAAAGGGCATCAGAAGGAACTAACAACTGTGGACTTGTTTTCTGCCATTGAACAAAACTTTCCAAGTCTAGAATCTCATCTTATCTAAAGTGCTGTCTGGTGTCTAACAATTTCTTCATTCTGTTTCAGGAGATGCTTCCCTACCTTTTCCCTGCATGCACAAATGCACACACATTCACAAAACAGTTCTGAGAAAAAGAACCTTACATCATATGTAGTTTATTGCTTACTTCAAGTATCTTTTACATGATGGGAAGACCTGGATTATATTTCTCAAATTCGTTTTGAGAAAACAAATATGGTTTTCCATTTCAGTATTTCTTGCAGCAGCCTATGTTCACCATTCTG